>NW_024426774.1:7740306-7742953 GCF_017311325.1 Ursus maritimus | reverse complement strand
TGGCTCCTGCTCCTGGGCGCTCCCAGTCTGGAAGGGATCATGTGTGTGGGCGGCCATGCATGCATAAGCCCCAGCAGCACCCCAGACTCCCTGTCACCATCTTCCTCCATGCTGCATGCAGGCGCCTGCCTTCCTCTGGCCCACGGAGGACCCGCGGGAGCCAGAACTGGAAGAGGATCCTCTGTGTGTTGGGCACCATGCAAGCGCTTTCCCTATTCCTGCTCACATGGATCCACACAAGAGCCCTGCAACATCAGATACTGTCTTCGGTCAGTCCGGGTGGGCCACAAAGCTGCGGGTGTAGGCTCCGCTAGAACCAAGATCACGGTCCAGGCGTCTCATCCTTGTGGCCCCATCTGCCAGTTGAAGGTACTCTCTGGGATTTCACTTTTGAAAGATTAGGCACCGGAACTTACAGGTGGGCGGCGAGGACGAGGAGCGCAGAACACGCTCACCCCACCAAGACAGCTCCATAGCCCGGAACCAGACCCTCACGCCTGCAGACCGCGGGCCAGAGCCTGGGGCGCCCACGCACACGCCTACCTGGAACCAGAGCCTGACGCCTGCGGACCGCGCACCTGAGCCTGAGGAGCCCACACACGTGCCTACCTGGAACGACAGCCGGCTGTCTGGGGTGCCCACGCACGTGCCTACCTGGAACCGTAGCCTGACGCCTGTGGACCACACACCAGAGGCTGGAGCGCCCACACGCGCACCTGTCTAGAACCAGAGCCTGGCGCCTGCGTACCACAGACCAGAGCCTGGGGCGCCCACGCATGCGCCTGCCCGGAACCAGAGCCTGGCGCCTGCGTACCACGGACCAGAGCCTGGGGCGCCCACGCATGCGCCTGCCCGGAACCAGAGCCTGGCGCCTGCGTACCACGGACCAGAGCTTGGAGTGCCTACGCACGCGCCTTCCGTGTCCGAGGCAGGACCTAAGAAGACTTCCAAGGAAAACGTAGAACATGACAGCACAATGCAATTTAAACATCGAGTCTTCCGTCCCATCCTAGGCCCTACGAAATAACGATGAAGAAACTAAAACGTACGAACACGCCAGACCAGAGAGAACGGTTTGTGGCGGCCGCAGGACTGTCCGCAGTTTCTGTGAAAACAGCAAGCGGGCCGAGGAGGGCGCTGACCTTCCAAAGCCAAGGACCCCGCAGCCGCTTCTGCCTCAGGGAACAAGGAGAAGAGTCAGGGCGGAAAGGCCAGGCCTCGGGCAGCTTCCGCAGAAGCGAGCTGGCAGCGCGTGGTCGCGGGCAAGAGCAGCAAGGTCAGAAACGGCAGTGCCGAGAGTCGTGGACGGAGCAGGTGGACGACCCAGGGGCGCCGCAAACTCACAGATGACTCCCTCCTCCCCCCACCGCACCCCAGGGCTGCACTAACGCACAGGCCCCGAGGGGGAGGGGAGGGCCGGGTGCCCCGGGCCGCCTTCCCGCTTGCACCCCTACCCCCGCAGGCAGCTGGTGGACTGCGCTGGGGACCACGGAGCTGGGGGGGGGGGGGGAGGCGCCTGTGCGCGCGAACAGCCGCTGTTCCCCCACAACCACACTGAAGTCAGCCGGTGGGCACCCCCACGCCGCCCGCCCTTTGCTACGAACCCAGGCAGACAGCCAAGCAGAAATCGAGGCCGCGAGAAACAAAGGTGGAGTAGGGATCTGAAGGAAACAGATAATCACACGGAAGAAATTGAGGGAAAAATCACACGGAAGAAAACTCTTAGGCCTGGGGACTGTTGAATTCGTTAAAAAAAAAAAAAAGGCTAGAATTACAGAAAACAAGGAAAAGAGAGGTCTTTTTAAAATTAAGAGAGGTAAAATTAAAGATCCACAGGACAAACAGGGACCTGAAGGACAGGAAATTGGGGAGAGATGACAGAGAGCAGGGAAAATGGTAAAGATTTAG
Organism: Ursus maritimus; assembly: GCF_017311325.1. Lineage (NCBI taxonomy): Eukaryota > Metazoa > Chordata > Mammalia > Carnivora > Ursidae > Ursus > Ursus maritimus. Next base: position 7,741,045 of record NW_024426774.1, on the reverse strand, counting down.
AAGACAGGACGCAGGTCATCCGGTGTCCAAGTCCTAGGAGCGTGAAAAACAGGACAGCCGGGAAGACCGTCCTCAGACAGCTGCAGAAATAACTCGGGAGGGGCGCCTGGGTGGCACAGCGGTTAAGCGTCTGCCTTCGGCTCAGGGCGTGATCCCGGCGTTATGGGATCGAGCCCCACATCAGGCTCCTCAGCTATGAGCCTGCTTCTTCCTCTCCCACTCCCCCTGCTTGTGTTCCCTCTCTCGCTGGCTGTCTCTATCTCTGTCGAATAAATAAATAAAATCTTTAAAAAAAAAAAATAACTCGGGAAGTGTCCCCTGTACCCCAGAGGCCCAGGGAGTACCCACAGCCAATATGAGGGGCCCACTAAAAGCTTCCAGAAAGGAAAAACGGGTGACATACATTGAACTAGCACGGGGCTATGTCAGGATGTCACCAGCACTGGGTCTGGAAGACGGTGGAACTTCTTGAACCAGCAAAACCAGCATCGTGCAAATAAGGCATTTCCAGACACGCAAGAACCAAGATGCCAGAGCTCCACTATGAAACGGCAGGTAAACAACACACAAATGAACCAGGGAAGGGAAGGGCAGGTTCGGGGCGCAGGGGACCCAGCCACGCCCTGGGGCAGGGGAGGAACTCCAGGACCACAGTGACATCGCGTCCAGAGTGGCAGGAGCAGGGGCTGGACACAGTCCGGAGGGGACGGAGAGGCAGGGGGCTCCAGGAGAGGGGTCC
>NW_024426774.1:7696016-7740296 GCF_017311325.1 Ursus maritimus | reverse complement strand
GGGGGGGGGGGGGGAGGCGCCTGTGCGCGCGAACAGCCGCTGTTCCCCCACAACCACACTGAAGTCAGCCGGTGGGCACCCCCACGCCGCCCGCCCTTTGCTACGAACCCAGGCAGACAGCCAAGCAGAAATCGAGGCCGCGAGAAACAAAGGTGGAGTAGGGATCTGAAGGAAACAGATAATCACACGGAAGAAATTGAGGGAAAAATCACACGGAAGAAAACTCTTAGGCCTGGGGACTGTTGAATTCGTTAAAAAAAAAAAAAAGGCTAGAATTACAGAAAACAAGGAAAAGAGAGGTCTTTTTAAAATTAAGAGAGGTAAAATTAAAGATCCACAGGACAAACAGGGACCTGAAGGACAGGAAATTGGGGAGAGATGACAGAGAGCAGGGAAAATGGTAAAGATTTAGAAGACAGGACGCAGGTCATCCGGTGTCCAAGTCCTAGGAGCGTGAAAAACAGGACAGCCGGGAAGACCGTCCTCAGACAGCTGCAGAAATAACTCGGGAGGGGCGCCTGGGTGGCACAGCGGTTAAGCGTCTGCCTTCGGCTCAGGGCGTGATCCCGGCGTTATGGGATCGAGCCCCACATCAGGCTCCTCAGCTATGAGCCTGCTTCTTCCTCTCCCACTCCCCCTGCTTGTGTTCCCTCTCTCGCTGGCTGTCTCTATCTCTGTCGAATAAATAAATAAAATCTTTAAAAAAAAAAAATAACTCGGGAAGTGTCCCCTGTACCCCAGAGGCCCAGGGAGTACCCACAGCCAATATGAGGGGCCCACTAAAAGCTTCCAGAAAGGAAAAACGGGTGACATACATTGAACTAGCACGGGGCTATGTCAGGATGTCACCAGCACTGGGTCTGGAAGACGGTGGAACTTCTTGAACCAGCAAAACCAGCATCGTGCAAATAAGGCATTTCCAGACACGCAAGAACCAAGATGCCAGAGCTCCACTATGAAACGGCAGGTAAACAACACACAAATGAACCAGGGAAGGGAAGGGCAGGTTCGGGGCGCAGGGGACCCAGCCACGCCCTGGGGCAGGGGAGGAACTCCAGGACCACAGTGACATCGCGTCCAGAGTGGCAGGAGCAGGGGCTGGACACAGTCCGGAGGGGACGGAGAGGCAGGGGGCTCCAGGAGAGGGGTCCGGACTGCACAAAACGCTGAATGGAATATGGGGATATGGTGGCAGTGACGGCAGAGTTTCGCAGCCCCTTCCCGAAATGTCCCCATGAAAGTCAGATGTAGCAGCTAGACCACAGACCCAAAACCAGAGCTCATATTCAAAACCAGGTGCTTTCGTCCCCACAAAAGGGGACGAAGTCAGAACCTAACCCCCAGTGTGCTGGTATCAGGAGGTGGGGCTGTGGGAGGTGATCAGGTCCTGAGGGTGGAGCCCCCGGCGGCCCCAAGAGCTCCCACCCCCACCCCAGGTGAGGGCACAGCAGGAAAGGCCCTTGAGCCAGGAAGCGCCCCCGCTTCCCCAGACACCAGGCCTGCCTGTGCCTGATCCCAGACTTCCAGCCTCCAGTGCCAGCCAAGGGCGGTAGATGCCTGCCCATGGTCTGTGAGCTGCACGCTCTGCGGCCACTGTGAGAGCCACCCCAACCGGATGCCCCCAGCGACCTGTTTCCTAGTTTCCCGGAGCTGCTGTAATGAGCATCACCAACTCAGCAGCTAAAGCAACAGAGGTTCATGTCTTCACAGTCGCAGAGGCCAGAAGCCCCAAATCCAGGTGTGGGCAGGGCTGAGCCTTTCTGGGGGGGCTTGGGGGAGAATCTGTCCCATGCCTTTGCCACGTCCTGGGTGTGGACTGGCTGGCAGCCGATCACTCCAACCTCTGTCCCCACCTCTGTGTCCTTCTGTCCAATCTCCCTCTCTGCTCTTGGGACTGGGGGATGATCTCATCTCCAAATCCCCAGTCAAATGACATCTGCAAAGACTCTGTTCCAAACACAGGGCCTGGCACTGAAGACTTGGACGTGTTTTCTGGGAACATACTTCCACCCACCATATAAGGTTTCCCCACAAATCCCAAAATATAAGTAGAGGAGGACAAACCACTGGCATCTAGCAGCTGTGCATGACCCCAGCATCCATGAGGGGAAAACAGAGGGAGGACGCATCTGACAGGCCTCGGAACAGAGCTGGCACTGGAAACCCCTCTGGCCACGCTATGGCACGGGGCAGGGTCTGCACAGGACAAAAGGGGCCAGTCGGCTCACACCGATCAGCTAGGACTTTCTCTCAGGACAAGGCCACATGGAGAAAGAACTTCTGGAAGGTGGATCAAACTGAAGCAGGACAGGGACACTAGAGAAAAAGGGAAAGAAAGCCCAGGAAAAATGGGCCCTGGGTCAGCCAGCGCAGCAATGAGTAAGGAAATGAGGCACAGCTGAGCACAAGACTGAACTGTGCGCCGGGGCCTGGACCCATGAGGATGAACACAGACATGTGCTTCCCTCGCGGCCTCCGGGAGCAGCACCTGGCACAGCCGCCGAGAAGCCGCCACACTCTGCTGGAGCGCACATCCCGCCCAGGGTGCAGAGTCGGGGCGGCTGGGGGGACCATTGCCTGTGCCAGCAGGGTGCTTCTGCACACGGTTATACAAGTGAGCCAGGGTGCCTGGGGATCCAACCAGTGGGCCTCACCCACCCTCGGCGAGGACCGCCTTCCAAGTGTGACACCCATCCAAAACCTGCCTGGTTTGTTCACTCTTCAGAGCATGCATTTCTCCAGAAAAAAAAAAAAAAAAAAAAAAAAAAAGCATTGCTTTTTCCAGAAATTTTAGTTTCTGGAGAGCTGGTTGGTTAGGCTCTTTCTCACCAGTGGGAACCCACATTGGTGGATTTTCTCACATCGAACCCACACCTGCATTCCAGAGACAGACCCCACTTGATAACAATGTACTATACTTACTATACTTTTTATTCAATACTAGATTTGATGCGAGAATATTTCTGACACAGATTTTTTCTTTCTTTTCATGGGGACATAGGTCTGTACTTTAATTAGAAGATCTTTAACTGTTACCGATATCAGATCAATACTGGCCTCCCCAAATGTGTTGGGCAATTTTCGATTTCCCTCTATGTCCTGAAAGAGTTTGTATGAGATGGGTAATATTTTATTTTCCATAAGAACTTGATGCAGTGAGCTGGTGAACCACTCTAGGTCCAGTGTTCTCTCCATAGAACGGTGTTTGATGATTATTCCAACCTTTATTAGCTGTAAGGCTAAGCAGACTGTTAATTTCTTCTTTAGTCATTTTTGTCAAATTCTGTTTTTCAGAAATGTTTCCATTTTATCTACGTAGTAAATTTTATCTTTGTGAGGTTGGTCGTAATAGTCTCCTACTTAAAATATCTGCAGAATAAGTATCAATTTTTCCTCGTTCCTTTTTACTGTTGGTATCTGCGTCTTCTTTATTTTCCTTTCTAGAGATTTACCAATCTTCTTAATATTTTCAAAGAACCAGTGTTTGGCTTTCTGTTGTCTCTACTGTCTTTCTGAGTTCTGTTGTACTGATTTCTCCACAGATATTCATTATTTTTACATGCTGATTTCTTGGATCTAACTTGCTCTCCTGTTTCTGGCATCTAATGGAGGAAACTTAGGTTGTTGATTTTAACCTTTCTTCTCATAAAATATGCACTTAAAGCTGTAAGTGCCCCCTCTGGTCTTCTTTAGCCATTTCACACAAATTTTGACATGTTGTGGGTTGATGTTCATTTAGTTTCTATTTTTTTCCAGTTTCCGATGTGGTTTCTTCTTTGATCCAGGTGTTATTTAGAAGCATGCTAATTTATTTCCAATAGTTTAGAGATTTTCTTGATATCTTATTGTTATTTACTTCAAACTTGGTTCTGTTTTAGTCAGAAGACATTCTCTGTTACATATTTTAAAAAATAAAAATAATTTTTAAAAAAATTATTGACACTTTCTGTGGCCCAGTGTATCTTAGTGAACATTCTGTGTCCACTTGGAAAGAACATGTGTTGTGTCGAGTGTGGTGTTCTGTAAATGCCAAATAGATTGAGTCGGCAGGTAACATTGTTCAGATAAATAATATTGGCAAAGTTAACAGCCCCGGATGACGACTATGGATGTGCCCATTTCCCCCTTACAGCTGTGGCTTCTTGCATCATGAACTTTGAAGCTTGGTGGTCAGGCCCATGCACACCCTGAGTTGTTACGTGTCCCACGTGCCCTGCCTGCTTACCAGTACAAAGTGGCCCCCTCACCTCCTAGAACACTCTCGGCCAAGAAGTCCACTTGTCTGGTAATGATGGAGCCATCACAGCTTTTCTATGCTTCCTGTTTGCAGTTTAACTTCTTTTTATTCTTTTACCTCAAACTATTTGTGTCTTCAACTTTGAAGTGCATCTTTTCTAAACAGCATATAATTGGAGATTGCTTTTTTTATCCAACCTGACAATCTCTGCCTTTTAATTAGAATATTTAGTCCAATTAAACTTAATATAATTCCTTACATGGTTGGGTTTAGTGCAGGCCCTTCTCTGTCTCCGTCCTTCTGATGCTTCTTTTCTGCTGCCTTTTGTGTTAATCAAACGTTTCTCAGGGTTTCATTTTATAGCCTCTATTAGGTTCTTTGCTTTTTCTTTCTTTTTAATTATTTTTCAGTGTTGCTCTAGAATGATATACATCCTTAAATGACCGAAGTGCATTTAGAGTCAATGCTGTAACATCCCGCACCTCCGCCTCCCATCTGATGTTTTATATTCGCACGTCAGGCCGCGCTCCTGCCCTACTGCGGTGTGGCCGCCGGAGGCACCCACTCAGCACCCTGCTTCTGCACGGCGCTCTTCAGGCCTTGACTGCCCATAAACTTCCCCTTACGCTGTCATTATTTTGTCCTAAGCGGCCCGTTGTCTTCCAAGGAAATTACGAGGAGAGAAACCAATTTATATTTACCTATTTCCAGTTCTGGTGCTCTCCTTTCTGTGAATTCCTGTAAATTTGTGGTTTGCGTTTCCTTCAATCTGAGGGAGTTCCTTTAACATTTGCTGTAGTGCAGGCCTGCTGGTGACAAATTCTCTCAGGTTTCTGTTTCTCTGTAAATGTCTTTATTTCACTTACATTTTTGAAAGATACTGCATTGAAAAAGAAAATTCTGGACAGACACCATTGTTTTTTCTTTCAACACTTTAAAGGCATTCTTCGAATGTTTTCAGGGCTTCTTTATATTTTATAAGATGGCCATCATTTTTGTAATTGTCCCCACACACGTCTTTTTGCTTGTATTCTGGGTTTTAGGCTGCTTTCAGGATTTTCTCTTTATCTTTGGTTTTCAGCAATTTGGCAATGATACACATAGCTGTGGTTTTCTTTGTATTTAACCTGCTTGGGGTTGGCTGAGCTTTCTGAATCTCTAACTTTAAGTTTTTCACCAAATTTAGAATTTTTCAGCTAAATTATTTCTTCAAATATTGTTTTCTGCCCTATTCTGATGCTCTTTTTAAGAGACTCACTGCATCTGAGACAATTTTTCTTTAATGTTTTTTTTCCTCTCTCTCACCTTCAAATTGGATAAATTCTATTGATTTGTCTTCAAGTTTAGACTTGAAGTTTAGACAGACTTTTTCTCCTGACCTCTTCTATTTGATGTGGAACCCATACAGTTTTTATTTCAGTTGTTGTACTCCTCAGTTCTAGAGAATTTCCATTTGGTTTTTCTCTAGTTTTTATTTCTTTGCTGGGATTCCCTATCTGGGAACTCATGAAGATCATATTTTCCCTTAATTCTTTAAATATGTTTAACTTTGGAATTTTAAACATGTTTAAATAGCTGCTTTATCACCTTTTCAGATAAATCTAACATTTGGCTATCTTGAGTCTGCTTCCTTTCACTGCCCTCTTGACTCAGGTCACATGTCCTGTTCTGTGTATTGGCCCTTGTTGAAGAGACATGATATGGACTCTGTGTTCTGTTATCTTCTTCTGAAGAGTGCCCATTTTTATTCTATTGGGTAGTTCATTCATTGGCTACTCACCTTGAATGAATACATACTTTCCTTGTTTCGTTTTTGTTTTCCCTTTTACTTGTGTCCAAACTCTGTAACTTGATAGGACTCAACCTCCAAGTTCCACGTCTGCAGGTCTTATCAGGGCTTAATTTTACACTCAGGGAAGAGTGAGATGAGGCCTGACTGCAGGGCATGTTTTTGCCCCTTCATTCCTGTGAGATGAAGGTGCAGGTGTTACAGAGGTGCTAGCGGTGTCTGCTCTGTTCGGGCCCAGATGTCACCAGCATGGTGTGACCTCTGGTATCCCTGGGCCTCCTCAGCTCCACAGCAGCTACTCACCGGGGGGTCCCTTGCAGTCTGGCCTGGACACACACAGCCCAGACCCTACGAGCGCTCACAGAGAGCCCACACGTGGACTCCTGGGCTCCCCCGTGCCCACTCTGTGGACTCCGAGTGCATCTGCTTCCACAAATTCTGCCTTCACCTCCTTCGCTTAGTGGGATTCCATGCTCCCTTGGACTCTGGTTTTCTGTGCCACGATAGGAAATTTTAACCAGGCCGGGAGCCCAGGCAACCGTGGTGCACAGCCTGCCGGGCTCCCCTCTCCCGGGCTCAGTCTTGTGCTGCCCGTGGCCTGTGCCTAAGGACAGTTGTCTCATAATCACTTCCCATGTTCATGGTTGCTTAACGCAGGGGGTGGGCAGTTATTTAGGAAGCTCCTTTCCGCCCAGCTCCGCCAGAGCCAGGGAGCCCGCCCGAGCGTCATCGCCACGGCTCCTCCACAACTTCCTTATGGCCAGTGGGTTCCATGGCACCGTCAACTGTGCTGTCCCGCAGGCCAGTGACATCAGCACAGAGTACAACTCAGCAGAGGAAGCTCGCTGTGGGAAAGGAGGAGAGAGAAAGGCAATCCGCACGCAAGGCTCCCTGTCAGTTTGGCTTTGTTTAGGGAGAGCTCCCAAAGCATCTAGAGCCAGACACCAACCTACGGATTTCAGAGACAGCACAGCCTTGGGGACCTCGAGCTGCTGGGGATGGGGCGGGGCGAGCTCTGCTCATCAGCATGAGTCCAGGGGTGGCTGTAGGCTAAATAACAGACTTTTCAGATGTGCCCAGATGTTGCTCTATTTTATAAAACATGAATCCATTTTAAAACTATAAATAAATGCATGGTAGTTTGATTTATGCTTTTTTCTCAATCAACAAGTATTAAAACCAGCAATATTGGTGGGGAGCAGGGGGCTTTGAAAGTTTTTAAGATTACAAAGGAGGCTTCATTTTTAAAGCATCAGAAAGTACCAGTCTAGGTGAACAGGCAGTCTGCATCTCTGGAACCTTCCTCAATGCCGCTTCCATCAGCCTTTGCTGCACGTGGGTCAGGCCGCACTGCAATCGAGACCACACTCCCTGAAAGAAGCCAGTGCAGATTTTCTGGGCTGCTCACTGAAATAGCAACCCTACGCCTTTATTAGCACATAAGCTGAGGGTTAGGGCAAACATCCCTCACGGAAATTAGAGAACTTATTCAGAATGTCTGGCCACAAAGAAGCTATCCCACATCTCCCGAGAGGTTACCCAAAGAGTAATAAGCTAAGCCCCACATTGAAAAACCCAGCCGTAAATTCCAGTCACTGCGCCATGCTCCATCAAAGTCAGCACATCCCACTACCAGCAGTGGCTGGAAATTTATGCAATGCAATAAAAGGAAAACGAGGGCCTTTCTCATGGAATTGCTTGGTGACTGCATTCTGCTCAGCCATAGCTGTTCGGCGCAGCACCCCTAGGGCCTGGACCAGAGAGCCCACAGGCCTGCTCTGTTAAGGCCATCTCACTGGGGGCTGGCAGCCAGAAAGCCTGGAAGGAAAGGTGGTGGAAGGAGGGGCCGCACTGGGCCTTCAGATGCACCATCTCCATTTGCTTAAGTCCGTGTCTTACTCTAAGGCAAGAAAGAGGGGAGAAGGAAAAGAACAGACCAGAAATAGGGCAGGAAGAGGGGACAGGGGAGAAAGCAGAAGCAGGAGAGCAGGGCTGGAGGAAAGGGAAGAGACAGGAGAGCCCACCAGCCTTCCCGGCCCAGCGGGGCACCATTTGGGATCACCAGGTCTGGTCCCCGATCTGCCCACGGCCTGTCCACCCAGGAGCTCAGGCCCTGCGCTGCACCCCATGATGTCAGGAGAAAGCCCGTCCGGTGGGTGAGCCCCAGCCAGAAGGCAGAGGACGTGGGGGAACGGACGCCACAGTGTCCCCACCGGGGTCCCCCACCCCGCAGCAGCCTCAGGCCTCAGCAGGAGCGAGGGTGGCCCCACCATCCCAGAGCACCCCAAGCCCCCCTCCTCGGCTGTGGCTGTAGGACACCTTTCTCTGTACTGTTTACATATGTTTTATTTACGCGTGTTTGTCCTCTCCAGGTAGCCTCACAGGATACATTTTATCCCCTTTCCTACTGCTGTAAAAATGGGTTTTCATGCATTATTCACGATCTATCGATTCCCAGAAACATCCGGTGTACTTGGAGGGGAGGGGAGTGCCGGCCTCGCTCTGCTCGGCTTCGCCGTGACCTTCAGTAATTTGCTCCCCAGCCAGCTTATTTAGGGAAAAACGTGGGTTCTTCTCCAAATCTCTCAAATCCTTGCAATATGAAACAATAATCACCAACACTACGTGCCATCACTCCTCACCAGAGCCTCTCTCTGGCCCCCTCATCCCCGTGTGGTTTGGCCGCCCAGGTCACGCAGTCACCACGCCTCGGGTCTGACAGCACGAGTCCTTCTGTGCCGTGTCCGGCACCGGCGACATCCTCCTGCAGGCCCTGCTGACAGCCACTCACGCAGGCACCACGCCCGCGCAGGCAGGGCAGCCGAGTCCTTTCCCGTCCGTCAGGCGTCCAGCCCCTCACGCGCGTGTGCACACACATACACCCCAACACGAACACTCCCTCCTCTCCGTCCAGCAAATCCTGTCCATCCTGCAGCGACACCGGACGCCCCTTCCCTGGCCTCTCGTGACATCCCTGGGCTCGGGGGGTATAGAAGAGCACGTGGGTCCCACACTCTCTCACGTCCACCCAGAGCCCAGAGCTCCACACCTGCTGCTCCCCTGCCCTGAGCGTTTGCCCCTCCCCCCTCGCAAACACGCTTCTGCCTCAAGACAGCCCAGCCATCCCCACGTGGACCTGAAGACTTACTCAGCTTTGCTCCCCCAGCTCCAGACAGGGTCTGCCCCCCCCCTCCGCAAGACCCCTACCCACTCCCTGGCTCACTCGCCTCCCCTCTCGGCCTGAGAGGGTCTTCTCTCCTGAGCCTGACACCTGCCCAGGAGACAGAAAGCACTGAATGACGCCTGGAGGAGTCCAGTAGCTGAGGCAGGATGCAGGCACCCCCGTCCACCGCAGGTGAGGCGCCTGGACCTGGTACCCGCCCCCCCCGTCCGCTGCAAGTGAGGCGCCTGGAGCAGATAACTCCCCCTCCACTGAAGGTAAAGCACCTGGGCCAGATACACACACACACACACACACACACACACACACACACACACACCCTCTACTACAGGTGAGGCTCCTGGACCAGGCACCGCCCCCTCCACTGCAGGAGCAGCCCCTGCACAGCACAGTCCAGAGATACTAGGCCGGAAGTCCACACAGCTGATTCAGGAAGATCTGAAACACAGGCAAACCTTTGCACGAAGTCCTGCAGGGACACCACGGCCAGTGTGTCTGAAGGGAAGTGGCACAACGGTCACCGGATAGTGGCAAGCCCGTGAGATAGAAGAGCATGGTCATCAAGGACACAGCTATCAATTCAAAAGCTTCTACGAATTCATGCTAAATTCCGTCCTCTCCACAGTCCTGAGGCCGAGGCCATGCTTGGGGTACATGCGCAAGGTCGGGAACACCATGCCAACGGAGCCTCTCATCGTCTGGAAGCTCTTTCTGGCCAATGTCCGTTCGCTCTGACGGCGCCTTGCTCCACACCCAGTGGGGAGTGTGTCTGGCCGGTGCACCTGCGTGCAGCCCCGGAGGCCACTCCAGCAGCGACGTCACGCGTCGGGGCAAGTCCCCTAAGCAGCTTCTCCTAGCTGAGCCATGGGGTCCAAATATCAGTGAATTTCTAAAAATATTCAAAGTGCAAGCCCCACGTGGCTAAGGTCTTTACTCACTTGTTTGGAGACAGGAGCCAAGAATTCAGATTTGTAACCAGCGCTCAGCCCCTGCTGGTTCCTGACCACCGTGGGAGACACTGAGCCCCATGTTTCAGACACTCGGGCATTTCACAAACCCTGCCCTCCTCTCAGGGAGCCAGGACCTGCCGTGGAGCCAGGCCAGGACCTGAGAAGGCGCTCTGCTGAGATAAGGACCAGAGAGCCTGGCTCGTCAAGGGAGGAAGAGGGTGTACCAGGACCCGAGGAAGACTCGGGCGAGAAGCCGCACTCTGGAGGCCACCGAACACCAAGTCTGCAGCTTGGTGGGCAGAGGAGAAGGTGGGAACTAGTCAGTGCTTATCCACTGCGCTTGGCTTTGCCCCCTGGGCGGGGCGGGGGGAGTGGGAGGGGGGGATAAAGTACCGCTTTAAAAAAAAAAAAGGTTTGGACCCTGGGGCTGCTGAGGTGCACGCAGTGCTGACAGTCTGTGGCCACCTGCAGGAAAATAGGGCAGGAGAATGCGCCCACGCAAACACTGTCTTCATACCCCCCGGGGCCCCGGAGCCGCCGGCGGGGAGAGGGGTCAGTCCACACAAACACTCCCTCACGTTTCGGCCCGGGTGCTGACGGTCAGGAGGGACACGGAGCCTCCAGGTGCCCGCAGAGTCCCACAGCCAGTCTGCCAGCAGCGGCCATTCCTCCAGGCTTCAGGGCAGCCGCCACGCCGCCACGCGTCCTGCCACACAAGTCAGGCTCTGTAGGAAGCCGTTCCCCTCCAGCCGGGACACCCCTTGCCGCGTCCCCTCCTGGCCTTGCTCTGAGCCCACGGGCCCTGCCTGCCCGCCTTGCTCAACCCCACCTGATGTCTTTAGGACTAAATCTTTCAAGGAGGGAGAAGGGGTGGCAGGGCCTAATGGGACCGGCCAGACACCATCCCCTTCCCGCACTTCACTTCCAGAATGCAACACCAAGTGTTACAACGCAGCAGAAGACTAGAGAATTTCTCTCTGGGGAAACCAACTAGCCTGAGGGAAAAGATCTGCTGATTCTGTCAAAATCCGCGGCTTCCCACCCAACATCCTGCAGCAAAGCCCCTCACTCCCCAAGCCTCATCCAGGCACACAACGCTGACGTCAGGTTTCCATGAGTCACTCCCACGTACCAGCGGAAGAGCCAAGTTCGCAGGATGTCTGAGGAAGCTTCTAACATAGAAACAAACAAGCAAATAAACAAAACCAGACAAGCCCAGAAGAAGCAAAGAAAAGCAACTCAAAAGAAAAAATAGGAACGTAAGAAAAATTTAAGAAATTGTAATTAATTTGCTCATAAAGAAAAGAACAAAAAAAATGAATGTATAAAATTAGACCAGTACGCTATGGGGAAAAAAAATCAGAGAAAAGGAAAAAAAATCTTGGAAATTGAAAAGTAGAATATCAAACACTGAAAATACTATGAGTTTGGATTACAAAGTAGAACAAAACAAAAACGTTAAAAAAATTGCAATGAAAATACAAGAAAATTAGAGTATCAGTCCAGGAGATCCAACATGAAAAAAGTCGTAGCACCAGAAAGAGAGAAAAGAGCAAAGAGAAGAAATTATCAAAGAAACAACACAAGAAAATTTCCAGTAACTGACGGATACGTGTGTCCAGCTGGACAACACCAACCCACCATCCAGCCCAAAGAAAGAAGACATTGCCGTGAGGGCTTCAGAAACCAAGCTAGTGAGAAGGTCCCGTCGGTAGCGAAGGGATGGGCCCGGTAAGCGTTCTGCCGGCTGTGAGTTCCCAGCTCCGCTAGCTGCCATCTGTGCAAACTTCAACAAATTATGCCCCTGTGTGTCCCACAGCCCTTGTGACATCCTGTTACGACAACCCCTTCAGTCACCTGCTTCCTCTTATTTACTGAGTTCTGTTAGCGTAACCACTCTCTTACCTTGTGACACGAGATAGATCGTAAACCTCTGGGACAGTTCTTGGCACAGAGCAGGGGCTCAGTAAGTTTGTACAGGAAGGAGGGAGGGAGGAAGGGAAGGAGGGAGGAAGGGAGGGAGGGAGGAAGAGAGGGACGGAGGAAGGGAAGGAGGGAGGAAGAGAGGGAGGAAGAGAGGGAGGGAGGAAGAGAGAGAGGGAGGAAGGGAAGGAGGAAGAGAAGGAGGAAGAGAGGGAGGGAGGAAGAGAAAGAGGGAGGAAGAGAGAGAGGGAGGAAGGGAGGGAGGAAGACAGGGAGGAGGAAGGGAGGGAAGAAGGGAGGGAGGAACAGGGAGGGAGGAAGGGAGGGAGGGAGGAACAGGGAGGCAGGGAGGGAGGGAGGGAGGGTAGGGAGAGCACGGGTAAGCCAAGGACTGGTAGACTGAGAACAAAAGCAGTCACCTGGAAGCAATATCCTACTTGGCCGACAGATCGTGAGGAATCCTGTTATTACTCATTTAACCTTATCAAGTACCTACTATGTGGCACACAGTGGGGACACAGATGTGAACGGAACAGAGTCCCAAGCGTAGAGGAGCGTACAGGCCAGGCTTACCGTTAATGGACAGGAAGTCGCATTCAGCAGCTTCTCAAACAGTGGCAGTTGTTTCTACAACGTGCCGACAACCCACAGTGAATTTCACGGGTCGAGCGTCTCCAGTCGACCTGGGCAGAGCCACACACGCTTCCAAAGAGCCTCAGTAATCCTGGGATCACACCACGGTTTTCGCCAAGAGCAGAGCTGGGTGAGGGCCTGGCCGCGCCCGCCACGCACCTGTGGTTTCTATCTTAGAAGCCTCTAATCCAGACGCTCCCCACAGGCAGAAACCCGCCGGCTTCGGGACGTGATGAGCTCACAGCTGGAGGAGCTTGCCTTCATCAACCTTAACTGATAAGCCTCGGAGAGCACGCTTCTCTCTTCTACCTCATTACTGTGCAGTCCTACCACTGCCGAGCTGTTGGCATAAAGATGAGCTATTTCTCCTTCACTTAGAATAACCTCGTCCTAGTCGCTTCTTCCTGAAGCAGTTATGGTGTAATGATGTCATGTATTTAAGCTTGATAAACATAATTACTATCAACATTTAATTGATTCTTGATTACAATCAATTATATTTCTGAAACAATCAAGCATCCTACAATTAAAAATAATTGATTCATTAGCACACCCCCTTACTTGACAATTACACAAATGCATTATTTATGTAATTAGACACATTTACAGTTCATTATTCCACATTTTATGCTATTGTTACAAAGCTACCAAACTCTCCAGCTTACTTTTTAATCTTCCTTTGGCTAATCTGAGATAGAACACTAAGTTATTCAAATGGATCCAGTTAAAAATTGGAAGTTACCTAAAGCAGTACAATTAAGTTATAAATCAAAAGCCTGAATAGCATGTCAATTCGAAAACAATAATTAACTAATTTACTTTCCATATTTTCAGAGGAAGATGTCAGGGCCCATATTAGTTGGCATCCGGTAATGTATTTTACCAGTTAAGCAGAATAATTGCTTCATGGAGGCAAAAATCTTCCTAATGTGGAGTTGGGTAAGAGGCAGGAAAGATGTGAGAAATGAGGCAAACCCTGGACGGCATGTTCCAGTTCAGGGCGGGGGTGGGATCTGTGCAGGCCCCTGGGGTTCCCTCCCCTCAGTGGAATGACCCATTCTGTCGAGGGACCGTCTTCACTGGCATCAGCGCCTGAGCCGTTCCCTGCTCTCCAAATGCCTCTTTCTCTGTCTCCCAACAGCCCTTGCCCCGCCGAATTCTCTTCAAGATGATAGAACTGGCACATGTGTTTTCCTTGTTCACTCCCCAAACTCAGTTGCATGATTGTAAGAATTCACCAAAGTACGTGCATCCCCTCTAGAGCGAAGACATGGTCCCTGGGGCCACGGAGCTCAGGTATCTGCGTGGCCTTCCAGAAGACAGAGTTGACGGGACTGCGTCGGTAGACCAGCTAGAGCAGGCGAAGCGACAGCTCCCACCGCCCGAGAGAGATGGCACCGAGCGTGCAAGCCCCTCTTCCCACCAGGGCAGCAGGGTTCCCGAAGGTGCGGGAGCTGCTGGGGCGCTGGGGCACCTTGGGAGTCGCGGGCAGCAGTGGCACTGCCCGGGACAAAACCAGAGCGCTAACGAAACCAAGCAAGCTCATAGGAAGACACACGGGTGTAGCGCCCAAGACAGAGAAGCAGCAGAGGCTGGGGGAGTCCAGACCTAATGGACTCCTGAGGGGCCAGGGGCGGGAGGGAGGAGTCCTGGATCCACCAGGATATGGTGTTCATTCAGGCCACGCGTTCCCCTCCACACACCCTCCCAGTGGGCTTGCCCCACCCTCTTCATAGAGACAGGGGTCACCCCCACCAAAGGAATGCCTGTCGGGGTGACGGACATCGAAACGTGTGGAAGAAACCCAGGAGAGCTACCCACATCAGCCAGTCTGGTTTTCACTGATACGTAGAGAGACACCACCAAGGGTCATCATATATTTGAAGAAAATCAACAGCAAGAAATACAAAACCCAAGATAAACTAATTTTCCCAAGGGGAAGAAGCGTCGTTCAGAAAACGTAGGAGAGATTCAGCGTGGTACTGCGTCCACTTTATACAAGTAGGCTGCTGAGAAAAATGAGCAAGTAAAGCGTGACCACTTAGATGCGAAAGCTAAGGAGCTCAGCAGGAGGCGTGAAAAACAGAAGTCCACGGGCTGTGCACCTGACGGCTGCCTTAACTCGAGAAGACAGACAGAACAACTGAAAGCATAGAGAGAGACACAGAAGATAAGAGGAGAAGAGAAGACATGGAGAACCAATCCAGAGTGTCTGCAATAGGGATGAGGTAAGAGGAAACAGACGCGGGTGGCAGGGAGCCAGTCCCCTGTAAATAACAGGGTGAAATGTCCCAGAGCTGAAGAAAAGCACAAAACTTGAGATTGACAGAGTCTGCAAATGCCTGAAAGTATGAAAAAGAGAGGATCCATACCTATCTCTACTCTGTGCTGAAATTTTAAGATTTCAAGGATGAAATGTACATAAATAAATTATGGTGCCGTCATAAATGGAATACTTTGTAGCTGTAAAATAAATGAAAAATCTTAATACACAAAGTTCTCCAAGATAGAGGCCCTTCAGTGGCTCAGTGAGGTAAGCATCCAACTCTTGGTTTCCAGCTCAAGTCATGATCTCAGGTCGTGAGACTGGGCCTCACGTTCGGCTCTGTGCTGAACGTGGGGCCTGCTTAAGATTCTCTCTCTCCCTCTCCTTCTACCCTCCCCTTAAAAAAAAAATCTCCATGATATACTAAAATTAAAAAGCCATATGCAAACAATAACCAAAAGAGAGCTAGAGCGGCCATACTCACACCAGACCAAACAGACTACAAACGATGGCTACCGAGACAGACAAGGACATTGTCAACAGCAGGAGAACAGGCATATGGACCAATGGAACAGAACTGAAAATCCGGGTAGAAACCTGCACATGATTCAGCAGGGAGAGAACAGCCCTTCTAAAAAGGAGTCCCAGGACAACTGGCCATCCACATACAAGAGAATGAATGTGGACCCCTACCTCACATCAAGTCCAAAACCCAACTCAGACTGTGTCACGGATCAAAATGTAAGAACAGACTATACGATTCCTAGTAAAAATCACAAGAATAAATCTTTATGATCTGATATTGGGTAATGGCTTCTTAAATATGATACTAAAAGAATAAGTGATTTTTAAAAATTGGTAAGTTGGACTTCATTAAAAACTTCTGTGCTTCAAAGGGCACTGTCACTATCAAAAAATAGTGAAAAGATGGCCTGCAGAGTTGGGGAAGCTATTTGCAAGTCACACATCTGATAGAGGTCTAGTACACAGAGCAAATAAAGCACTCTTACAACTCAAAAATTAAAAATAATAATGACCCAACCCCCCCCGACCGAGCAAAGGAAGGGTTACACATCCCTGCAGGAAGATATGCAGAGGGTCAGCGAGGGTATAAAAAGATGCTCAGCAAGACGGGGATGAAAGGGTTGCAAATCAAACCACCCGGAGACAGCTCTGTGCATCCACCAGGACGGGCCCGGAGACAGCTCTGTGCATCCACCAGGACGGGCCCGGAGACAGCTCTGTGCATCCACCAGGACGGGTAAAATTTAAAAAGACAGTAACAAGTGTTGGCGAGGATGCGGATAAACTGAAACTCGTATGCAGCCCTGCCGGTGGGAATGTGAAATGGTGCCTTCCTTTTGGAAAATATTGTACCGGTTCCTCAAAATCTTAACCACAGAGTTACCATAAGCCCAGCGCTTCCTAGATACGTACCCGAGAACACTGCACACACTTACGCACAACAACGTGTACAAATACCCGCGGTGACATTCGTTACGATGACCGGAAAAGTGAAACCAGCAGCCCGTCACTGATGGGTGGGTAAACAAGGTGTGGTCCATCCATACAACAGAATATTCGCGCGTCAGCAATAATAAGGAGGTACTGATACGCGCCCCAGCGTGGGTGAACTTCGAGAATACTGACAAGTGAGAGAAGTCTCTTGCAATGGGCCACCTGCTGTGATTCCATTCATAGCAAATGCCCAGAATAGGTGAATCCATAGAAACCAAGAGGAGATTAGTGGTTGCCAGGGGCCGGGTAGGAGGGGAGGGGAGTGACTGCCCATGGGCACAGTGCTGCTTCGGAGATAACAAAACATGCTGAAATCTATCATCATGGTTGCACGTTTCGGTGAATATACAGAAACCCCCTGGCTTGTATGCTTTAAAAGAGTGAATTTTATGATAGTGAATGTGATATGAATTTAATGGAATTACATCTCAATAAATCTGTTATTTAAAGAAAAGAAAATGTGGATTCTAGAAATAAGAACTGAAATATGAATTAATAAGATACCAAATTGATAGGGGCGCCTGGGGGGCTCAGTGAGTGAAGTGTCTGCCTTCAGCTCAGGTCGTGATCTCAGGGTCCTGGGATGGAGTCCCACATGGGGCTCTCTGCTCAACGGGGAGTCTCCTTCTCCCTCTCCCTCTGGCCCTCTCCCCTGCTTGTGCTCTCTCTCTCTCTCAAAATAAATAAATATAGTTTTTTTTTTTAAAGATACCAAATCAATGGAAAACAGAAATAGGCTTAGTTAAGGAAATAATTTCCAGCAATGACTAAAGCATCAAAAAAAATTTTTTTAATGCATCCAAAAGTGGAACCAGATACAAATTACTCTGCAGAAAAATCAAGTGGATGCCGTGGAAGGAAGGCAGCAGGACAGGACAAAGCACCAAAAGCAGTGAGGAAGGAGACACTGAACACACCGGCTGCACGTGGGAGAGATCAAAACTTGGAAGAGAAGCACCATGATGCCTCGAGCTGCCCGGGAGGAAGATGTTCTGGAAACAGACAGACAAATCTGGACGCTTGGAGGGCACTGCGTGTGCCCATTAAAATTGGTGGTAAGATTCCAACACCTGAGTCAAACCGGGAAACTGCGTTTAAAATTGTGGATAAAGCGTCCTTTAAAATCCAGTAGGAAAAACAGGTTTCTTTTTATAAATAAGTATCAGTCAGGCCTCACTTTCCTTTCACAACAGGAAATACTAGAAAACAATGTAGCAGAGACTCCAGAGTGAAAAGACACTTTGTGACCCAGGATTCTATACCCAGCTGAGGTTTCGGAACACACACCCACTTGCCTCCCCTCAGGAATGTGGTCTAGGTCATCAACAAAGAAGTCAAGGAAAAGTCCCTCAAAAATTAGAAGTCATGGGGCGCCTGGGTGGCACAGCGGTTAAGCGCCTGCCTTTGGCTCAGGGCGTGATCCCGGCGTTCTGGGATCGAGCCCCACATCAGGCTCCTCCGCTATGAGCCTGCTTCTTCCTCTCCCACTCCCCCTGCTTGTGTTCCCTCTCTCGCTGGCTGTCTCTATCTCTGTCAAATAAATAAAATCTTTAAAAAAAAAAAAAAATTAGAAGTCATGTCATAAAAGACAGGCAAGCAGTATTAAAACCACATGATCAAACAAATCTGAATAATTTTTGCAATTAGATGCACCTGCCATGTGTGATTCTTGAAAGTGAGCACTCTGAACATACAGAAATACCAGGCTAGTGACAATGTAAGGGGGAAACACACAGAAGACAGAGGAGAGATAAAAGAATGTAAACGTACCAGTTTCCTCAATTTATCTAGGGAAGATCAATGAATACATTTCACTCTTGATGTTGATATTTAAGCAATATATGCTTTTCTCTTCTCTAGGAAAACGAGTCCCATAATTGAATCAATAAGCAATAGACAAAAAGCTGTGTATGAAATTGAAAATGTTATTCAAGAATTATCTCTCACAGGGTACCAGACCCAGACGTTTTACAGGCTAGGCTGTGAGACCGTCATGGAGCAGAGCATTTCCATGCCACATAAGTGTTTCCAGAGAACACAAGAAGGTGTCATGCATCCCAGGAATTCATTTTGCAGAGCTAGCGTATCCGAGAGACCCGGGCAAGGACGGGTTGAAAAGGCAATGAAAGGCAGGTGTCCTTTACGAATACAGATGCAAAAGTGAGGCACGAACCACCACAGCGGGGTCGGGGGCTGGGGGGCTGTTCAGGCACGGAGCTCGGGCAGGAGTCGCAACACTGTGAACATTGTATCAGCTCACTGCAAGTGCAAACCAACGGAGAAGAGCACTCTGCCCGCATCAGTAAATGCTGGACAGACATTCACAAAAAGTTTTTAATAAACTAAGAACAAGGACTACTTTTCTGCACATGATTAAAAATATCTACTGAAACCACAAAGCTGATAGGCAAAACCCAACGGTACACGAGGGGAGGCGTTCCGTCTGAAACCGAGAAGACAAGGCAGCCCTCTGTGCCAGCGTTCCCCCCACTCCACAGCAAAATAAAAAAAGGGGGGGATCTATCTATCTATCTATCTATCTACCTACCTATCTACCTATCAGCTATCAGGAAGGGAGGGGAAAGTTGACATAATTCACACATGCCTATCTGAAAAAAAAAAAAAGAACCTGAAAATACACACATTTATAAAATTCCATTAACATGAATATAAAAAGCAATAGCTTTCCTACATGGCAGCGTTAACAGGGAAAACATGAAAAAAGAATCCTATTCCTAACAGTAAAACTGAGTATCTAGAAATTAACCTTATAAAAACTACGTCAGGCTCCAGTGATTAAAGCCACAGGCCAACGAGGTGCCGTAAGAATGGATTTGAAGCAGCGGATGAGGACAGCGTATTCCGTATCAGAAGATCGATGTTGGTAAGATGTGTGCTCTCGCCGAACTAATATATGAATTTGATGCAACTCATGCAAAATTCCAATAGAATTATTTATGTGGGATTGACTAGGCCACCTAGAGTAATGAAAAGCAAGTAAAGGGAAGGAAATTTTTTAACAGAATAGTACCTGGGATGCCCATAGGACACTTCATGTTGAAATAAAGCTGCAGTAAATACATGGGTGAGCCTCAAGGGCCAAAACACACCCAGTGATTGCTAGAATGAACAGAGACCCAGAAATGTGCCCAAAGAGGTCTGGGCAGTTAGCACATGATACAGTTTGGCACTCGGACTTGAGGGCAGCCCACAACAGGTCAAGAGCCCAGATCTGGGCGCCTGCGTGGCTCAGTCGGTGAAGTGTCTGCCTTTGGCTCGGGTCCTGATCTCGGGGTCCTGGGATCGAGCCCCACGTTGGGCTCCCTGCTCAGTGGGGAGCCTGCTTCTCCCTCTCCTTCTGTCCCTCCCCGTTGCCCATGCTCTCTCTCTCTCTCAAATAAAAATTTTAAAATTTTTTAAAAAGAGCCCAGATCTGCCTGGCTGCCTGGTCCAAATCCTGCTTCCACCCCAGTAGCTGTGTGACCATGAACAAGCTACTTAACTTCTCTTTGCTTTAATTTTTTCATCAGTAAAATGAGGATATGAGTGTCTACCTAAAAGGTCTTTTGTGAGGGTTAGATAAGTTAATACATTTAAAACCCTTAATAAAGGATGTGGCACTGAGTAATCCCAACAAGAATTTATTAAATAGGGGCGCCAGGCTGGCCGAGCCGGTGGGGCATGTGATTCTTGATCTCGGGGTTGTGAGTTGGAGCCCCACGTTGGGTGTAGAGAGGACTTAAAAATAGAATCTTTTTAAAAAAATAATTTATTTAAGAAAGAAATTGTGTTAGTAAAGTTAGGTAACGGGGGGGACTGTGAGTGAGACCCACACACGGTCACACCACACCCCCACTCGGGGGCAGAGGGGACACAAGGTTAAGTTACAAAATACAGCCATGAAGCCACTGGTGCAAAGTGTAGACAGAGCTATGGCCTTGGGGGAGTAAAGTGTTTCTAACCCAGGCGGGGGGAGAGGCAGAGAGTGCGGTGGTGGGGGAGACAGGGACAGAGGCGCATGACTAGATGCGGAACTGCGGACAGTTGGGCCCCCGGCGGCCGCGAGAGCTCCGTGGCGGCCTGAGTGACATACGAGGGCGTAAGGCATCTACACACTTACGGTGAAAATAAACAGGTCAGGGCATCAGGTCAGGGATTCCTACGTTCTCCGTCCGCAGAGGAACGTTCAGAAAACAAAAACGGGAAAACCAAAATGTCTCCAATCCGTGTCATCTTTTACATTAAAAATGTATTTTCTGAGGGACGGTCTCCTCATCGCAGCTACAAAACCCACACGAACACCAATGAATGCTCGTCTTGCCCAAAACAAGGAGCGTCTGCCTGAAGGCACAACACCGCGGCTGGGAGTGCGACGCAGGGGCGAGGCCGTCTGGGCGGCGAGCAGGCCGCGGCTTCCGGGGGAGCGGGGGTCCGCACCGCAGATCGCGCAGGGGCAGCTTTCTGCAAGCGTCCCTAGGACACAGGAGGCACTAAACTCGGACACCACGTTCCGCCGAAAGCACGGCGACAAGAAGAAATGGCACCGCAGGAACCCGGCCTCTCGAACGAGCCGGCGGGGCCTCGACAACGGATCCAGGGCCGCGGTGATTCATCCACGAGACGCTGACCCCGAAGTCGAGCAGACACCCAGACGATCTAGACGGCGCCATGCGAGGCCGACACCGGGGCCGCGAAGGGCCGTGTCCTTGGGCAGGGCTGGAAGGAGTCTTTAAAAATCACTAGACGGGAGCAACTGCCAACAGTGTCTCCTTCGCAACAGCGAGACGAATCAACGGTTTGCTTCTGGTGCCTTCCGCACACCACGCCTCCCTCCATTTTCCCACCACGGCTTGTGTAGACGAGACGGTGGAACAGGGACAACCCGTGACAGAGGCTTCCGCACCTTACCTACGCCCAACTACCCTAAAGACAAGCCCTGCCGTTCGCCCCACCTGCAGGCAGGGAAACCAGAGCTCCACACGCCCGTCAGTGGCCACAAGGGTGGCCCCGCGTCCAGCCCCAGGCTGGTCGTGCTCCGGAGCCCAGGAACCAGAGGGCTGGGGGGCAGTCGGTCGGAGCCCTTGGTCCGGTGCGGGTGGGCAGCCCTCGCACTCATGACCCCCATCCGGCCCCCAGATACAGCACCTTCTGCCTCTGCCCCCCCCCACCACACCCCTGCTCGGCATGCGTCAGACCCTCCTCCCTCTCGCTCCGGGAGAGAGCCCCGCTTCACTCCCTCCCCTCGCTGGGACCAGGTGGAAGAGGCGGCACCGCATGGACTCTAGGTGCGGCGGGAAGGAGGGAAAGCAGAGAGTGGGAGGACAGGTGTGTGTCCTAGAGTCAAAGGGTTTGGACAAGAAGACCAAGCTTCCCTCCTTCCTCTTCCGCCCGCATCCAAACCCACAGGCTCCGCCACGTGATGCCGTTCACTGAAACTCTTTCTCTGGAAGATCTGACGGAGCCCGCACAGCTCCTGCCGACTCTTCTCCGTGAGGAGGGCGTGCCGGGCGGACAGGGGCGCATGTGCAGGTGAGGGAGGTTGCACAGGTGAGAGGGGGTGTGCAGGTGGGACAGGGAGGATGTGAGGTCAGAGAGAGGTTGTTCAGGAGAGTGAGGGAGGCTGTGCAGATAACAGGGGAAGGGTGTGCAGGTCAGGGAGGGAGGCCGTGCGGGTCAGGGGTGGCTTGTGAGGCTCACACCCTGAATCACAGGAGCAGGGGCATATAAACAAGCCGAGGGGAAAGCTAGGGCTCCACCGGGGTTCGAGAGGACCAGAAGCACAAGACGCTAGCTCGTGCTGGAGACCGGGGTTCGGCGAGATTACAATATTATTTGCCTCGAGACATGACGCTTTTAATTTCGCTGGAGAACTCAGCTTTGGACAGGAAATCAATTGTCTGTTGTTATCAGCGGTGGAAAGGAAATCAGAGCCCACATCCCTGGGCTGCTGTCCTGGGTGTGATTTATTGGAAGCAAGGCGGACTCCCCGGTGACGAAGATGAGGGAGGGTCCGAGCTCCGCGTGGTGGTCAAGCCAGCACCGCTCGGGGCCCCAGGGCAGCCGAGGGCACCAGGCCTCGGCCGGAAAGCAAGCGGCACCCAGGCGGGGCAGACCCGGCTTCCTTACCCCCCTCCTCCCCGGGTGGAAAGGCTTCGGGCTGTAAGGTCATGGAGACAAGTGCCCGGGTGGGGTCACGACGGGGACACGCGGGGGACACGGGGGGACAGGGGCCTCTCGAGCACCCAGAGGCCCGGGCGGACAGCTGCTGTTCTTCGTGGAGCTCCGTGACAGACGCTGACACGTCGGCAGCAGAATGGGCGCTTTTGGGCCTGACATCTGCCACCGCGCCCGTCATTCCCCTCCGCGCGTATGCGCGCCCGGCGCGGAACACGCATAAAACACACACGTTTTGGGGCGCCTGGGTGGCACAGCGGTTAAGCGCCTGCCTTCGGCTCAGGGCGTGATCCCGGCGTTGTGGGATCGAGCCCCACATCAGGCTCCTCTGCTGGGAGCCTGCTCTTCCTCTCCCACTCCCCCTGCTTGTGTTCCCTCTCTCGCTGGCTGTCTCTATCTCTGTCAAATAAAAAAAAAAAATCTTAAAAAAAAAAAAAAAAAAAACACACGTTTTGCAGAACCATTTTATTCGGGTTTCTCCACAGAGTGCACATTGTTTCTTAGCTTTTGTAATTTCATCTTTTGGAAGGCAAAACTCATCCCTCTGCAGAATTGGTTTTTGATTTGCTGGTGTTTACCTGACAGGAAGCATTTCCCAGGAAGAAATAGCGCTCTGTTCTGCGCTCCAGCCTCGTCTTGTCTCCTAAATTCCAAACCATCTGCTCGCTTCAGTCCCGTGGAGACCATCACTCCATCCCCTAAAGGAGTCCCCGGGCAGCTCAGACAGCCCCGGGAAGAGGACCGGGAGTGGAGCGGCTGTCGGGGGTGGGGGGTTGGCGGGAGAAACCCCAGTGAGGGGCACGAGCCAGTGGAGGGCTCCCTGGTGGCGGCAGCACCAGCAGGCCTGCGGGTGGCGCTCAGGGGTGGCCACGTTCCTCCGTGGGAGCGGGGTGGGGCCACCCCCCCACCCGCCTCCAGCACCTGCAGGGACGGACGTGAAGTGCTCAGATGGCCCCACACGGGCGCCTCCACAGGCCCTGCCAGATGAGCACGGGGTGAGGTGTCCGGGGCACCGCGGTCAGGCGGCTCTCTGCCTGCTGGAGGTTGAAGGTCTGGCCTACAGGCGTGCGGGGCTGGGGCCTCGTCTCTGGAGTCCAGACCCTCTCGCCCCATCCACCGGGCAGCTCAGAGACCAGTCCCAGGATGAGAGGCTGCATCTCTGAACTGTCAATAAAAAAACCACAGGTCCTTTTGTTCCATGATTTTATTTGTTTTGGATGGCGTAAACAGGTTTAACAAATCATACATATTTATTCCCTAACAAATCAGATTTATTACAGAAATAAAATACGATGAAATCAGATGAAAGCCACTCAGCGTGTGCTCCCCCAGCCGGCAACCGCAGCACGCCTCCCCTGCACGCGTGCCGGCCGGGGGTGAGTGGGGGCAGGCCTGCCACGTTTATGTTTTAGTTGGGGGTGGAGGGGCTGCAGACAGACAACTGGACAGGATCCCGTATTTCAGAGAAGGACCAGTGAGAAAACAGTCAGGTGGTGCAGAGACTAACAGGTCCCTACAGGCTCCCGGGCTGAATCACAGCAATGGACACGCTGCTCCTGCGGGACCCTCGCTGCCCGCGGGCGGGTTGTAGGACGGAGGGCTGTCTCCCTGCCCTGGCCGCTCCCAGCTCCTAGGGGCCACCAGACCCTGCCCTGTCCCATCCTCAAAGCCAGCAACTCAGGGTAAGCCTTTCACGTGGCATCTCTGACTCACCCTCCTGCCCCCTTCCCACTTCCAAGAACACAGGCTCACCGTGTGCCCAGCCACAGAATCTGGGATGACCTCCTGTCTTGTCCTCTGCAACCTTCATTCCCTCTGCCGAGCCCCTGGAACCACACACCACCTTCACAGGCCCGAACTGGGGCCTGGCGTCCGGAGGCCTCTGGGGGCCTCTGCGTGCCCTCTGCAGCGGCTACCCTCCCCGGGCACGGGGAAGGGCTCCTCCAGGATCGACTCGGACTAGGACTCGGCCACTGAGAGAGAGCAGCCGTGTGCAAACTGGGAAGGCGTCCCCAGTGAAGGGGCGGCGAGTGCTCAGTCTCCAGGGTAGGACGAGCCAGGCCTGGCCTGAGGGCCGGACCGGCCAACAAGCTGGGCACCCAAGCAGGGGCTGCAGGCCTAGTGCGGGGTACCCCCTGGCTCTGTGGAAAGGGCAGTCGGAACCATTAAAGATTTTAAGCACGAGAATGACATGATCTGATTTATATTTTTTAAAGATCACTCTGTTATTTGACATTTGAAATGGTATTTGAGATGTGTCTTGAGAGTAGAGGTAGGATTTAGACAGATGGGGGGTGAGACGTGAGCTTCAGGTACGGAGAGCCGGGATGCAGGCCCGCAGGCGGACCCACGTGGAGACGAGACACAGCGTGTGTGAGTGAGGGGGCCAGAGCCGGAAGGGGGGGGAACCCCAGCGGGAGGGGGGCAGAGCCGGGAGGACCGGGGGGACTCCAGCGGGAGGGGGGCAGAGCTGGGAGGACCGGGGGCCCTTGGAAGGGGTACTGGGGGCCGCACAGGAAGCCGCAGTGACGTTCAGGTCCGGGTGCGTGGATGGGCCTGCCCCCTGCTCTTTAACAAGTGATCGATAGCACTGAAGCGTCCAGCCGGCAGCTTCCTTACATCACCATTAGATGCCATTAAAGAATCAATAATCAGAGCAAGGAGATCTTGGCAGAAGGTCAGATGCGGAGCCGCAGCACCCAGTCAGCCCTGGAGGGGCGCACTCAGGGCTCGCCCAGGATCTGCGCACAGGGTCTCTGCATAACCAGAGAAATCTGCGGGAATCTTGCAGAAAACACAAGCCCTTCTTTTCTCACCCCTCTTACAGTTAGGTTTCTTGTTTCCAACAACCAGGAAACTGCACCTCAGAGAAGCTCTTGGTTGCGGGGTGGCAGGAGCGCTCAGGGCGGAGCGGGGTCCCACAGGCACCGGGCGGGGGTGGGCCTTCGCTGCGCCCAGGGAACCCCGCGAGAGAGGGAGGCCCCGAGGCTCTGTGACTGCCTGGCGCTGCGAGACACGGAGGCACGCACATGTCTGACCTTTGCGGGCAATCCAAAATGTGTGCCCCGGGGGGCGTCTGGGTGGCACAGCGGTTAAGCGTCTGCCTTCGGCTCAGGGCGTGATCCCGGCATTATGGGATCGAGCCCCGCATCGGGCTCCTCCACTATGAGCCTGCTTCTTCCTCTCCCACTCCCCTGCTTGTGTTCCCTCTGTCGCTGGCTGTCTCTATCTCTGTCGAATAAATAAATAAAATCTTAAAAAAAAAAAAAAAAAAACAAAACCAAAATGTGTGCCCCGGGTTGGAACCGAGTATCATGGGGACTCATTAAACCAGTAAAATGGAAAACAGAGAGAAAAACAGTCAAATGACAGCATGACCCCTGCCTCTTGAAACCCCGCCCTCTCTGAGCTCAGTCAGTATGGACTTGACACGCAGCCCTGTTTGATCCCCCAGAATTACTCCGGATTGCTCTGGGGTGTCAGCCATCAGGCCCCACCACACCCACCTCATCTGGGAGGAAAAGTAAAATATGAAATCCTCCACTGTGATCCACAGGCTTCTCGATATTTCTCGGAGCTGTTTAAGCCTTAAATTAAATCAACAATGCAGTGGGCCACTGCGACTTGGGAAGGCCCTGCACCTGCCTGGCCCGGGGTTTGTCTTTCTTACTAAAGGGAGGAGAAGTGATTAATGATGGACCCAGTCCTCAGTAGGCAAAGAGGTATTTTAACCCTCCTTTCCTTCCAAACACACAGATAACAGCACAGCCCCCCACACCATGTCTTCAGCCAGGAACATCAGGACCTCACCCGGCTGGCCACGCCGGGCAGCTCTAACGGACCCCCTTCCTAGGAAGCGGGGACTTGTTCACTCTCCCCTGGGCTGCTGGCTCCTTGTCCTGGGCTGAGAAAGTGTCCAGAACAGACTCTGTGATTCTGGTTTCAAGCCCACTAATCCGTCTTCCACACGTGGCAGCCTTTTGTCCTCTCTGCCTCCCCCAGAGACAGGCTGGGGGTGGGAGCACCCGGCCCTGCCATGGGAGGAGGTGGGAGGGCCCAGGGCCAATAAGCACACATCTGGTCCTAAGTCTGAGCAAAAGTGCAGATCTTTAGGATGGGAAAGGGGGAAGCCAAGTCTGGACCAGCCACATGCAAGGGGCTGAACTTTTCATCACATGGTGACCGGGTTAGAGCCAGCGAGGCCCAGAATGCTGCCGGACACAGCCGTGCCCTCTCAGCCCCGACGCCAACCCGGGAACCTAGGGAGTGACCGACGGCAGGAATCGGGGAACGCACCGGTCCTCTGAGCACCCTCCCGCGGCCCTGGCTGATCTCAGCCCACAGATCCTGGATCCCTTTGGTCCGGCACGGAGCCCGTCTCGACTTGGCTGTTGTGTGGTTTTAAGTACAGTGGACACACAATCAGGCAGACAACGTGGTGGTTCCACAGTTCTACTCATCGCTCAGTGCTCACCACGGGAAGGGTGGCTACCCTCCGTCATCACACGTCATTCCGGTACGACTGACTATATTTCCCATGCTGTACTTTCTATCCCCGTGACGCCCTGATTGCATACGTGGAAATGTCTACCTCTTTCATTCCACTCTTAAATAAAAGAGCGCCAGGTCTGCGTCCCCTGTGCACTGCTGGGGGCGCAGAGTGAGGCAGACTCCGTGGGAAAGTACGGAGAAAATACGCGCAGGACCGCGTGTGACCCTGCAGCTCGCCTCGGGGCAGCCGCTCGAAGAGCCTTGGAAGGCGGGCGGGAAGAGGCGTCTGTGTGGCAACGTGCACACCAGCGTTCGTAACGACAGCCAAGGCAGAAGCAGCCTAATGTCCGCTATGGAGAGGAAGGAGATGTGGAAATGTGGTCCACCCTGACAGTGGGGTGACTCCGCCCTGAAAAGGCAGGGGCTCCTGACACCTGCTACAACTCGGACCGACCTCTGGGACGTGCCCGGAGACAAAGCCGTCGCGAAAGGACCAGTCCTGTACAGCTCGATCTCACCTTGTACCCAGAGAAGGCACCTTCATAGAGACAGAAAGGAGGTGGCGCTGCCAGGGGCTGCGGACGGGGCTGGGGAGACAACGTTTAATGAGGACAGAGCTTCTGTCGGGCAGGATGAAGACAGTGGTGGCCGCCCAGCAGTGGGAACGTGCTTAGGGCCACGGAACTGCACATCGAGAAACGGGGAAAGCGGTGAGTGTCACTGTGTGTTTTTCACTGTGACGAAAACGGTTTCAAAAGGGAAAAGGCGAAGAAGGCTGGGCCTTAGAAGCAGCAGGCAGAGCAACAGGTTCGCGCTCTGGGATCTCGTGCTCTGACGAGGCTCCCAGTCACACAGCAGTGAAAGAACGAGGTCCCGGGCCCACCCCTCACGTGCTAAGCAATCTTGGAGAAGCTTCAGCTTCCTCCTGTGCAAAATCGGGAGAACCCCAGCGACCTCGCAGGCCTACAGAAAACTGAAGGACGCCACGTGCAAGGAATCAGTACGATGCGTCCAGGTGGGAGGGAGGCGCGCGGCACGCCGACCGCTGCCTCCTCTGACGGCGCTGGACAGTGAGGCTCCCGGCCCCACTGCCAGGTGAGCCCTCCATGCGGACTGCAGCCTGCCAGCCGGCCACGCACAAAGACGAGCCAGTGACGACATGCTGGCAGCCTTTCACCGGCCCGCAGTCAGGACACGTCACCATGGCAGGTGTGAAGGGCCCCTGTTCATGGCACTTTTAAAAAAGAAATCTGGCCAAGGAAGATACGCAGATGGCCCATAAGCACTGCCCTAGTTGACAGAGAAATGCGAATCCAAACCATGCCAACTAGGAGAGCGATTACTCGGAACAAGGGAAATCACAAGCGTCGTCAAGGGTGTGGAACAGCCAGACACGCGCATACTGCTGCCGGGAACGGAGATGGCGCGGCCACTGCGGAAACGCTCTGGCGGTTTCTGGATGTAGGAAGCGTGTAGTGCTGGATGACCCTGCAGTCGCGCACCTGAGTACGTACCCAGGGGACGTGCCATCACACGCGCACAAAAGCCTGTGCGGCAGCATTATCCACGATATCTCCAGAGCAGAAACAACTCAATATCCATCGGGTGGTGAACTGATAAACACTCATGCAGCATTACTTGGTAACAAAATAGCACCAAGTGCCGATACATGTTACAATATGGATGAACCGTGAAAACATGCAGAGTAAAGGAAGCCGGTCACAAAAGGAGACCAGTGTGTGGTTTCATTTATATTAAATGTCAAAAAAAAAAAAAAAAGAAATATATAGAGACAAAAAGTAGATTAATAATTGCCCAGGGCTGGGTCAGAATGGGGAGTGAGTATAAATGGGGAGATGTTGCTTTTCAGGGTGACGGCAATGTCCTAAAATGAGACTGTGGGGCTGGCTGTACGATTCTGTGGACACACTGAAATTCACTGAATTGTACACACAGAACAGCCGAACTTTCCCGTATGCAAGCCGTATCTCAATAAAGCTGTTTTAAAAGGCAATCTTAAGCTGGGTTTCCTTAAACTGAGGCTTGGTGCAGCCCGTCCAGGATACGCATGGCAGACCGGTGTGCCCCTTCCACCCGACAGCCCACAGGATGATGGCAAAAACCAAACACACACAGAAGCACAAAGCCAAAGTCATGAAACCCACACGTTTAACCCTCAGCTTAAAAAATGCTGAACTCGGCAGAGTCCTCCGATTCCAGCTTCTTTCTTCACTGATCATTTTCTTTCCTTCTCGCCTGTCATGTGAAATGCATGTTTTATGAGAGAAGAGAAAAAAGTTGCAGCCAATATCGTGCCATTGGTCGACGCGAGGGAAACGAGAGGTCCAGCTCCCCCGCCCCCCCCCCCACCGCCGCAGCTGCATCCGTGAACGCGTCAGGGGCGTGGCATCGGCAGGTCCCTTCGCCTCCCTCTTTAGCCGTGTGCCGTGGCAGGTCCGCGGGACACCGTTCCCACACCACGAGTGGCAACACTGTAGCGAAAGCAGACTGGTACGTTAGTCACGGTAACAAGAAAGGGAATGTTTCCTGAGCACATATTCTATGCCAAGTAAAGGGTGACGTGCTTTACCTGAATCAGGTAATTTCGTTTAAATCTGGAAACAGCGTAAGTGTACTTAACTGTTATCCCATGATACAGATGAGGAAACTGAGGGTCACTCACCCGGCTCAGGGAAGTACAGCTGCATTCACGGTCAAATACGCATGGCCTGCATCCTGACCTCGAACCGCCACGTGCCTCCCTCCAGACAGCAGCCCCCTGTGGAGTGCTCGGGGACAGCCTGGGCCCCCGGGGCCTCAGCTGCCACAGGAATCCGTGGCCACACGGGGGTGCGTCCCCTGCGTCCCCAGGAAAGCAGCAGAGTCGCACTGAGCTCCCATAAGGCAGATGCCTAGAGCACCTGTGAGATCCTAACAAACCAGCTTCACGAAACTAATAGAAAAACCCTGGAACTCCAGGAGAACGTAGTCCAGAATTTCTTATTTTTTTAAAAAGATTTTATTTATTTATTTGACAGAGAGACAGCCAGTGAGAGAGGGAACACAGCAGGGGGAGTGGGAGAGGAAGAAGCAGGCTCCCAGCGGAGGAGCCTGATGTGGGGCTCGATCCCAGGACCCTGAGATCACGCTCTGAGCCAAAGGCAGATGCTTAATGACTGAGCCACCCAGGAGCTCCTAGAATTTCTTAACCAATGTGAGTTATTGGTTCAACAACTTGAAGCTCCTCGTTTAGTTTTACCTTAAAGCTGTCCTCCATCAACAATGACCCCAAGAGAACAGCCCCAAGCCCTGTCTTGGTGAAACCCCGCCAGCGGTGGGAACAGAGCAGCTGGGCTCCTCCACTCACACAGGTCTTTTCTCGCCTCCGCCCACAGCAGGCAGAACCTTGTCCATCTGCAAATCCGCCTTGCAGACAGAACCATCCAGTCTCGCATCCGATCCAGCCACTGCCATTCACTCTGTCTCAGAGAGCCGGCTCCTGCTGTGAAATCCGATGGTTTCCTCAGCGGGCATCACTCACACATACGATTTCTTCCCAGCCAGAGCATCATCATAGCTAGTGAACAACACTGAAAAAGTCACAGCGTTTTCCACTTTTCCATGCCACAACGCAACCCTCAGGCCAAGAGAGCGCCGCCCTCTGTAAAATAGGGGAACGCACCTTACCCTTCTCGGGCACACGTCCCATGGCTCCAAGCCACCTTCACCTTCGGGGCTGGGCCCAGAGCCAGAAAGAGCTCTCTGGCTCTCGGCCATCAGGAGAAGGTCCGAGGAGACGACGCAGGGGACAGGGAAGCAGGCCACCCTCTCTTTGTGCCTCGCCTCTCACGTCTGCCAACGACCGCTCAGCATCCCTCCAAACACCCAGACGCCATTTCCACCTCGTGGAGCTGCCCCCGGCCCCTGGGCTCGGCGTCAGCCCCGCTGCTTCTCCTGTCCGGCTTCCTGCCTCAGCTAGTCCTCCAGCCAGACACCAGCCAGTCAACACTGCACTCTGGGTTCCCCACGCCCAGTGCGATGGATCCCGAGGTGCCCTTCTTATCCAGTCTCTCCTCTGCCCCTCACTGCCCGCATCAACCGTGCCCCACCCCCGGGCGTCACAGAGGCCTCCTGACTCTGGACAGCACCGCCATCCCTCTCCCTCGGGCTCCGGGGCTGCCACCAGTGCATGGGCAGCACGTGTGCTCAGCGCGCTCCCAGGCCAGGCACGACCCTGTCGTCTCTGCCTTCCCCGGCTCCTGGCGCACGGCGGGTGCCCGGCCAGTGCTGCGCTTGATCATCACCACTGCCAGAGCCTTACGTTCTTGCAAGACACAGGAAGAAGGCAGGTGCTGTGTGACCACAGTGGGGCAGCAGGGGAAGGGCAGTCCCATCAAGGGACCTTCAGGGCTGGGGCTGGTTAGTCCTGGACCAGGAACTCTGGACCATCCCCTGGGAGCCACGGGGATAGTCCCTGGGGCCAGTTTGCTCTTCCTCCCCGGAGCCTTCAGTCAAAATCACCATGCAGAGGAGAATGGAAATGCTCAGCACAGCAGCGTCCCCTGGCAGCAAGACACGTGGGCCCTGGCCAGTTCCATGGCTGCCTCGGGATGGCCAGACTGGCTGAGGGGACAGCCTACAAAATGCCCCACTCCTCTGAGACAGCAACAAGCCACACTTGACACAACCCACTCCTGTGGCCTCGACGAGGAACTGCAGAGCTCTGGCTGGTGTGGTCTCCGCCTAAGGTCAAGGACCACGTGGCCCATGGTGGTGAAGCAGAGCCCGGACTCTCCTTCTTCCCACATGGCACGCATGCACACAGACACACACGCGCGCACACATCCCACACCACACATGCCCCTCTCGAAAGGCCACTTCCCAACACAGCCAGGAGGACAGGAGGCCTGGAGGTGGGTGATGGGGAAACAGGTGGACAAGCCCACTTCTTCCCGGTCCAGGGATCTGCTGGGTTTATGCCTCAGCTCCCTTCCTGGAAAAGCAAGGACACCAACCCCACAGATGGCCCCGAGGAGGAATCACAGTCAGAGCCCCCAGAATGCCCTCCGACAGCTACGGGCACTAACTCATTTTCAGGGGCCGCGGCAAAAGGATGCATCAACTTGGCAAGGGTCACCCCAGAGCACAGCGCTGGGAAAAGGAGCGGCTTCTCTGCAGTTGTATTAGCAGGTGGAGAGAAAGAAAGAAACCCCCTGGCTTGCACCAAACATGCCCCCTCCTCAAGAGCCAGGGCCCAGCCCCAGCAGGCCATGCATCTCCATTTGCTTGGGTGTCACCGACAGACGGAACAAAAGAAAAGGTGGCAAATTGGTCCTTTTAGAGGCAGGCCACCCAGATCACAGACACACGGCCGACATTCAGTGGTGATTATCTTCACCAGGCGTTCATCTTTCCTTCTAAACCTGAGCTTGGCCTCTCCCCCGAATCCCCAGGGCTCACATGGTCACAGCGGCACACGCATGTGCACACACCAGCACACAGGCACCCCACGCACACACACCAGCACACACTAGCTCACAGGCACACTTAGATTTCCCTGCTGGCGGCCCGTTGCCGTGGGTGGGACTTCGTCGGCAGCCCATCAGAGAAAAGGAACATACGACCATTTCCACAGCATTCACGTAGGGTTAATGGCCAGGTCCCCACCCCTTTCCTGAGGCGGGACCCCAGGAACCTCCTTCATCCACACTTGGACTCGTCAGCCATGATGACAAAGCAGCGTCGGACCGAGGTGCAGGGAGGCGAGAGCCCTCTTTCTGGCATCAGGTCAGAACGGGGAGCCACTGGAGCTCAGCAGAAACCAGTCTTCAGTTCGCAAAACAAAGGAAACAGTCTGCACGGAGCAGAAGCTTTCTGTAAAGCCACGTGAACAAGAAAGGAATCGTGAACCCAGTTCCCGTTAGCGAGGAGTGTGGGCTCCGGAGGCAGGCGACCGGCACTCAGAGCTTAGCCCCATCCTTGCCCACCGCGCCACCCTCGCGCTCCTCCGGCTTCTGCTTCCTCCACCGTAGAAGCGTCAGTAGAATACCTCCCTGCGCACTTGCCGAGACAAGGAAATACGTTGGGTAAGACACGTGAAGGCTCCAGGACCATTTCTGTCACACTGGAGGTGCTCAGAGCACGTGTCCCTCCATGTCCTCTGCAAAAACGTGAAGCCGGCTGGAGAAAGAAGCTTTAAGGAAAAAGTGCCCTGTTCTCCCTCTTTGAGAGCCCCACAGCCCCCCTGCCAATGTGGGGTCCTGACCACTCCCACATCCCCCGGGGGGCCCTCCATCCCTGCTCCTCAGAGGGAGACCACAAGGGAAAGGAGCGGGCAGGAGGCCAGCCCTGAAGGGACCAGGCTGTATGTGGAAGAAGGTGGCAGACACAGCAGCAGAAAGCAGAGAGAATTCTGTACATTTTATTTATTTATTTATTTATTTATTTATTTATGACTTTCAAGATGTGCCAGGGAGAGGAAAGAAGAAAAAAATAAGAGAGAAAAGTTTAAGTTAAGAAAAATTTGGGATGGAGGCGCCTGGGTGGCTCAGTCAGTTAAGCCTCCGACTCTTGATTTCAGCTCAGGTTATGATCTCAGGGTCACGGGATCCAGCCCTACATCGGGCTCTGTGCTGGGCACGGAGCCTGCTTGAGAGTGTCTCTCTCCCTCTGCCCCTAGTCCCCACACTCCCTTAGAAAGAAAGAAAGAAAGAAAGAAAGAAAGAAAGAAAGAGAAAGAAAAAGGAAGGAAGGAAGGAAGGAAGGAAGGAAGAGAAGAGAAATAATTAGAGAATTGGATAAAATAAGATTCATGGCATAGAGAAGGCTGAGATTTTCTGGGGCCATCAGAAAACAGACAAGACTTGGACGTCCGAGGGCGCGCGTCATGGCCGGCCTCGGAGCGGGGCGCCCGTGGGAAGGGAAGATGCAGAGAACTGGCGATGGGCCAGAAGGTCCGGGGTGGGAAGAATCACAGGAGAAGAGAAACCAGAGGTGGAGGGCCCGATCCGTGAGCTCACCGTGCTCCCAGGAGCCTGGGGCAACAGCCTCTAAAGTGGTGAAGCTGGGGCTGGACTCAACCGCTGTCCTCCCAGGGACATGCAGTGTGCTGGACCGCGAAATGCGCTCTGGCCATCGTGCTTCCCCAGGCTGCACGATGACATCCCGATAACCCGCTGCCCAGACAGTAGTGGGCGTGCTGACCCGTGGCTCCCCTGCCATCTTGGTCTCTGGCCAGAGGTCCCGGGGCGGGGACATTTGCCAGCACTCTTGTGCTAACGTGTACTCTCCTGCCAGTTTCCCCATGAGAACCAGTAACTGGAAGCCTGAGTCTCTCCCTGCGGGGACCCCATTCCTCTGAAGCATCCTTCCCTCTTCCCAGGATCCTGGATCCCGTCTAACCTGCACTCAGCTCTGAAACCGCAATGGGCCGCGCAGATGTTGCCATGGTTCTGCTCGGCTTGCCTCAGCCCACGGCCCAGACCCGCTCTGCCGCCGGCACTTGCAGACCCCAACCTGCATGCTGCTCTGTTGTTAGCTCAGTAGTGGTCGTAGGCTGCCGAGCCAGCCCAAAACACGGCGGCCTAATGGAAGAATAGTGCTGGACACGCTGAGCGTGGGGAATTTCGGCAGGCTCGCTGCACAGGGCTCATGTCTACTGCACGCAGAGTTCATGGGGCAGCTTGGCTTCCTCCCACGTGTGAGCACGGCTGTCCTCATCCAGATGGCATCTCTTTCTCTCTGTGTGCTGTCATTCCCTCGGGTCCGTCTCCAGAGGGACACAGCAGACGCGCGAGATGGCAGCCAGCATCAAAGAGCAAAAGCAAGGCTGCCAGGCATCGATGACCGAGACCCAGACTGGCACGGCATCACTCCTTCTGCTGGTCTGAGAATCCCAAGGCCGGCCTCGCAGCTCCACCCTGAGAAGGGAGGGTGGCAAGGGCAGTGGGAATGGGCCCATTCCCTGGGAGGGTTCCCATGAGGATCAACTCTGCCAACGGCATGACCTGAGACAAGCAGACTGTCCTCCGCGAGCCCGGGTGTCCCCAGCTGTAAAAGGAGTGTAATGGCTGGGGCACCGGACGGGGCAGCAAAGTCCGCAGCAGCCCCTCCGTGAACGGAGGCTGTTGTTAGCAATGGTAGCCCCGGGATGCCCTGGGCTCACTCATTCATTCATTCGGATGCTTCTGGATGCTTCCCTGGGAGTCACTGAGCTGGACAGGGTAGGACAGGGTGACCAAGCTACCTGGGGAAGGTGGTATGGCCTCTGGAGTCAGGCTGCCGCGTGGAAATCCAGGCACCACCATCCTAGTGCACGGCCGTGGGCAGCCATGCGAATGTCTCAGAGCCTCCACCGAGGATGGGAACAACAGGAACCCTTGGGACCGTGCAAGGGGTAAATGAGATAGGGGCCAGGAAGGGCCCCCAACAGTGGCAGGCACGTCATCAATGCTTCCAACGCGCCGGTCATCCTCGTGGACGTGTAACAGCGAAGACGGGCTGCTCCTCCCGCGCTGCTCCCCGGACCTCGACCCCGCTTCTCACGGACTCTTCCCCAGGCCCAGCGCCATATCACTCATTCATACCGTGTGGCGTTTGGGCCTGTGTGCGCGCTCAGCGAGCCGAGTCCTTCGTGAAATGAGCCACGGCATAAATAAGCCAACACACACAATCTAGCCCAATTCCTGCCCCCATGGGGACCCTCATCGATCGCCCCGCGGCGCTCTCTGACCCCCGGCCCTGACCTCTGTCCGCAGAGAGGGCAGATCCGTCAGCAGCTTTCCCGCCGCTCACAACCTGGCGCGCTAGACGCTTGTCCTCTTCCTGATTAGATCTCCGCTCGGTTTCCATCTGGAAAAATGTCATCCGTCCTGGTGATTTAGCTCACTCAGGTCTGTCAAGTTGCCCCATAACCTTGTTCACGGGGACTTCAATCTCTCAAAGCCCGACTTGGATTTACTGTGAGAAACGTCCCTGGAATACGAATTGCCTTATCGCCCTTTAGAGGGACGGTCAATGCCCTGGGAGCCCTCGGTGCACAGAGGCCCCCGCGTCCCCATCCCACCGCCAGCGCCTCTGTGCCGTGGGGCCGTGGAGCTGGGGGGGGGTCCTCTGAACCCCAGCACACTGGGGCTAGAGAGCTGGAGTGAGACAAGCCCCCAGCCCTGCTGAGAAACGGCTTTCTCTAGGGCACCGTCAGCTGCAGGAGGCAGGCGGGAGCGTGAACAGGAGTGACCGGAGGCGAGCCTCACGGCAGCCCCAGCCATCCTGTCCCAGGCCACTGTGCTGCCCATGAGCAAACCCTACCCCGTGCCCGCGCCCACTGCCTCCCCAATACACAGACCTCCCCAGGGCTGAGGGTCCTGTGCCCCTGGCACCTCTAACCCAGATGGACAGAGGACAGACAGATGGTGGGTATTTGAAGGTGGACGGAAAAGGGTGCACACATCTTCTCTATTTTCTTTAAGAAACAATCACAGATGATGTGCTGGTCCCCACGGCAGCCCCCACTCCTGCCTCCTTCCTCCCCCTGCTGAACGTGGTTGCCGTTCTTACCGGCACGACCGAGAACCCACGGCGTTACCGCGGGGCAGGGCTGGGACCCACAGTGATTCCAGGGCTGGAGGGCACCCCTGAAGTGTCCCCGTGTCCTGCGCAGCCCCCAGCCTGTGCCCCGGGCAGCCCCAGCGCCGTCCGTCATGAGGCGGCTCCGCCCCTGTGGGAGGGAGGAAGATGTCCAGCCTGCGAAACCAGTGTTGGCTTTGTGGCACAAGCTCTGGGGGCCACAGAGCAGAGTTTGGCCTAAGAGAGGCCACTGAGTCCACTGGACCACACGGGTGCTCACAGGGAAGCCCCAGACGAGGCCAGCTGCTAGTCCCACTCTAGGGCCGGGAGGCCCAGGCACCCCAACGTCGTCACGGCACATTTAAGACCAGCAGCCCCCAGCGCGGTGGCCGCACGTTGTCTCCGGCGTCCTGATCCCCCACTCTGACCAGACAGGGCTTTGCCGGCGTTAGTTCCTGCCTCTTCGGTTTTTAAGACTCACTGCATGTTCTCTCCCACTAAAGCAACAGCCACGCGACCTCGCGGCGTGCCCTCCATGCACTGCCCGCGCCCAGGGGATGGCCAGCAGAGGCTGAGGCTGGGCTTTCCTGAACGTGTGCCCCGTCCACGCCGCCGGAGGCTGCACGAGGCTCGAGCCTGTGTCCCACGCACACAGTTAAGTTCCTGAGAACACGTCCTCCTCTTCCTCACACCTGGTTGGACC
Organism: Ursus maritimus; assembly: GCF_017311325.1. NCBI lineage: Eukaryota > Metazoa > Chordata > Mammalia > Carnivora > Ursidae > Ursus > Ursus maritimus. The sequence goes on along the minus strand of NW_024426774.1, from coordinate 7,702,867 downwards.
CCGGCCAGAGGCTTCCCCGGGCCGTGTGACGCAGGCCCCACCTCCCAGCCACCCCTCTCCACACAAACCCCTGCTGGTTCCCCTGGTGACGCCTGCCTGTCCTTGCGTGACAATCTCGGATGTCCCCTGCTCTCGAAGGCACTCTAACTACGGCCACCGGCCCCATGTGGGGGCGGTGACCCCACAGCCTCCTCCCTCCTAAGTAACGGGAATTGGCATTTCTTTCGTACAAGGGACCCCGGGCCATATTCCCTGTCGAATTCTGTCCAAGCGACCGGCAAACATGACTTTCCCGACTCGGCCCCCTGTCAATGTTGCTCAGCCCTTCCAGCCCTCCACACGCTCCGCCTATCAACCTGCTTATGTTTTTAATGCAACAAACATAGGTCCACTTATACTTAGAAAATCAGACTAATGGCTGGGGCCCGGAGGGGAGCGGGCACCATCGGTGTGAAGGGGACAAGGCCACGGCAGCCCTTCCAAGGGTGGACATGGCCCGTGATGTCTCCGGTTAAGAGCGTCCGAAGGCCCCGCGCATGGGGCGGCTTGAATGAGTAGATGAGAAGGGTGTGTGAGGTGCTATCAATTATTAATAACTGAGTGCCCCTTATGTACTCAAAAAAAAAAAAACCTCTTGTTCTCTGGAGTAACCTAATTTCTCATGTTTACTTACTTCGCAAACCTTTAAATATTTTAAATTTCAATAAAAGTAATAAGCACACATGTTTAACATATAAAAGACTACAGGAAGGCCAATGAGAGAGAAAGGGGGGAGGGGTGGGAAGGGGGGAATGAGGAAAGGGAAGAGGGGAGACAGGGGAAGGGGGAGGGCAGGGGGAGGAGGGGAGGTGGGGAGAGGAGGGAGGGGACAGAGAGACCCCTGGCCCACCCTCTCACCCCTAGACCTGCGCCATGGCCCTAAGCACTCTGGTCTGATTCGGGCTCCTCCGTGGCCACCTCCCCCCCTTCCGGAAGGGTCAAGGGCTGTTTCCCCAGGGACTTGGGGGGTGGTTCCCCTGAGCCACGCCCTCCCCCAGGGCGGGTGTCTGAGCAGGGCAGTAACCAATGCCTATGGCTTCCCCTCCACGGAGGCCCCTCCTCCCCTGGCTCAGGGAGGGTGGGCACAGTGTCTAGGTGCCCCTCTGCCCCTCACCTCTGCCTCCGAGGCCAACAGCGACACTGCACCTTGTTAACGCTGGTAACACGACATATTCTATTTTTACTCATAATTGAGTCTCCTGTGCTTTCTCTACAGAGTCTAGAAAGTTGAAAACCAATTAACCTGAATGAGTGAGCATAGCTAATCACCGTAACCGATAAACCCCGTGTAAAGTGGGGTAATCACCAGCTTCGTGTGCTGGGTCCGCGCTGGGGGAGGGGGGGAGGGTAGACAGGGCCACGAGCAGCCCCTGGGGACCCAGCTTTGGCACGGCGCTGCCATCCTGACCACGTGACCGGCACAGCATTTCAGCCAGTGGGCGGGGCGAGCCCAGAGGGGCCCCTGCAGCCTGCTCACTCACCTGGCCACCTGGACCCCCCTGGTGCACAGAAGGTGGGCAGCCACCTTGCCATGAGACGGCCCTCGCCCTGCTCCCACGGACGGCACGAGCCAGCGAGGGCTTTGGGGTCAGACTTCTCCGCTCACAGGACAATGTTCCTAGTGCCGCACTCAAGTGAATTTTCTTTCTTACACTTTACCAAGTATTCAAAACCGACCCCTGTTTTTGCCGACCTGTATTTGGGCCACGCGTTTCAGGTGCTGCTTGGAACCCACTCAGCTGCCTCGGGGGTTGGGGTGGAGGCGCTGCGTTATGCCACTCCCGCTCTCTGCACCCCCGCATCACTTCCGGTCTTGCTTTGGGGGCGTCAGCTGGGTGTCCCCCTTCATTCTCTGCCCTTCCCCCGCCCCCCACTGAAGCCAACTGCTCCTGGGGAAGGTGCCCGTTTCCCTCCCCAGGAGCATCTTGCCAAGACACTCCGAGTGGCCGGCTCCTGTGGGGCTGTGCAGCCGCCCCCCCAGACACCCCCCAGGGCTGCGGCCTCAGGTCCCCGGTGCCTTGGACCCTGTGGCTTCCTCGTTCTTTGTGCGCTCCCCTATTTCACACCCCCAGTAACTGCTAAGGAAAGGGGGCTTAGTTGACACCGTTCAACAACTGGCAGCACTAAATGACGGTGGTGACCGCGGGGTCCGCCCGCAGGAGGCAGGCGGGTCGGCGCTTCTCTCCGTCTGCGGACGCACGTCCGTGGTTTGTTCATTCCCTGCACTTGTCCACACGTGTGTTTACCCCGATGGCAAAGCTCACTGAAGAAGGGGCCTTGGGACCCTTAGGAGTCACTGTGCGTCTGCGAGCCACACTTCCCGACAAAGGCCTGGCTGTGGGGCTCTGGGCTGGGCCTTCCTTCACCAGGACCCGACCGCTCTGCCGCCCTCCAGGCCGCGCACTCTGACTTTCGAGACCGGACACCAGCCTGATTCCAACGTCTCTGTAGCTGCGTCATGCTTTTCATGAACTACTTCTTTAGTGTCTTTAAACCTGGTGCTGTGATTTTTCACAGCAGCCCGTCCGGGGATGTTTTAAGGCCCTCGCGGATTCCACCTGCACAGAGGGCCCCCCTCCCGACTCGCTGCCGCGCTCGTCCTGTCTCTTCCGAAATCCTCACCACTCTGTTTTCCCAGTTCCCCCTTTCTGAGATTTCTGGTCACTGGATATCGATTTTCTGTGTTGATTTATAAGTTCCTCTCTCTTTCCTTTTATAGTTTTCTCTTTTGCTGTACTTTCTAGAAATTTTCCCCAACTTTATCCTTTTTTATTGACTTTTTTTTAATTTTGGCGAATACAAGTCAGGTTTCCAGGAGCCTTTTGGAGGGACAAGCGTCCCTTTCCTACAGCACACTGTTCGTGCTTTATGACTGCGTGGTGCTCTTAGATCTCTTGAAGATACTTACTGGGGTTTTTAAGTCTTTTCCTAAATTGTCTGTGTTTCGTCATAGCTCATTTGTGTCCTGCTTGTTTATTCTGGATTCTCTTAAATGCTTCCGTTTAAGAGGGAGGCTTCCTAGCTCAGAGGTCTGCGGGTTGTCAAGGGGCAAAGGAGCACAGGGGCACGAAAACTCTAGGGTGCTCATCACACACGTGCCCTGGCCCCCCAGTGCAGTCTGGCCTGGAGCGGCGCCCAGCCCCCGGCCCCCACCCCCACACACGCACGCACACCTAGCCGCCCACACAGGAGCGGGCTAGCACACCCCGCCCTCCCCCTGCACAGATCGTCATCGGACTGTTGAAAGTCACCTGACCTGTACCTGCTCACTCACCTTGCCGCATTGCTGTAAAGAGACCTAAGGGAGGGGGGAGAGCTAAGCCCGTCAGTCTCCTGGGACTGGAAGTCCAGCAACTGTTTAAACGGATCGAATCCGCAGAGAGCCACGCCGGCGGGGTCCAAAGGCCGCGGGTAGAGGCGAGTGGGGAAGTTCACGGCAGACTGCACCGCGGCCACGGTGGCATTTGGTCTGGGGAAAGGGGGAGGGGAATCTGCAACGAGCGCTCTGCTTCTGTAAGTTTGCTCTGCCAATATTGTGGTTTGTGCCTGTCTTCTGATGGAGAAAACCTAGGAAACCACATTCTGCAGGAACGCCTATCTGTGGAAACGTCTCGGCCCCTCCGCCCTTTTGCCGCTCATCAGGAGGGCGGTGTTGTTTCTGCACTGGGCGGACGGAGCCCTTTGGGATGCAGGAGGCCGTGCCTGACTCTGGACACTCCTGTGCACCAACGGCAGCCATGCCCACGGCGGCCTACGCTCTGTAGCGAGCTGCCCAAGGACAGTTCCCAGCCCCGGGGACACCTGCGCCGCCCCTCGGTCCCAAGACACGTGGGTGCCGATCCTGAACGCAGGCCTCAGACCGAAAGGCACGAACGGCTTTTGATTTCGGCCGGTTGAGGGTCCAACAATTTTGAGTTCTCCCAACTACAGACCAAGCACCATGCTGGCACATTCAGAGCCTCCCCACGGAGCCCGAGTCCGTGAGGAGGGCACACTCCCGTGGCGACGGGGGCAGGAAACGGGTGCACTGAGAGCCGTTGATACCGCGACAAGCGGTGTGACCCGGATCTGCATCCGTGTCTGTCTGGCGGCCCGTCACGGCTCCCTCAGCACACGGCAGCTGTCTCCAAGTGCCGTGTTGCCTCCACATTGCTGCACGCAACTCTGATACGAGAACCATGTGAGGACAACACGACGGCCATGCCACGCCCACGCACCTACCATGCGATGACGGTGTGCCTGTCACGTGACGGACCACGCAACCACCATACTACCACCACACGCCTACCATACAACGTCCACATACTACCACACAACTTCCATGCTGCTTCCGTGCAATGACCACACCACCACGCAACCACGCAACCACCACGCGTCTCCCCAGCGGCAGTGCAGGCCACCGCAGATGAGAGCCACGCGGAAAGCATGGAGGATGTCGAGGTCTGCGCAGCACCCGCTGCTGCGGAAGGCCTCAGCCCCAGCCTGGCGTGTTTCCCACGCGGAGAGACACCCTCCAGCGGGGAGCCACCGCTGCCGCCCCGTCAGCACACTCCGCTCAAAGCCCTTGGCCTGACGGGATTTCTCCAGTGCCTCATATATTTTGACAAATGCTTCCTTATCACGTCTCTGATTCGGCATGAAAGTCCTACAGTTCTCTTCAGGGGGAGCTGAACGGTTCTTCGGCGAAGATTTATGGAGTCCTTGCCACAGCCCTGCCACGCTCCAAGTGCTGGAGATGCAGTGAGGCAACCGCTCCAGACCCGGACTGCGGGCCGGAGGCGCGTGTGGCCAGGCCGTGGGAGCCCCACACACGCCACCGCGCACAAAGAAACCCGGGAAACCCGCACGAGCGGTGGGCATCAGGGTCGATACCCTGGCTGCGAGACCTGCCGCCGCTTTTGCAGGTGTCCCTGCTGAGGGAGACTGATGAAGGCGAGCGCCATCTCCCCCTCCCCGCGGGACTTCTCACAGCCAAGGTGACTGTGGTACGACATCCGGCATCCGGCATCCAAATGATAAAGGGAGGGACGCAGACTCCGCTGCCTCACCCCGCGAGCCTGGCCCTGTAGGCCTGGCAGGGCTGGAAGTGGGTGCAGGGGATCTCTCCCGGGACCCGGTGGCCCTGGCACAGCCTCCCGCAGCCCCACTCCCCACCCCAGGCCCCCCGCACGGAAGGTCAGAAGCACCCGCGTCCCAGGAACGCCCTCCACAAAGCCTCGTGTGTCTCAGCTGCTCCTAATTTAACCACTCAGGTGAATGACCCCCCTCATTTTTACCACCTGGTCTCTTACAGGAGCTTCCAAACATTTTAACCACCTCGCAAATCAAGTCGTGGGCAGAACAGCCTTCCCCACGGCGACCCCCCTGCTTAATTCAACCACGTCTAACAAGCGACAGAGACGAGCCGAGTGCGCTGCCCCCGGAACCCTGCGCCAGGAAGCCCCGTCGACGGTGCACGCTCCCCCCCGCCCCACCGAGCACAGCCGCTGCCCGGCCCCTCGGCTGGGTCCTGGCGGCTGTCACGGGCACAATGCCTACTCAAGGACACCAGGCTAATCGGGAGGGAAAGCGGCTGCTGGTAGGCTGTGGCAGCGTGCTTCCTAATTATCTGCAGATCTCAACTGCAGAAAGGATACTTCCGTCCCGTCAACGTGAAGGGATGATTAATAATTTCTCTGCGTACTCGGCAGAGCGGTACTCCAGACTACGGGCATAATAACGTCTGTCTCTATACACTCTTTCCTCCAAAGATTCAGAGTCTTCCAAAGATTGCTTCAATTTATCTTTCAACATTGCTGTGAGAAGAAAAAAGTAACACCAGTGGGTCAAATTAACATGCCCCAGTGGGCAGGGGCTAAGCCAGGATCAGAGACAGAAGGACATTCATCAGAAGTCCAACATTGTTCTCGGTGGTCAAGCCAGGGAGAGATTCGAATTGCCCATCACAGACTGTAGTTTTCAGGGTAATAAACCCTCCCTGTCGTAACAGGCACGGGACAGGGAACAAGCAGGGAAATCCTACTTGCTGCTCATGTCACAGCCTGGGGTGGGCCAGGCAGCAACCATGGGCATATCCTCCCCACGTGGCGACTCGGGGACCCAGGGCTTCTCCAGCCTGTGGCTCGGCCAGAAAGCCTCGGAGGCCTCGCTCAGCGGCAGTGAGCACAGACGGCCGGCCAGCCAGCCCGAGGACAGCACGGGAGGGCTCCGGGCAGGGTCTGGACATGACACAGCGCCCAGCTGCACGCACTCCGGGCCACACCTCAGTGCCACGGCCACAGCTGACTGCCGGGGAGGCGCCTCAGTGCAGATCACACTTGAGCGCGGCCGAGTCTCTGCACCCCCACAGCACTCTCCTGCCTTCTCCCCGTCCCGTGCTCCTGCTGTATCCACCCTTTCGGAAGAACGCGGGAGAATAAAACAGACCTCGTGCCAACCAACACGGCGCTTCAGAGGATTAGGAGAAATTACACTGTGCACTGATTTCCAAAGAAAACCCACCTACCACCCAAACTCACCTTTTCCCTTCCCTCTCTCCTTCTTAGCAAAGGAAACAAATCACGTCTGGTGCCAGCCAAGCCTAGGTGGGCTCACCACAAGTCTCCCCGCACTGGTGACGGTGGGAGCTCGGCGCGGAATGCAAACGCCGGCGGCGGAGGACTCGGACAGCGCGCAGCACGGGGAGACAGGGAAGGGAGGCAGAACTGCACGAAGGACCGGGGTGGTGCTGGGCTGACCGGCTTTCCTCCTTTTCCTCTCCGCTGGCTTCAAGCAGTCTGCTCTCAGAACCCCTCTTCCTGGCCAGAGGACTT
>NW_024426774.1:7690431-7696006 GCF_017311325.1 Ursus maritimus | reverse complement strand
CCCGCTGCTGCGGAAGGCCTCAGCCCCAGCCTGGCGTGTTTCCCACGCGGAGAGACACCCTCCAGCGGGGAGCCACCGCTGCCGCCCCGTCAGCACACTCCGCTCAAAGCCCTTGGCCTGACGGGATTTCTCCAGTGCCTCATATATTTTGACAAATGCTTCCTTATCACGTCTCTGATTCGGCATGAAAGTCCTACAGTTCTCTTCAGGGGGAGCTGAACGGTTCTTCGGCGAAGATTTATGGAGTCCTTGCCACAGCCCTGCCACGCTCCAAGTGCTGGAGATGCAGTGAGGCAACCGCTCCAGACCCGGACTGCGGGCCGGAGGCGCGTGTGGCCAGGCCGTGGGAGCCCCACACACGCCACCGCGCACAAAGAAACCCGGGAAACCCGCACGAGCGGTGGGCATCAGGGTCGATACCCTGGCTGCGAGACCTGCCGCCGTTTTGCAGGTGTCCTTGCTGAGGGAGACTGATGAAGGCGAGTGCGCCATCCCCCCCCTCCCCCGCGGGACTTCTCACAGCCAAGGTGACTGTGCCACGACATCCGGCATCCGGCATCCAAATGATAAAGGGGAGGGGGACGCAGACTCCGCTGCCTCACCCCGCGAGCCTGGCCCTGTAGGCCTGGCAGGGCTGGAAGTGGGTGCAGGGGATCTCTCCCGGGGACCCGGTGGCCCTGGCACAGCCTCCCGCAGCCCCACCCCCACCCCAGGCCCCCCGCACGGAAGGTCAGAAGCACCCGCGTCCCAGGAACGCCCTCCACAAAGCCTCGTGTGTCTCAGCTGCTCCTAATTTAACCACTCAGGTGAATGACCCCCCTCATTTTTACCACCTGGTCTCTTACAGGAGCTTCCAAACATTTTAACCACCTCGCAAATCAAGTCGTGGGCAGAACAGCCTTCCCCACGGCGACCCCCCTGCTTAATTCAACCACGTCTAACAAGCGACAGAGACGAGCCGAGTGCGCTGCCCCCGGAACCCTGCGCCAGGAAGCCCCGTCGACGGTGCACGCTCCCCCCCGCCCCACCGAGCACAGCCGCTGCCCGGCCCCTCGGCTGGGTCCTGGCGGCTGTCACGGGCACAATGCCTACTCAAGGACACCAGGCTAATCGGGAGGGAAAGCGGCTGCTGGTAGGCTGTGGCAGCGTGCTTCCTAATTATCTGCAGATCTCAACTGCAGAAAGGATACTTCCGTCCCGTCAACGTGAAGGGATGATTAATAATTTCTCTGCGTACTCGGCAGAGCGGTACTCCAGACTACGGGCATAATAACGTCTGTCTCTATACACTCTTTCCTCCAAAGATTCAGAGTCTTCCAAAGATTGCTTCAATTTATCTTTCAACATTGCTGTGAGAAGAAAAAAGTAACACCAGTGGGTCAAATTAACATGCCCCAGTGGGCAGGGGCTAAGCCAGGATCAGAGACAGAAGGACATTCATCAGAAGTCCAACATTGTTCTCGGTGGTCAAGCCAGGGAGAGATTCGAATTGCCCATCACAGACTGTAGTTTTCAGGGTAATAAACCCTCCCTGTCGTAACAGGCACGGGACAGGGAACAAGCAGGGAAATCCTACTTGCTGCTCATGTCACAGCCTGGGGTGGGCCAGGCAGCAACCATGGGCATATCCTCCCCACGTGGCGACTCGGGGACCCAGGGCTTCTCCAGCCTGTGGCTCGGCCAGAAAGCCTCGGAGGCCTCGCTCAGCGGCAGTGAGCACAGACGGCCGGCCAGCCAGCCCGAGGACAGCACGGGAGGGCTCCGGGCAGGGTCTGGACATGACACAGCGCCCAGCTGCACGCACTCCGGGCCACACCTCAGTGCCACGGCCACAGCTGACTGCCGGGGAGGCGCCTCAGTGCAGATCACACTTGAGCGCGGCCGAGTCTCTGCACCCCCACAGCACTCTCCTGCCTTCTCCCCGTCCCGTGCTCCTGCTGTATCCACCCTTTCGGAAGAACGCGGGAGAATAAAACAGACCTCGTGCCAACCAACACGGCGCTTCAGAGGATTAGGAGAAATTACACTGTGCACTGATTTCCAAAGAAAACCCACCTACCACCCAAACTCACCTTTTCCCTTCCCTCTCTCCTTCTTAGCAAAGGAAACAAATCACGTCTGGTGCCAGCCAAGCCTAGGTGGGCTCACCACAAGTCTCCCCGCACTGGTGACGGTGGGAGCTCGGCGCGGAATGCAAACGCCGGCGGCGGAGGACTCGGACAGCGCGCAGCACGGGGAGACAGGGAAGGGAGGCAGAACTGCACGAAGGACCGGGGTGGTGCTGGGCTGACCGGCTTTCCTCCTTTTCCTCTCCGCTGGCTTCAAGCAGTCTGCTCTCAGAACCCCTCTTCCTGGCCAGAGGACTTGCAAAGGGGCCTTGGAGAGCCAGAGGTGCTGGGGGAGGACTCGGGGATCCTCTTCCTTTGTTTGCTCCCCTGCTTCGCTCCAAACTCGCCTCCCATCATGAAGGTCCAGCCGCGCAGTGCATGGGATCCTAGCATGCCCACCTCTCGGGTGGAGAACCAGGAAAACGGGCCCTGAGATCCAAAGAATGTAGGGGAATCCTGCTTATTTTTCTTTCTTTTTTTTTTTTCTCTTGCCACCTGTCCTCAAAACCACCCCAGTTGTGTGAAACCACAACACAGTGCACGGGGAGAGGATGAATCAGACGCGGAAACCAGAACCACCCGGCCAAAGGACTGGGAAAGTGCCACTGTGGTCCAGAGAGCGCTGGGGACATCCCGAGGGCAGAGAGTTCAAAAGAAGGCCCTCTCAGAATGCAGGTGAGCAGACCTGAGCCCCAGGCTTGCTTCCCAGCTGCGCGTGCAGGGAACAAATCCAAATAGCACAGCAAAGGCTTTGCAGGCTGAGCGGACACTGAAGCCACTTCCCACAGACGGTGCGACAGGACCTGCACTCTGCACCTAATGTTCTCTACAAGCTGAAACAAGGGTTTCTCAACCTGTGTGCTGTTGGTGTTTTGGACTGAATGATTATTTTGGGGTGGGGGTGGCTGTCCTGTCCACTGCAGGGAGGTTAACAGCATCCCTGACCTCTACCCACCAGATACCAGTAGCACTCCAGACATCACGAAATGGCCTCTGTGGGGCAAAATCCCGCCCAGCGGAGAATGACGAATTTACACAGAACTTGGGGCCCCTGGGTGGCTCAGTCAGTTATGTGTCCAACTCTTCATCTCAGCTCAGGTGTTTATCTCAGGGTCATGAGTTCAAGCCTGCCGTTGAGCTCCACACTGGGTATGGAGCCTACATACATAATACAATACAATACAACAGAACTGAGCACCTCACAACATGATATTCAATATATCCAGGATACAATTCAGAACTACTCAATGTACTAAACCCAGGAAAATGCAACCAGTTTCCAAGAGCAAAGACCATCAGTATGTGCCAGGTTGGAGAGGACCCGGCTACTGGAGCTACAAGACTAAGACTTTGGGGCAGTAGTTTTAACCACGCCCTACGACAGTGAGGTAAACACTTTTGAGACAAGGAAAAACACATGTCTCAGCAGAGAAGGCGAAACTATACAGAAGAAGAAGAAGAAGAAGAAGAAGAAGAAGAAGAAGAAGAAGAAGAAGAAGAAGAAGAAGAAGAAGAAGAAGAAGAAGAAGAAGAAGAAGAAGAAGAAGAAGAAGAAGAAGAAGAAGAAGAAGAAGAAGAAGAAGAAGAAGAAGAAGAAGAAGAAGAAGAAGAAGAAGAAGAAGAAGAAGAAGAAGAAGAAGAAGAAGAAGAAGAAGAAGAAGAAGAAGAAGAAGAAGAAGAAGAAGAAGAAGAAGAAGAAGAAGAAGAAGAAGAAGAAGAAGAAGAAGAAGAAGAAGAAGAAGAAGAAGAAGAAGAAGAAGAAGAAGAAGAAGAAGAAGAAGAAGAAGAAGAAGAAGAAGAAGAAGAAGAAGAAGAAGAAGAAGAAGAAGAAGAAGAAGAAGAAGAAGAAGAAGAAGAAGAAGAAGAAGAAGAAGAAGAAGAAGAAGAAGAAGAAGAAGAAGAAGAAGAAGAAGAAGAAGAAGAAGAAGAAGAAGAAGAAGAAGAAGAAGAAGAAGAAGAAGAAGAAGAAGAAGAAGAAGAAGAAGAAGAAGAAGAAGAAGAAGAAGAAGAAGAAGAAGAAGAAGAAGAAGAAGAAGAAGAAGAAGAAGAAGAAGAAGAAGAAGAAGAAGAAGAAGAAGAAGAAGAAGAAGAAGAAGAAGAAGAAGAAGAAGAAGAAGAAGAAGAAGAAGAAGAAGAAGAAGAAGAAGAAGAAGAAGAAGAAGAAGAAGAAGAAGAAGAAGAAGAAGAAGAAGAAGAAGAAGAAGAAGAAGAAGAAGAAGAAGAAGAAGAAGAAGAAGAAGAAGAAGAAGAAGAAGAAGAAGAAGAAGAAGAAGAAGAAAGGGAGAAGAAGGAGGAGGAGGGGGAGGAGGAGAAGGAGAAGAAGCAGAAGTTGTTTTAGAACTGAAAAATAAGGTATTCGAAGTGAGAGTAAAGATCAGCAGGAAGATTCCATAGTAGAATGCAGGTGGCAAACGAACCAGAGAACCCGAAGATGGGTCTGTGTAAACGATTCCACCTGCAGCACAGAGAGGAAAGCAGACACGGGAAGAACGGACTCAGTCCCCGAAACCTGCGGGGCAGGATCAACCTCCCAACAAAGAAAACTCCACGAGGCTTTACTGGCAAATGTGATCAAACATTCTACCAAATCAGTTCTACACAACCGCTTCCTGAAAAGAGAAGCAGCGAGAACACCTGTCAACTCATTCCAAGAGCCCAGCACTATCGTGATGCCAACTCCAGACAGTGCCGTTACAATAAAAGAAAACAGCAGACCAATATCCCTCATGAGCACAGACACGGAAATCCTCCACAAAACTTCAGCAAAGAAAATTTAATAATATTTCTTAAAGATAACAAATCATGGCCAAGCAGCTTTATCCCAGAACGTAAGGCTGGTCAGCATCTGAAAATCCATCACCGCGACTCCCCACATTGACAGCCCGCAGAAGAAGAGCTACATAATCATATCCATAGACATAGAGAAAACATTTGACAAAATTCAATATCCAGTCATGATAAAAATTCTCAGATAAACAGGAAAAGAAGGGAACTTCCTCAACTTGAAATATGGTATCTCCGCTGAATGGCCAAAGACCAAATGACTCCCCCTGGGCTCAGGGACAAAGCAAGCATGTCACCTCCCAGTCCTTCTTTTCAACACTAAACTGGGGTTCGTGGCCTCCAGTGCAATGGGGTAAGATACAGAAATAAAAGGCATACAGAATGGAAAAGAAGAAATAAAACTGTCTCCATTTTGCATAGAATCTGATTTCCACCCGGAAAAACTCTCAGTATTCTATAAAACAAAGAAAGCCCAAGAACTAGTGAGTTAGGCGTGTAGTAAATACACAGATCGATGGAGCAGAATAGAGAACCCAGTACCCCACTGAAATACAGTCAAATGATTTTTCAAAAGTTGCGAAAGCAATTCAAAGGATCACCTTTTCAACAAATGATGTTTGTTTATCGAGATGCATATATAACTAAAGAAGCCTCATCCTGCCTCCTATAGCACATGAAAGTCA
>NW_024426774.1:7639850-7690421 GCF_017311325.1 Ursus maritimus | reverse complement strand
AGAAGAAGAAGAAGAAGAAGAAGAAGAAGAAGAAGAAGAAGAAGAAGAAAGGGAGAAGAAGGAGGAGGAGGGGGAGGAGGAGAAGGAGAAGAAGCAGAAGTTGTTTTAGAACTGAAAAATAAGGTATTCGAAGTGAGAGTAAAGATCAGCAGGAAGATTCCATAGTAGAATGCAGGTGGCAAACGAACCAGAGAACCCGAAGATGGGTCTGTGTAAACGATTCCACCTGCAGCACAGAGAGGAAAGCAGACACGGGAAGAACGGACTCAGTCCCCGAAACCTGCGGGGCAGGATCAACCTCCCAACAAAGAAAACTCCACGAGGCTTTACTGGCAAATGTGATCAAACATTCTACCAAATCAGTTCTACACAACCGCTTCCTGAAAAGAGAAGCAGCGAGAACACCTGTCAACTCATTCCAAGAGCCCAGCACTATCGTGATGCCAACTCCAGACAGTGCCGTTACAATAAAAGAAAACAGCAGACCAATATCCCTCATGAGCACAGACACGGAAATCCTCCACAAAACTTCAGCAAAGAAAATTTAATAATATTTCTTAAAGATAACAAATCATGGCCAAGCAGCTTTATCCCAGAACGTAAGGCTGGTCAGCATCTGAAAATCCATCACCGCGACTCCCCACATTGACAGCCCGCAGAAGAAGAGCTACATAATCATATCCATAGACATAGAGAAAACATTTGACAAAATTCAATATCCAGTCATGATAAAAATTCTCAGATAAACAGGAAAAGAAGGGAACTTCCTCAACTTGAAATATGGTATCTCCGCTGAATGGCCAAAGACCAAATGACTCCCCCTGGGCTCAGGGACAAAGCAAGCATGTCACCTCCCAGTCCTTCTTTTCAACACTAAACTGGGGTTCGTGGCCTCCAGTGCAATGGGGTAAGATACAGAAATAAAAGGCATACAGAATGGAAAAGAAGAAATAAAACTGTCTCCATTTTGCATAGAATCTGATTTCCACCCGGAAAAACTCTCAGTATTCTATAAAACAAAGAAAGCCCAAGAACTAGTGAGTTAGGCGTGTAGTAAATACACAGATCGATGGAGCAGAATAGAGAACCCAGTACCCCACTGAAATACAGTCAAATGATTTTTCAAAAGTTGCGAAAGCAATTCAAAGGATCACCTTTTCAACAAATGATGTTTGTTTATCGAGATGCATATATAACTAAAGAAGCCTCATCCTGCCTCCTATAGCACATGAAAGTCAACCCAAGGGAGCCACAGGCATGATTGTAAGAGGAGACCAGTAAAGGTTTTAAATGAAAAACAGGAGAAAACCTGTTAGACTTCCAGTTAGGCTATTAGGTTTTAGATATGACATCAAAAGCGTGATCCATAAAAAAATTAATAAACTAGACGTCAGCAAAATTAAAACTTTTTTTGCTCTGTGGAAGACACTGTTAAGAGAATTTAAAAAAAAAAAAAAAAAGAAGCCACAGACTGGAAACAAGTATTTGCAAATCAAATATCTGACAAAGGACTTACATCCAGAATATATAAAAAAACTCTCAAAACTGAAAAATAAGAAAACATACAACCCGATTTTTTTAATGGACAAAAATGTGAACAGATGCTTCACCAAAGAAGATTTATGGATGGAAAATACAGACACGAAAAGCCAGCCAACATCATTAGTCATCAGGGAAATGCAACGTAAAACCACAATTGGATAGCCTGTCCACCGACCACAGTGGCTGAATTTAAATGACAGATCACACACACGCTGCCAAGGATGGAGGTCATCTGGGACTCAGATACTCTGCTACGGGGATGCGCCACGGGACAGCCACCCGAGGAAGCTGTTCAGCAGTTTCTTGTAAAGAAACATGGCCTAGAATCCTCCTTCAAGGCAGGTGAGTCATGCAGGCTATGATCACACAGATCCCGTATAAGATGCTTATAGCTGATATAGTCATGCTCACCGAAACAAGGAAATACCCAGGTATGCATCCGTGGTGCTGTCCGCGCACACAGTGGAGTACTTCTTGGCAGTGACAAGCAGTGGCTGCAGCTCCGATGCATCGCGCCAAGCGGAAGGGTTACAGCCTGCCTGACATTCCGAAGCACGTGGGGACAAAGATCACATGAGCGGTTGTCGGTAGCTGAGTGGGAGAGGACTGACTCCAGGGGGATGCACAAGGACATCAGGGGGATGATGGGTTCTGCAAGGTGACTGTGGTGGTGGCCACACAACTATGCATCAAAAACGGATGGACTGTACACTGAGAAAGTGTATGCGAATAGAAACCTACATTTTTAAAACAGAAAACAAGTTTTAAGATGACTACATGTAAGCAACAATAAACTGGCTAAGAAAACCCAAAGAGGAACTCCTGTGCACACACATGGTCACAGAAGGGCTCATGCTGGGGGGGGGGGGCACTCCAGAAGCCATACAAACGCGGTAAGTGGCGGAAAGGCTCATGCTTGGGGGGCACTCCAGAAGCCATACAAACAGGGTAAGTGGGTGGGTCAGCAGGAGAGACCCTGGCTTGTGGGCAGACGGACCATGAGGAGCCAGTGTGCTGGGTGGGAAGTGGCCCCACGGACACAGGGCAGGGGTGAGGCTGGCTTTAGGCCAGGTCTTGGAGGGCCTTCAGTGTGGGGCTCTGGAGCCCAACATCTTCTTTTCACTTGACCTCTGAACCTATCCAAATTCTCTTGTTCTTTCTCCATCGAACTTGGGTCGAAGCTAGGGATGTGCTTCCCTTCCTAAATGGACTCACACGGTCTGTCTCTCTCACAGCTGAATGGCATTTGCAGGAAGCTGTAGTGGTGGTTGCCCCATAACAATGGGAAAACGACCCTTTACAAAGACATGACCCACAACACATTTAGCTGACGTCGCCTGCCTTCAGGGAAGCAACCAAGGGCTTACTCCCAGGTCCCCAGACATCCCTCCACCACACTGTGACTTAGCTACGACCACAACCCTCCATGAAGGACCAACAGGAGAACCATCCATCCTCACCGAATCTCTCTTTTTCGGGAAACGGGTTGAGTGGATTGTCTACCATGCTGCTCAAAGACCATTTCAGAAGAATTAAGTTCTAAGAACTGGAATTTAGTTCCAAGAGTAAGTTCATTTTTGCAAATGGATCTGTTTATTTCTGTGTTTTCATTTTCCCCCATATTGTAGTCTACTGAAAGATGAAATATCTTGTCTGAAAGGTAAAAATAAGCATATGTCATTATCCCTCTGAACGAGTGGGCCCTTAAACAGGGAACACGCACCAAGAAAGCTGAATGCCAACCCCAGCCAGGCTCAGACCCAGAAGGGAGGCCCCAGCCCAGGTAGACTGAGGTAGCAGGTGGACGGTCGGGGCCCAGCAGCGAGTGAGCACAGGCTCTCAGCCCTCCGCATGGCGTGCAGGGGCTGGCCCGCGCATTCCAGGTAGCCCTCCAGTCCTTTCGATCCAAAGGGCCACATGCAGAGGTAGGGCCCCTGCGACCAAATCAAGTCTCTCTGACACAAGCAAGTGTAGCCCCCTCTGTTGAGCCACTTACTTTATCAAACATCCTGAGGACTAAAGGGAGAGACTGGGTTGCAGCTGTCACGGGGTGGGGGGCGGGGAATAGGCCACGAAAGGGAGTTGTCCCCAGCACCCTCAAACACCTCCCCTTCCAGGATATGACAAAGACAACCACACCCACTGCTGGGAATCTGGGACCTCCTACGCTCTTCACAGCTTCTCCTTTCTGCTCATATCCCCAGTTACCCTGTTGTATATGACCACTCACTTTATAAGCCAGCGCAAATGTCTACATGGGGCAGAGGAATGAAAGACAGACAAGAGGAGAAACAGAAAAAGAAAGAGAAGCAGGGAGGGAAGTCTTGGGCTTCCATCATCAGCACAGAACTGATAACGTGTTGGGGGGAAGACCAGCACTTTCTGCAAGACGTCACTATAGTTAAGGCATCCGTGTAAGGACGGCATATCTAACCAGCTTAGTAAAACCTCCCCCTCGCCTGAGGCTCACTCACCTCCGGGTCACCCCGCAGCGAGGTTTCAAGTCTACACATCGTACTGGGGTGTGGGAAGGCCCATTCCTGGCCTGCGTGCAGGGTACCAGACAAGACAGCCTCGAATCACGAGGAAAATAGTATCAACCCTCACGAATGCGTCCTGTGATCCAGCCCACCTCTTGCTCTTCACGGGTCTCACTTTAGGGAACCTCAACGTTACTTCTTAAAAGGCAAGCGCCTTGGCTTTATCACCACTGCCCCCACCCCCCGCCGAGCACCCAGAGAAATAGGAACCGTCAGCACCTCGCCGGAACCTTCCCGGCGATCAGCAGGCTGCAGCGGAAGCTCACAACCTCAGGGACAAGCAGACGGACGGCAGGAATGACGGACTAAGTGCCTGTCGTGAAGCAGGCCCCGTCCCCGCCCAGCGCCGTTCCAAACGCACTGTAAGCACAACAGCTGCATTTATTGTTGCCAATTTGAGTGGACGGCAGATTAATCTGTGGCCCAAGGTCAGCTGAACTGCGCTCGGGAATCTCCAGAGGTTGCTCCTTACGTTCAGCTTCCATCCTTCGGCTGGTTCCAAGGCAGCAAATGAGAATTCCCTTTCTTTTACAGCAAGAAAAAAAATTAGTTTATACACAGAAGGAGACAGAAGTAAATGAGAATTCTCTGTCTTCCTTGTAGAAGGAGGGAGAAGGAGCAAGGTATTGATTTACACGTGAGAACAACGTGCACTACGCAGGGTCTGTTCTGTGGTCGTCACTCTGAAAGGGGACTTTGCAAACTGCTTGGTGGCCAGGGTCGCCGGGGCGGCCGGGGCCGCCAGGGCCGCCGGGGCGAGGGTGCTCGGCTGATCGGATACTCAGAAGAGAGTTAAGCCGGCTGCCTTGCCTGAGTTCCTGCTTTCAGGACGCTGGAGAGCAGATGAGCGTACGGAAAACTGACGTCTTCTTGAACCCAGCTCCAGATCTGGCCACAATCAGGAACATCAGTTCTTGCCAGTGTGATGCAACGGGAGGAGGAGATAGGATGAAACTCTGACTCATGAAGACGGGATTCTGGTGATTTTTGTAAACTAGGAAAGTAGCTGGGAGAGCGTGTGCCTGGAGACAGGCAGGGTTGGCTAGACGGGTCTATTCCCACGTGGCTTCTTTCCTCTCCCACGTCCCACTCTGATTCCACATCCCCTCCCTTCGAAACGGAGGCTTCGTTTCCCCTTTATTTCTACAAATCAACCCGTGACGACTAAACCAGTTACCCGTAACTATTGGAACAGCCGCCCGGCGAGTCCTGTTTTCTCCAGGCAGCCCTACACGGCTCTCGAGGCCACGTGCCCCCCACTCCTGCGCGGGGTACGGCGTGCACACACTCAAGAACCTGTGCCTTCCTCCCCCACTGCCGTAGGTGCACCTCACCTCCCCCGCCCGCCGGCACCCCCGTGCTCCGGCTGCAGCTCGCGGTCCCGCCGCTGGGCGCCTGCGCACGCCCCACATCTCCCCAGGCCTCTCCGGATGTCTTCACCTGCCTGACAATCAGCATCTTTCACCTTCTTTGACACCCTTAATACTTCACTTCTCCTTTAATTCGACATAGGATTAAATACCCGGTCACCAGTCCGTGGGTCTCTCATCCAGCGTCGGGAAAAAAACCAGAGCTGGACGGTAAACCACCCAGATAAAAACAGATTTCATTCAGGAGTAAAAGAGGAGAAAACTGACATCAGCTCGACCCCAAATGCAGCAAGGCAAGCGGGAACTCACAGCCAAGCAGCACGGCGGGGTCCGTGGACAGAAGCCGATTACGAGGGCGCACTGGGGCCAAGGGGGATTGGGCGACGTGGCCTGGCCAGATTCTTGCTGGTCAGATACGGAGTTTGGGGGATTCCAGCCAAACCAACCGCGCCGATTCTTGCTAAAACTGGACAATGCAGAGATGAACACAGAAGCCAGAAAGTCAAGGCTTGGGGGAGAAGTCCAGGGAATCCTGCCCAGAGTCTGGTCGAGAGAATGTGTGTCACCAGCCTGAGCTCCCAGAGACAGGGACTGCGCCACGTCCCTTTGTCCCCGTCCCGCGTCTGTGAAGGCTGTATACCACCTGCAGGATGGGGAGCAGAGCTGAGACCACGCCGGGATGCACTCAGCGCCTTGTCCCCCAGCTTCACGCTCTACTCTCAGGTGCCCAGCCACGCGGGACCAGCGCACGCCGCACTCTGGGGCCCGAGGCCCAGCTCTTCCCAGGGTGCGCGCCGTGTTGCTGGCAGGCATGCACCTGAGAACTGTCGTGGCCGTGAGTGGATGCCTACACTAGCGTGTCACCACCTCGACTGGGACGATGAGGCTGGGGCGGGGGTGGGCGATGTCTCACCAGCAGGCCTCCAGGGGCCAGGAAGACGCGTCTGAACAAGCCCGCCAGCCGGCCCGTCAATTACATGCACATCTGCATGCCGGGCTGGGTAACCACAAAGTACGAAGCTGTCCCAGCAGAAGCAGCGGGACAGCCTGGTCGCTGCAATCTGGACGGGAACTTGCCTCGGCCAAGCCAGCCGCTGTGCACACGGCGTCACAGGAATCCAGTCCGGTGGCGCTGCTCCTGGGGGGTCCAGACCTGCCTCGGGGCGGCCCCCACCTCACCGGATGGTCACCCTTCACCTCCCCTGCGTGGCCTGGAGTGGCGGTGCGGCGGCGGTCGTCTGGATCCCAGGGGTACCGTCACGGGAACAACTGGTTAAGTTGGGGCTGTGCGTCAGGCCAGGCACCATTCCCTTCTGGGAAAGTACGATGTCAGGCCGGAGGACACAGTCATACAGGCAGATACTCTTGTCTTCATTTCACGCAGGGGGGAACTGAGGCATGTGAGTCATTCGCCACAGGGACACCGGGGGGCAGGGGGCAGAGTGAACCCCAGTTCTGCACAGCCCCCCTGAGCATGCAGTGTGGAGGGGGACCCCCGGGGACCCCACGGTAGGCAGAGACGGCGTTCCGCTGATGGCCGTGAGGCAGCATGCTCCAAAAGTCCCACAAGGAAGTGGAAAATCTGACTGAAAGAAAAAAACCCAAACGAACAAGGGCTATCCCTGAATCCAGTCCCCCTTTCTCCTCTGTGACGGCCTGTGTGCCAGGGTGGGTTCCGGATTCTTCCCGAGCACGGCGCCCTCCTGTGCTGCTGCGTGTCTGACGTGTGAGAGGGACGCTCAAAGGGAAGGGTTTTGCAAAATGGTACACAGCTGTCGAGTGGAACATCTCCCCCCTTAAAGGCTGGTCTGCCGGGCCCTTCGGCCACTGGCTGTGGACGGCGTGAAGGGGGAAAGGTTCGGAAAGGTGCCCTGCAGCCCTCCCCACCAACCACACCTTCCTCGTGCGGCTCCGGGAGCTGCGGGGGCGTCACTGTCTTCAGAAGGTAATTTAACTGTCCAGGCTCCCGTCCAAATCTCGGCAGGATGACTGCTTTATGGTACCCTGTAATGGATTCCACCCCACACGGCCATACATCACTGCGTGAACCACCACGCGCCCTTCGCCCTCGTGGGCTTTTATCCACGTTCGGCGCCTTCAGTTACTGAGACAACCCCACAAGCCGGAGTTTAAATGAAGCAGTAACTCACCTTCATCTTTCTTCAGTTTCATCACACCCCCCATCTGGCATGTTTCAAAAGGAGGGCACAGTCACAGTTTTTAAGCAAGGATGCGTGAAGGTCGCACAGACTTGGCCGTCCACGGGACACAGGAGGCACCCTGCCTATCATGACGGCACCCGCCCCGGGTGCTCCAGCGGCTTCCGGTCTCCTCGGCTCCCCTGAGGTGAGGTCCACGTGTGTCTACAGACCCTCCATTCCTGTCAGCACTGTGCATAGCAGTGACCCTGAGTCACCAGGGCATGGGTGCTCCAAGCCTCAGCCCTGGGACCTCCCTGATTCTGCAGGGACCTGCCCGGGCTGCAGGCGGGCCCAAGGCAGCTAGAGGAGCAGAGCCTGGGGCCCCACTCCCCAATTCCTCCCCCACCACCGCCGCGGGGATGTGGGGTCCCGACACCCAGATTCCGCACACCCTTCACTGACATCCCTCCTCTGTGGTTCTGGACGTGCAGACGGCCCTGTGAGCTCTCGCAGGCAGGACAATGTTTTATTTGCTTTGTACGCCCAGTACTTGGTACACCACAGCAATCAGGCAAGAAAAAGAAATAAAAGGCATCCGAACTGGAAAAGAAGAGGTAAAAATGCACCATGCAATACGTGCCCTCCTTATGCGCAACTCAGGAATCATCGAACTTTACATCAAAAAAAAAAAAAAAAGAAGAAGAAGAGGTAAAAATGGTCTCTGTTTGCAGATGATGGAATATTATACATAGAAAACCCTAAAGACTCAACCCAAAACCTGCTGGAACTGATAAATTCAGTGATGCTGTAAAATACAAACTCAACAGGCAGAAATCAGCCGCATTTCTTTCTTTACAATAAAAACAAACTATCTGAAAAAGAAATTAGGAAAACAGTCCCGTTTACGCCAGTATCAAAAAGGACAAAATACTTGGGAATAAGTTTAACCAAGCTCAGTACATAGAAAACTATAAGACATTGATGAAAAGAAATAGAAGAAGACACAAATAAATGGAAAGACACACTGTATTTGTGAATTGGAAGACTTCGTATTGGAAAAATGACTATACCACCCAAAACAATCTAGAGATTTGATGGACTCCCTATTAAAAAATGGCAGTGGCATTTTTCACAGAAGCAGAGAAGACAAGCCCAAAATTCGAGGGAACTTCAAAGTCCGTGACTAGCCAAAGCAGTCCTGAGCAAGAACAGAGCTGGAGGCAGCGCACTTTCTAGTTTAAAATCACACCACAAAGTCACGGTGATCAAAACGGTGTGACACCGACACTGGGGAAAAAGAGACAAACTGCCGTCAGCGGGCGTCTGCTTGAGATTCTCTCTCTCCCTCCGCCCCTGCCCTCCCCCTGCTCACCCGCCCTCACTCACTCATGCTTTCTCTCGCGCGCGTGCGCTCTCAAATAATTACATAGATCTTTTTTTTTAAAAAAAGGCACATAAAACATTGGGATAGAAAGAAACCCAAATGTGTATGGTCGGCTAATCTTTGACAGAGTCTCCAAAGACACATAAGAGGTAAAGGATGGTCTGTTCAGTGAACAGTGTTGGGAAAACGGGGTATTCACACCCAGAAGAATGAAGTTAGACTCTTACCTTACACCACTCACAGAAATTAACTTGAAACAAAGTAAAGATTTAAACATAAGACCTGAAATGGTAAAAATCCTAGAAGAAAACAGGGAAGAAGATCCTTGATGTTAATTTTGGCAACAATTTTTTTTACATGATCCCAAATGCACAGGCAACAAAAGCAAAAATAAGCACATGGTATGACATCGCACTTCATACAAAGCTTCTGCCCCACGAGGGGACCATCCACAAAATGGGATGGCAGCAGCCTGTGCGCAGACCACGTACCTGAGAGGGACCGACGTCCAGCTCATATAAGCACCTCAGACAACACAGCAGCAAACAGGCAAGCGGCACAAAAGACAGATAAGCTGGTTTAAATATCACCCCGGGGCGCCTGGGGGGCACAGCGGTTGGGCGTCTGCCTTCGGCTCAGGGCGTGATCCCGGCGTTATGGGATCGAGCCCCACATCAGGCTCCTCCGCTGGGAGCCTGCTTCTTCCTCTCCCACTCCCCCTGCTTGTGTTCCCTCTCTCGCTGGCTGTCTCTATCTCTGTCAAATAAATAAATAAAATCTTTAAAAAAAAAAATCAGCCAAGTACCTAAATATGGATTTCCCTAAAGAAGATACACACGTGTCCAACAAGCACGTGGGAAGGTACTCACTGTCACTCGTCGTCAGGGAAATGCCCCTGAAAACCACCATGAGCTGTCACTTCACAACTCAGGAAGGCCATTATCAAAAAGACAAAAAAAGACCACCGGTGTTGGCAAGCCGGGGAGGAGGGAAGCCCTCGTGCACCGTTGGCAGGATGCAAACTGGTGCCACCACTGTGGAAAAGAACACGGGGGCTGCCCGGGAGCTTAGAAACAGCCTACAGGCAGCAATCCCACCTCTGGGTGTCTCTCTAAAGGAATGGAGGGCAGGATCTTGAAGAGGGTTCAAAGCAGCATTATTCACAACAAGATGGATGGATGGAGAAAGAAGGTGTGGTATACACATGTGGCGGGACATTATGCAGCCCTAGAAAAGAAGATAACCCCACCGTCGTGACCTGGAGGGACCTGGAGGACATGGTGCCAGCTGAAATAAGCCAGGCGCCGGAAGACAAACACGGCAGCATCTCACTTACAGGCGGAATCTACAACAGTCCAACTCATAGTAACAGAGAGCAGAGCGGCTGCTGAGGACTTGGGGGCGGGGGCGAAGAAGTGTGGGTCTAAGGGTACAGACGGCAGGTCTGCAGGGGGCGTGCGCCCTGGAGATCCGCATACGGCTTCAAATCTGCTACGACCGTAGGTCTCTGGTTACGTGCTCTTACCACACACACGTAATAACAATAGCGGTGGGAGGAAACTCTGCGGGGTGAGAAACAGGTTTATGGCCGTGATGGGATGGTGACGGCTTCACGGGCACGTACTTACCCTCCAACCCTCCAGCTGCGTCCGTTGAAAGCACAGCTTTCACAGGGCACGCTTCACTAAGGCACCTCCACGGAACAGAGAGAACAGCAATCAGACTCTTCCTTCCACACCTTGGTCTCAAACCTCTGAGTATCAGCCATGTGACGAGGTAACCACTTCACGATATTAAAAATGAGGTAGAAATCCAGTCCAGCCTGAAGTCAGACACAACCACCTGCCCAGTCCTGAACGACGCGTGCCCCGTGGACAGACACAGGAGGCCGTACAAGCCCTCTCCTCCAACACAGGCCGGACTCCGCAGCTCGTCAGCTGTGTGCCCCGTGCCACTCCGTCACCTCCCTGGCTCAGCCTGCGTGTCCCACCGTCCTTTCCAGGGGAAACGGCATGGGGATTGGGGGGCGAGGCAGATGCTCAGTGAGGCGAGATGCACAGCGCGCACCAGTAAAACCAGGACGCCAGGACGCTTCTGCCCGCCGTGCTGGCTCGCGTGTGCACCCGCCAGGCGGCTCTGACCCGGGTGCATGTGCCCAGAGGAGGGCCGTGTGGCCAGGCCACCAGACTCGACTCGTCTATGCTCTGACCCCAGCAACTGAGGGGCTCTGGCAAACCCACCAGCCTCTCAGGGCCCAGACCCACCACGTGCTTAACTACAAAGCCAGAAACACGGTCCTTGCCCTGGGGGCCGCTAGAAGCTTTCAGTGAGACGATGAGAGCCTCAACGTCCGGAGCCGTGTCCCCGTCATCCCCCTGGTTTAGACCGGGGGCTAGCGAGCTGCAGCTCTTCTGCTCGCTCGGAGTCACGGTGCCATGTCCCAGCACTGCTCAGTGAGCAATAGGCTCCTTTCCGGAGCCCTCCCAGATGAGAATCACCTAGATGGATGTGTTCTGTCCTCGAGGATGCTGAACAAGAAGCCCTCCCTGCTTGGAACAAAGAGCCTCAGCCTCCACCTGGCGCTGCTCTGGCGGGTGTCTGGGAAGGCAGATGCTCCCGTTCCCCGCAGGTTTGCCCGCCCCGCGTGCTGGTGGGGGCAGCCGCTCGGGTGTGTCTGCAGACGGGAGCACCCCGGCCTCCGCCCACGTGCTGCCTGGCCCCCAGGGCTGAGGGCCTCCACAGCACCGAGCCAGGAGGCTCTGCCTGCCCTGGAGGCCACACGGAGTCCACGCGCTTGCCGTAGCACAGGTGGCTGACCGTGACCCTTTCCTGAGGATGGGTTTCTGTGGGCGATGGGAGCGGGCCCATGGGCACAGATGACTCCCCAGGGCAGAAGCAGCAGGCGAAGGTGTGCGGGGCCGAGCCAGCCTCCCCAGTTCGCAGCCTTGCTGGGGCTTTTCCTCGTCCATCAGCTCCTTCGGCGTCCTGACCCCACGGTCCGTACGTTTCGTATAATACCTTCCACGTCACACGCGAAGCCCCGCTGGATCTCGAGCGTGGCGAGGACCCTCCTGCACTGTGGCAGCCTCGTCAGCAAACACAGAGGTGACAGATGGCCCCACAGGCCAGCGATCCTCTGGATCTTCCCCCGTGGGCCTCAGTCCGCAGGAAAGTACACCCTCTGCTACTTACTGGCCTCGGTGGTCAACAGCCGCTTAACTTCATTTATACCCACGTCACAGAGGAGAAGGCTGAGGCGGACAAGCTCAGTGACCCTGTCTTGGTCCTGGGGCCTGGCACGTGGCAGAACCAGTCCTTCCGCTCTGTGCCTCCCTGGTTGGGGAGGCCAGGTGAGCCAGCCGGGAGGGCCCGGTCAGGGGGGTGGGCCAGGACGCCCCACTGCCTCCCCAGGCACCCGCACAGGGGAGCTCAAGCTTGTCCCTCCATGGCGTCTGAGCCCCGTACACCCTAATGCCACCACATCTTCCACGGGGGTTTCTCATGAGTCCACAGAGGGTGTCACTCCGTCATCCTGCCCCTCGGCAGGTCAGAGGTGCTGAAATGCTGGCTTCCCCGGGAGACGGCAGAGTGAGGCAGGGCCCGGCCCACCGCCACGGGGACCGGCGCCCAGGAGACGGAGGCACGGCCTGGCAGGCCCTTCATCTGCCTGGCCAGCGGGGCTGGTCTGCGGGCACCTTCCGTGCCTCGTACAGTGTAGGTCTGTGGGAAACTATCACCCGGCATGAGGACGTCGCCCAAAGTCTCCGGGTTATAGTCAAGGGGCCCAATCGTGACCCACGTCCGGCTGCTGAACCACACCCATTCCAGGCACCAAATGACGCTAACGGGGGGACGGATGACAGACGGCAGTCACTGAGGCTGACGCACTGGCCAGGCACGTGTGAGATGTCCCCAGGCTGGGGAGGCGAGTGCCCGCTTCACTGAAAGGTCATCCAAGGTCATTCTGGAGTCTGGCGCAAAAGGTGAGCTGAGGGCGGGCAGGCCCCTCCTGCCAGGGTCCCGTCGGTCAGCAGCGCCAGGGACCCACGCTGCGCCCTGAGCACTGGCGCAGGCCGGCTGCCGCTTCGCACTTGTCTTCGTCTGTCTGATTATAAATTAAACAAAAGGAATCCTTCCCCATGGCCAACTGCAGAGTCTCCCGTATAAAAACACATGCGCACAAGCCGCTAGCTAAACACAAACCCAACCCAACGGCTCTCCTCTGCATTACCCACGGGGAAGGTGAGGCCGCCGCTGGGCTTCAGGACCATCGTCCAGGACACCCGTGCTGCCATCAGGGAAATGCGTAGATGGACCCAGGCCACAGTCAGAGCCCGGGAGGGTGGCCAGAGGGGCTGCTAACTCTGAGCCCTCCGGGGGCAGCACTGGGGGTACCCGGCCAAGAGCCCCCAGGGCACAGGCATGGGAGCCAAGTAGGAGCTGGAGGAGCCTTGAGGTCATTGGTCCACTTCCCACATTGCGCGTGAAGGCCCGAAGGGGGCAAAGGACTTGATCCGTGTGCCCCGGCCAGAAAGCAGTGAACAGAGGGCCAATGGACAGGCGCCACCAGAGAGAGCACCGGGCAGCCCCTCGCCGTTCTGTGTGGCTGCCCGCTGGCACCGCTGCTCATCCTGGTCCTGCGCCCTCTGTCCTCAGAGCTGGCTCTTCTTCCTGGGTACTTCAGGAGCCGCTGAGCCCCATGTGTCCACAGGCGAGTGGGCTGCTCTGCTCATGTATTCGGGAGCAGGGACTCGACGGTACCAGCCCCACAGCCAGGCCTGTGCCTCACGCTGCTCAGGAGATGCCTCGTGCGTTGCTCCCTTAGAGTAAAGAGTCTGATAGTAACACTGCCCACGTGGCTTTGTGACACGTCCCTCGTACTTGCAACACACTCCTGCCCACAGTGACACACGGGTCCGAGACCAGGAGTGCTGGTCAGGGGCCTCTGTCCTTGAGGAGCTCATGCCACGTAGAAGACGGGACACGCCCTGGTAAAGGAAGGACGGGACTGCCAGAAGTGAGGGCCACGGGGACACCAGGGAGGGGAGCTGAAATGAGGGTCATGGGGATGCCAGGGAGGGGAACTGAAATGAGGGTCACAGGGATGCCGGGGAGGGGGACGGAAATGAGGGTCGTGGGAGGAGTGGAAATGAGGGCCAACGGGGACACCGGGGCGGAGGGGGGCTGCTTTCCGGGCAGGGCCAGCAGGAAGTGCTTGCTCAGGCTGTGATCTGAGTAGGCCCACCTCGCAGGACTGTCCCAAGGCACCCACTGCACTCAACCAGGAGCCACACTCTGGACGTGGGGCAGGGGTGAAATCAATCAGGCAAATGGGAAGGGCCGCTGTCACCTAGATACGATGTCCGCTTGGGCCACGTCTCACAAACGCTCATCGCAGGCTGAGACACAGGGGAGAAGCCCATCCTCTGGTGGCCCCGGGAGCTGACAGCCTGTGGCCTGCCCACCTGGAGGCACCCGAGACAGCGTCCCCAGCCCGCAGCCGGGTTCTCCTGCCCCCCACGCAGGCAGCGTGAGCCACACCAAATGACAAGAAAAAGGCAGTCCTGACACCACCATCCTCCACACGCTCATTAGGCAGGAAGACACAATAGGGCGTGGATGATCAGGCAGTAATTCACACCTAGAAGCAACTGTAGACACAAAGTTGAAGGATTCATCATTATCATATATTCACTTCTATTTTTCTTTTTCACGCTGTAAAAATTCATGTCTAAATCTCCTAAAACCATCATAGCTACATCAAAAAGTGGACTGGGCCATCAACTTGACAGTTCAGACTAAGCCAGCTGCTGAGCTCCTTACCCCGGTTTGGCTCTGTTCCTGGAGGATGACGGTAAATACCGTTTCCCTATTGCGGCTTAAAACACAGCAGCGGAAGAAAGCTGCCCAGCCAACAGGCCCATGAAGGGGGCTGTGGTGCCGTGTGCTGGACAGCGGCACGGAGGGCTTGGGGGTCACGGCATGGCACAGCGCGGGCACACGCACACGAGGCCTCCCATCCGACACTGGACCGCGGCCCTGGGAAGCCGTCTGCGTTCCCTGCCCCCGAGCACCGGCTCCGCAGCCACTGCGGGGCACTGGGTGCCGCTCCACGCTCCCTCGGTGGCTAGGGTTTACCACGCTCCTACCGCGTGCCTCAGACTCCGCCATGCCCCGAGGAGCCGCCCTCGTCCAGGATGTCCCAGTCTCCCTTCGTGGCACTGACACTCCAGACGGGTCGTCAGCCTGCATAGGTGCGCCCACGCCCTCGGACGGCAGGTGAGCCGAGCCCGGGGTGCTGGCACCGTGGCCCCCACCCCTCCAGCTGCCCAGGGAGCAGGGCGGAGTGGGAGAGGTAACTTCCCCGAACCTGGCGTCCTCTGCTAGGGACCAGGACTCGCCCCTGCACCTCGGCTTCTCCCTCTACACAAGGCGTCTGTGGCGTGGCCACTGGCCACATGAAGGGTGTGGGTCGTAGCTTGTGCCGACGGAGCGACTCATGGTGACAGAATCAAGGTGATGCCCCACGCCTCCCCTCACACCCAAGGCTCTGCGCCACGGTCTCACCCCGTCCCTGAACCACAAATACCGCCACACACAGGAAGCCCACCGCCAGGTCCAACCTGGCCTTCGTTGCTTCCCCAACGGGGCCACAAACAAGAACGTTCTTCCTGTGTGTGGGCTTCTGAGGGAGCCATCGCAATTAGGGACTCTAATAGTGGTGTTGGGGGGGCTCAGGTTTCAGTCCTGCTCCCCATTTCTCTCATGTGGATTTGAACACGACCTCCCCACCCCAGATGGAGAAGGTCAGTACCACACCTCACACGGTGCCCAACTGTCCCTGAGAAAGGGACCAGGAAGCAGAGCAGGACTCTGGCTCTGTTGAGGACCCCAACCCACGGCCTCTCCCCACAGACCCGTCCCCGGGAAGCTAATGATGGTCTGGACCAGGCAGAGGTGGGGGCTCGTTATCACAGACGTCCTGCTGGGGGTTCACTAGCCAGCCGGGCAGACGGCAGAGATGCTGGAGAAATGGGTTCAAAGCCGTATCACCTCACAGAGGGCACCAGCCCCTTTATCCCAGCCTGGGGACCCCAAGATGCAGAGAACGATGGCCCCATGTGGCATCACAGAGACACCGCCCGTCTGACGCTCCAGTCCCATGAGCGCCTAGAGCCCCCCAGGTGGGAGAGTCTTGTCCTCTTCTGACAAAGTCACAGACACCCTCACCCCAGTACCACCCACCCCAGTGCCCACCCCACACGCGCCCCAGTATCTGCACCAATATCTGCCCCAGTGCCTGCCTCAGATGAAGGGCTTGATACCCCAGAGTGTGTGGGTCACAAGGTCAAGTCTGCATTTGGGCAAGATTGCTCTGAGGAGCTCGGGAGAGGCAGAGGTGCAGCCGGGACTGGGGGTGACTGATGGGGGCTGGAAGGAGTCGGCACTTGCTAGGGTGTGGTGCAGGAGGGGGGACTCACGGGACACACTCGTCTTTTCAGCATGCACCTGCCAGGCCCCCGACGACGGGGTCAGAGAGCATTCCCCCAGAGGAGCTGAAAACCCACGTCCACACAAAACCCCACACATGGGGTGCCAGGACCTGGAAGCAGCCGAGACGGTAAGAGGGTAAATACACTGTGGTCCACGCAGACAGCGGACTACCAGTCGGCACCAGAAGGCCATGAGGGGTCAGCCATGGGAAGACACGGAGGAACCTCGGCCGTGTCTGGAAGGAGGAGAAGCCGGGCTAAGAAAGGCTGAAACCCGTGACTCGAGGGGCCGTGCAGGCAGCGGCTTGGGGGGGATGACGGGGTGGGGGGCGCAGAGCAGAGGGTCTCCGGGGCAGCGCCACTGCTCTGTGTGACTCTGCGCCTCTGTCTCCGCTCACCCCTGACGTCAGTGCGGACCGCAGCTGCAACAACACGCGATATAGTGTCACCAGTCGCGGCGAACTGTTACTTGACAGAGGTGGACGTTACTAACGGAGAGACGTCGGGGGCACGCAGGGGGAGGGGCTGCACGGAAACTGTACCTTCTGCTCAACTTCTCTGTGACCCCAAACTGCTTTAAAAGTTTTAAAATTTTAATTAATAGACTTTTTAAAAATCTATTAACTTTTAACTAAACCACACACACACTAACCTGCAAAAGAAAGAAAGAAAAAAAGAAAGAAAGAAAGAAAGAAAGAGAGAGAGAAAGAAAGAGAGAAAGAAAGAAAAAGGGACTGGCCTTGGTTCCTGCCCTCAGGAAGGCACTGCCCCGCTCACAGTCCACACCAAGCCCCGCAAGGCGGTGAGGGGAGAGGTCACCCGCCCACGGGCGCTGGGATCTGAACGACCTGCTGGAGCCAGAGGTGTGCGGGCTGCAGGGAGGAGAGAACGAGCAACTGCAGGCCAGTGGTTGGGCCTCCCCCTCGCACACCCAGGGTCCTCGCAGCCCCCATGTGCACACAGCCCACCGCGCTGGCCCAGAACAGCAGTGGGCACCTTCCCTGGGGCCACGTCTGCTTCCAAAGCAGGGTGCATAGGGGCCAGGGCCCTGTGTTTCCAGCCCCCACCAAGGAGGACGAGCCCCAGCTGTCCCTCCAGAGACTCACCAGGACATTTCGTGCAGCCTCTGAGGAGACACGCCTGCCTCAGGCTGGCCCAACACCAACGAGGTTCCAGGTTCCAGGTGGTATAGACATCTGTTCCCAAACGCCTGCAGCAATTTCTCCACCCCTGCTGCCCAAACAGCAGTCTAGCCCCCAAAGTAGAAAGCAGGCAGGGTGTGGGTTTCAGACAGGCCCATCCCCACGCTGCAGTCTTTGCACGGAAAAATCCCTGCCCACGTGTGCGCTATGGTTAAAAAGGATGGACAAGTCCAACAGAGAAAGAGCTGATGTGATGAAACAGTTAGTGGCGGACGCCTTCACTGAGCACACTCTGAGCACACAGGTGGACACGAGGGCCTCGGTTCCAGAGTGTCACAGCCCACATCTGGTGTCGGCACACAGCCTGGAAGGCCAGGCTTCAGGCCTTACAGCTACAGCTCCCCTGAATCTGGGGGGGCTTGTTACAGATTCAGCCAGCAGACCACGACCTCGGTGTCACTGTGGCCTCGGAGGATGGACTACTTCCCCCCCCCAGAGCCCTGAGCAACCAGGAAAGAGGCCGCCAGGCCACGAGGCAGCCCGGCACATAGACACAGCATGTGGGTGCCCCGGGGCCCAGCGCAGCCAAGCCCGGCCTTGGACAAAGCCATCCCCTGCCCCAATTCCCATCCCAGAGGAGCCAGGAGCAGAGTCGGCTGGTTGTCGCCTCTCCCCACTAGGTGTGGGGTTGGTTTGTGCCCAGCATCGGGAACGAGATCACGGCCATTGCCCCGTCATCATCACAACCACCTCGAAGAAGTACTGCCATTATAGCTCCCAGCGCACAGCCAGAGCTCCACGAGACGGAGGAGGCTTGTCCGAGACACGACAGCTCACGACAGTCCAGTCTCAATCCAAACCTGGTTTTTCTAGGTTTTCACCGTCGGCGCGAGATGGGGCCGTTTTGCCCAAGTCCCCCCCACGCTGCTTCTGCTCCCCGCAGAAGCTTTGAGTGCTTTTCACAACAGCCGTTCACTACAAGCCACAAAAGTGTCCTGCTAGTCTCTGAATTAAGCACAAAGCCGCCTCAAAGCCAGACCCAGAGCATGGAGAGCCCCCCGCCCTGTCCCTGTAGTCAGTGGATACCACTCCCACTGCTGACATTTATGAAACAACGTGCATGGTGTCAGGAGGGTCAGAACCCAGGAGGGCCCAGAACATGCTGTTCTCACAACCAGGGGAATAGACATCTTTCCTGGCCTTAAGGAACACGTCCAATCAGGGGTGGGAAGTTAGGGATTCTCAACAAAGGCACGTCCCTCATGAGGCTCTGCAAGGAGCTGCCAGGCGTGTGCAGAAAGAACCAGGAATTATCAATCACTGTGGTGGTGGCAGGCATCCCTGCCGGAATGCACGGGAGGGACGAGGCGCACGGGAGGGACGAGGCACACTGGAGGGACGAGGCGCACGGAACGGCCAGGGTGGACTGCTGACCCCGTGTGAGCCCAGGCGCTCACTTCATGGAACGGCCAGGTGGACTGCTGACCCCGTGTGAGCCCAGGCGCTCACTTCACCCCACAGACCCCACCTCTCCCTTTGGTCTCCAGGACCCAGAGGCCCCATTCTGCTGCTCGGCCGAGACCTCATGCACTGCCTGCACCCAGAGAGGCCTGCAGACAAAGGCCCCGTCCCCCCTGCATGTGTTTTCAGGCCTGTCTCCCAGAAAGAAGCAGGGAGCCAGAAGTGGTCCTTAGATGTGGCCGAGCAGGCCAGCAGCAGCTTGTCCCTGAAGGCCTTCTCTTGGCTGTCGCATCAGAATGTCTGGGTTCTGCAGCTGTCAGGTAATTCTGGTCAGAGAGCTGGTGATTCTCAGGCATCCATTCTCGGTTCCTCCTTCCCAGGAGCTAGGGATGAATTGCATCCCCCCCCCCCAAATTCCTATGTTGAAGCCCTAGCCTCCAGGTGGGGGTGAGCCTGTGCGAGTGATGAGGGGGGTGGGGACTGGTGTCCGGTAACAGAGACCCCACACAGCGTGCTTCCTCCCTCCCCATGAGGACACAGCAAGCCGGGAACCTGGTCCTCTCCAGAGCATCGGATCTCAGACTCCCAGCCCCTGGAACCCTGAGAAATAAGCACCCACTGTTTACACCGCCCACTGGGAGCTATTCTGTTCGGACCGCCCCACAGGCTAAGACACTGGGAAGGTTCACCCCCTGGCCTGTCCTGCCACCGAAAGAGTCACAGTTCAGGGCCCCAGCTGCCTCCCGGCCACCCCCCGACCATGGACCTGGAGGGCATGCCAAAATCACCCTGCCTGACACTGAACCACGATCCCCACCACAGGCAACAGCAGCCACAGACGAAGATCCATCCTCGTCCATCCCCCTCTGCTTAGAGACACCTCCGTTCCCAGAGCTATGGGAGCACCCAGCAGGACCCCCAGAGGCACCCCTGCTCCTCGCTGCCCGGGCTCGCACCCAGCCTGGCTCCAGCACTGTCCCTTCCAGCACCTGCGGCCCGGCCTTCTCCCCCCTCCCTCACTGCTTCCCCGATGGAGCTACTGCCCCACACGTGGCCACGCCTCCACACATGCAAGGCCCAAGGATGGCTGCGGAGGGAGCCCGCGGGCCCCTGCACACACCCACTCTCCCCACCCTGTGCCCACTCTTGCCACTGGGCTCAGCCAGGCTCCACCTTCTGCCTGGAGGGTCCCCCCATGTGATGATGCCAGGGGGTGGGGGGTCTTCAGGAGACTGAGTCATCACCCTGACTCGGGGCCCATCTCTGTTACCGATGGCAGAGTGAAGAGGTCAGGGAACTCGTCTGTGATGCCTGATGAAGGGTTTACTAGGAGCCCAGAAAGTTCTGGGTGGTATCTGCAGTTTGTGCCTGCTTGCCCCTCCAACACCGGGGTCAGCTGTCCCTCGGCCCTCCCTCCTGCTGACCCGGGGGTACGCCGGCTCCAGATGCAGCAAGATGCAGGGAAAGCCTTCTGGCTTCATCTGAGACGGGAGCAATTGCATCCCGCCCGCTAGCTAAGTATGTATGCAGAAAAGGAAGCCGCTGGCCTTGAAGCAGCCTGGCACCCGCCTGCAGCAGGAGGGGCCGGAGACTCGCCCTCCTTGGGGCAGAGTGGCCTGGCCGCCAGCTGCCTGCTCTTCTTTGTATCCGCGAGCCCGACACAGCCCCCGTTAGTGCCCGAAAGTGCTCCAGAGCCTCGCTCCCCACCCCCTTGGCTCAAAGGCAGTGTGTGCCCCTCCTCGACCGGTCCTCATCTCAGGACTCGGGAGTTTTGGGGAGACCTGCCCCTCACCCGAGTGGGGCTGATGTTCCTGCTCAGAGCCCCACGACACACAGCTCCCATGTCCACGCAACCCGATCGTGGGCACGGCCACACAGCTGCTGTGTGCGATGTGCCCCTGCCCGTCATTCTCATCTAGGGGATGAGCACCTGCATGAGGACTGACATGTCCGCAGCTCCAGGAAATGGGTGATTATAGATGGGACACTGCACGGTGTGCAGACCCCACACTGCAGTGGTGGCCCCGCCTGTGGCTGAGCCTGGGCCCGATGGCCCGAAGGAAAGTGGACCAGGACCCCCATGGTGGGTGCTCGCAGCCCCCAGGCAAGCACACAAGGACCCCACGCGCGGGAGCTGGAACCCAGATCTGAGCTGAGGGAGAACCCTAGGACTGAGCTCATCCTATCAGGGCCACGTGACAGGTACCCCAAACAAGATGTGGGGGCCGGTCTGGGTCACGCCAGGGATGGCAGCTCGGAGGAGACGGTAACTGCCACAAAGCCTTGGAGGTAGGACTGTCGCCCTCACCTGTGGGATGGGGGCGCCTCTGCTTGCTGGGTCGAGAGGAGGGGCCACAGCAGAATATGCTTCCCAATCTGCAAAGGGGCAAAGGTTAAGGACCTTTCTCCCAACAGGAGCGCCCATGCTCCCCTCTCCAGATGTCCGTACAACCCGAGCTGCAGCCGTGGCGCCAGCCCGGCCCGTGCGTGTGCACTCGCAGCTGCAGGTGGGGGCCCTGCCCGCCGGTGGGCCCTTCAGCTCCGTCCCTGGTGCCGGGCTGCACGCAGCAGCTGCTCGATCCATGCTTGCTGGACTGGACTGACAAGGCCACACGGCCAGCCGTGGCATAACAACTCTCAACACAGGCTGGTCAGAAGCATGTGAGAAGGGGCGTGGGGAGCCCTGCACCAAGCCGTTTCCCCGCACTGCAGGCAGCACGAAGGTTAGCACTGGGAGGGCTCGGGGCTGCAGAGGGCTGGGAGCGCCAAGCCAAGAAACACAGATTCAGTGGGCGCATCTATGAGCCGGGGGAGCAGCGAGCCCGCCCAGCACCCACGACATCGGCAAGAACAGGGCACTTGGCTCCCTCCTGAGAAGGCTCTGAGCCGCCACGCAGGCCTGACTCTGCAGTAGCTTGGGGAAATTTCCAGAGGGGACTCTGGAGCTGGCTTTCCAAGAATGAGCAGAGTTGTGCCGGGTGGAGGAGGAAAAGCATGTCCGAAGAGGCCATGTAGCCTGACAGACAGCCTGACGCAGTTAGGGAGGCCAGCAGTGTTCACTCGGAGAGCCCCTTACTGCAGGGAGGTGGGACGCCGGTGGACAGGCAGGCTGGGCTCCGAACACGGGGATCGACGGTCAGTGGACAGACTGACCGACTGACGGAACAGCCAGTAAGTGCGATCACACACAGGGCAGCATCATCAGGTCAGCCTGTAGGCTGCGTCCCTGGCAAGCCACCAGGCTCCGTGAACACTAACCCATCACAGTCCTCGTCACCTTTTCCTGGGACCACAAAGTGCAGGAGCCAGGGGCCAGGGACGAGCTGTACGCCCCCTCCAAAGGCTGGTGTGCCTTTAAAGCTCTCCGACGTTACAGAAGAGGACAGCACGGAAGCTAAAGGAGGCACACGTCCACTAGGGACAGGAGGCAATGGGGTCTATCTTGACTTGTAGGTACGTTTCTATAGGCACAACGGCACCCTCCTTGGTGTACCAGGCCTGAGAGCCCCACTCCCTCTCTGCAACTAGCCCAGCTGCAGCTTCCAGTTCTTGAAAGTAATTAAGAGTTTGCATTTTTTCACGAATTTCACAAAAACTCAAGTTGTATCCGAAGTGGTATTTCAATTATCCATCCACATATCCACCAAGTGTTTTATCTCGAGACAGACGATCAGCTTTGGGGCATTGACTGATACTTTCCACAGAGACGACTACGGCAGAGCCAAGGGGAGTGGAACCCCCTTCCAGACTCAGCGGCTCGTGCAAGTATGCCAGTGACCTCCACGCTGCCGGGCCGATGTACTCTGCCTGAGAGCCCCCGGTGACACCTGATAGCAGACAGGTCCTCTCCTAACCCTCGCTTCCCTTGGTTCCAGAACACCCCATGCATTGGGTCACTTGTGCCTCCCCCCTGCACCCCTCCTCTCTCCCCTGCAGGCCCTGCCCCCACGGCTTCATGCTGGGGCTCAGCCCTGATCTTCCCAGCACTGACCCCGTGGTGGTCAGCCCGAGGCTGCCCAGGCCAGCTCGACGATGACAACAGACTCCTCTCACCATGCACTCCTCTCACGTCATGACCTCTCCCTGGAGCTCAGCTCAAATATCCAAATACTGGTTGATGTGGTTGCTGGGCTGTCTCACAAACATCTCAAACTCGCAGCCCAAACCCGGCTGCTCACCTCCCTGACCCCCCACCCTGCAACCATTCTAGTCGCTCTGACCAAAAGCTAGGCCCTCCCCAGTTCCTCTCCTTGCCTCATACCTGTTTCTAATCTGTCAGCAAATTCCACGGCCCCACCTGCAGACCCATCCCAAAATCAAGCATCTCCGGCATCGCCGCCTTCCGCGGGCCTCTCCACAGCACCTCGGCTGGCGCCCCCTGCTTCTCCGCGGTGCGCCTGCAGCAAGCAGCCCGTGCGGCCTCGTCATCACGGAGTCCTGGGAGCTCCGGCGCCGGAGAGGACAGCACGGCTCGGCCAGGCCTCTCAGGGGAAGGCTCCCTGCACGCTGCTGGGAGAGGCGGCACAGGACAACGACGTGGCAGTGAGCCTTTTGCTCACTCCTCCCCCGGGACCCCCTGGCCCGGACACGGTGCGGGGCTTCCAGTTCTGGCTGAAGAACTTCCACACGGCGGAGAGTCTCCTGCCATTCCAGGGAGACAGAGGCTTGTTTCCTCTCATCGCATTCTGTGGGGGCAGCAAAGACAGCAGCCGCCACAGGGGCCCACGGAAGCCGAGACTGGGGAAGGGGCCCTTCCTCTCTGATGGCCTGGAGCGTATGGTCCCCGGCAGGGGCGTCCGCTGCAGCCGTGTCCTCCTGTCGGGAGCCCAGGCCGGAGCGCTGCAGCGGAGCAGGGGCAGGAAAGCCCCCATCTGATGGCCGGGGCACTGAGGAGGGGGGCGCCAGCGGCCCGGACAGCACTGGGAAGGAGTCAGAGAGGGAAGAGCCCGTGAAAGTCTCCACCAGGTGGTTTAGGAACTCCCCGGGGACAGACACAGAGACTGGTGCCACGGGATAGTCCAGAAACCGCCCCACACGCGTGGGGCCAGTGAACTTCGGACACAGGCGCAAAAGCATGTCAGTGCAAGAAGTCTCCTAACAGAGGGGCCCAAAGACTCGGAGATCTCTGGGGGACAAAAACCCACGAGCAGAACCTGACACTTCATTTTTTAAAATCAGCTCTCAGTGAGCACAGAGCCAAATGTAAAATGTAAAACTAGGAAACTTTCAGAATGAAAGGGTGAGCTGGACCTCATCCAAACCCGAAGCCTGTGCTTGCAGGAGCCACGCAAAGAGAAGGGAGCGGGAGGAGGCGCCCGCCCATCGCGTGCGCTACGAAGGACCTGCGCGCAGAGCACAGGAGAGCTCGGCATCTCTCGTCCTTAAACACCAAGAACGAACAATTTAACTAGAAAGGTGGTCTGGGGCGCCGCTGAGCATCGGACTCTCGGTATCGGCTCACGTCATGATCTCAGGGTGGTGAGATCCAGGCCGCCGGCAGGCTCCGGGCTGGGCGTGGAGCCTGCTTGGGATTCTTTTCCCCTCCCTCCCCCTCTCTAAAATAAATACATAATATCTTTAAAAAAAAAAAAAAAGATTCTCCCCCCTCGTCCCGCTCATGCACTCTCTCTCCCTAAAATAACACGAGCTTCACCAGAATGATACGCAGACAGATGGTAAGTACGTACGCAATCGTTCCTCAGCATTCGCCGTGGGGGAAGCGCAAATGAGAGCCACCGCCAGCCACGCCACACACCTGCGAGAGGCCGAGGGAGCAGGGGCCAGCGTGGCAGAGAGCAGCAGCAGCTCAGGGGGGCGTCCGCACTCCCCGGCCCAGCAGCACGCTTCCAAGTGGACGCTAAGGCAGGGGTCAGTGCCCTTTCTTTGTGAAAGGTCCTAGGCAAACATTCTCGGCTTTGGGGACCACGCAGTCCCTGCTGCAGCTGCTGAGCCCCGCCGCTGTGCGTAAATGAACAGGTGGCCGTGTGCCAATAAAACTTTATTGACAAAAGCAGGCGGTAGCAGGGATTTGCCCGAAGTACAGCGTGCCAAGCCCTGCCCAGGAAAACGAAATTTGACGTTCAAACACCTAGACGCGAAGATTCACAGCAGCCCCGCTCGTGACCACCCGGAACTAGAAACAACGCGCACAGCGACTGGAAGAATCGACGGGCATTGCGCTGAGTGAAAGCGCCAGCCTCGGTCGCTTGCACAGGACACCCTCCGACAGACTAGGGGATGGCAACGCGTGGAGGCTGCCAGGGGCTGGCTGCAGGAGCAGAGGCTCCCAAGGAGCAGCAGGGATTTGGGGGTAATGACTGTTCCGAACACAGACTGGGAAGCTCTGCACACATTCAGTTCAGAGACTGTCACCGAAGCAACACATACAAAAGCAGAGGCAAAGCCTCCACCATGGTCCCGAGCCACCAGTCCATGCCTCTGCTCAGCAGCTTCTGTCCTCAGGGCTGGGCCTCCCGCCGTCCTCTCCCGCCACTCCAGTCTTACCAGCCTTCTCGTGCTCCTGGTCGGACCACGCCCACCAGGGCCTTTGCATACACTCTCCCTTGGCCGCAGCTCTCCCACACAGTCACTTCTCAGACAGGCCCTTCATTCAGGATCAGATTGCACCCCCCTCCACTCCTGCTCCCCACATACTTCCTCAGCCCTGCTCTGTACTCCCCTGGCATCTGGCCTATGTTTCTACGTCCAACAGAACAGATACACAACCTGCTGGCTGACAGGCTTTCCCAGCACCAGTGTAGACCCCAGGTAGACCCTGACCCGTGCCTTACTCTCTCCTGCGCCTCTGGCATCTAGCACAGTGCCTGGCACACGAGAGGCATGCAGTTGAGGTCTCGGCAAACACATCTTCCTCCCCCACCAGGCCCCATCTGTCCTTCCCTCACACCCCAGGCCGCACCTGTCCTCCCCTCTCTCCAGGCCCCATCTGTCCCCCCCTCCAAATCCCACCTCTCCTCCCCTCCCCGCCAGGCCTCCACCCGTCCTCCCCTCCCCCTCAGCCCACAGAGGAGGACCAGGCAAGAGTCTACATGCTCCATGTTCGGGATCACCAAGGAGTGGGGGGTCAGTATCATCTCGTGGGATTTCACGAGTGAGAGTGTGCTGCCCGAGGGCACGCACGCGGCTTCCGGGGATGAGGAGTCGCACACCCAATGCCATCGGCATGATGTGAGCAGGCCCCAGTACAGAGCAGCACATGAGATCGGGCGCCCGAGGCTAACAGGAGACACCTGGTCACTGTCAGGCTCAGAGCCCCCCAGGCCGGTCACCCCGATGCCATGGTCCACACACAGATGGCTCAGGCCCGCACCAGCCTGGGCCTGGATGCAAGGGTGCAGCGGCCCCTCCACCCACCGGCCTTTCTAGGCATGGACAGGGACCATGAACAGAGACCCAGAAACAAGACTGTGTGGGGCAGAGTTCTTGAAAGAATGAGCCAGGAGCCCGTGTAGCATGGCCTTGCTTATTTTATTTTTAATCTCAAGAGAAAAATGAGTTAATATTATGGAAATAAAGTTGTTTTTGTTTCATTTTGTTTTGTTTTTTAATGAAAGTCTCAACACCCTGAAAGAGACCAGAGAAAGCAAACAGTAACAGGGCAGACAGGAATCCACAGCAGCACGGCTCACGTCCAAGTGAGGACGACACTCCCGTCACCAGTGAGCGGAGACTGCAGGTGGGGTCGGCTGTGCCGTTGGCAGAAGCTCCCTCGTTCCTTGTCAAGGCTCGCCAGAGAGGCAGGCAGTGCCGGTTCTCCAGACACAGATCTGTTTGGAAAGGGCCCCAAAGAGCCTCACGTCTTCGAGAACCTGTCAGAGGACAGATCGGGACGGGGCTAGAGCAGTATATGGTATTTCAGCGCCCGGGGCACCCTGTTGATGACGAGCCTCCCGTCGTAACTCAGGGAGGCAAAGAGCCAGGGGTCGGCGGACGACCAGTCCACGGCGTACACGCTGTCCTCGTGCTCCTCATAGGTCGCAATGACGCTGTCTTGTGGGGGCTCCTGGCTCCTGCAAGGCACCAGAGACACACGTGAGCCAGGCGGTGGGGCATCCTGCACAGGGCTGGCGGCCGGGGCCTCGCTCCCCTTCTCTGCGAGATGGGAAGACTGACAGCAGCCGGCGCTGGGCCGCAGACACCCTCATGCGGCCGTGAGGAGCAGGGTTCCCGCAGCGGTGTAGGAGAGCCATGCCGCCACCTGGTGACAACTTGTCTTCTCCAGCTGTGGAACAGTAGGGGCCCCAAGGTTCAGGGGGCGGTGACCGCAAATACCCACGAGGGCTGGGTAAAGGGTGACGAGATGCAGAAAGGACCCTAGGGACAGCGAGGGTGGCCCCGCCCTGCGCAGGGGTGAGGAGCTGGCCCAGGGCACACGGGACCCACCTACTGGGCAGGAAGGAGCCCCCTGGTCCTAGCCTCAGGCCTTGCAGTGCACTCGGCCACGGCTCCCACGTCACCTCCCCTTAAACTGGAGTGACCGCTCTCCTTCTCCAGGAACCCTGACCCAATGGCACCACCCGCATGACACCGCATGAGCTGGAGGAGCCCAGACCTTGCCTGGCGACTCAGACAGGACATCACGCGCTGCCCCTTCTGAGCGGCCACACCCAAAACCCGCCCCAAGGGCACGGGCTCCCCTGGCACTTTTCGTCCCATTTCTACACTCTGTGCTCCCGTACTCTCCGCAGGATGCTCTTCTTCCCAACAAGACACCCGCCTTCTGGGGCCCACCCCGGTCCCCAGTGCTGTGTCCCCATCCACCCCTTCCTGGAACACGGACCTGCTGTGCCCACTGGGGCTCTGTTAACAAATGCCGCATGAAAATCCTCTTGGGGATTCTAGTCTCCTGAGTTTAGTAAGACACGTGGATAGACCACGGAAGCAGGACGGTGGGGACACCAGTGTCGATGCCACTGCATCCACCAGCCTTCCCACCCCGTGAGCCACATGGGCGCCAGCTGTCCCCCCACGACACTGCGCGCAGAGAGGCTGGTGAGAGGCGCTAAAGCCCACGGCACCACGGTCGGGAGATCACGGCACCAAAAGCCACCATAACCGTGTTTCCAAACTATGGATCCACATGCTTGAACAGAAAGCAGACAGCTGTGGAAAAGGCCCCAAATAGAGATCTCTTCTCAAAAGTGAAGTCAGGGTAAGCTCCGGTAGGTGGAGGAAGAGTTCAGACAGCAGGACAGTAAAGAACCCCCAACAGGAGGACAAGCCCTGCTGTACTGTCGGGCTTGACCAGTACACTCAGCTGGGGCTTATTCCAGACCCTCCTCCTCTGTGATCCAGGAGCCGTGAGCCTCGGCAAGCAGCACCCCCACACAAGGAGTCTACTCGAAACACAAGAAATGTCCCCTTTACAGTCCACGTCGCTGACAGAAGACATGGGCTCTCCCGGCTTCTTTCTCCCGCGCACAGAAGCCGCACCCGCACTCCGCTCACAGCCGGGGACTCCGACGCGAGTCCTGGACCGGGGCACTTGTGCTCTGCACCAACCAGGAGTGGGACCTGCATGAGTCCCGGACCCCAGGAGCCCCCCTGTTGTCAGGGGCGTGAGCCCTGGTTTGAAGAGCTAGCCCCTGAGCAGACGCAATTAGGACTGGAGGATTTGCGACCAAGAAGCGCCACCGCTGAGACGCGCCCCGAGGTTTCCCACGTTCCCTACGGAACCTCAGGGCGAAGAGGGCCGGGGAATGCCCGCGTTTGGGGCTGAGAGCGGTGGCGTGGAGTCTGCACCCCGCCACGGTGAGGGCCACTGGCCAGCGGCTGGACCACGCATCTCAAATCCAAGCCTGAGGAGAGGGCCTCGATGACAGTCTCACAGGGGCTAGCAAGTTCTCATTACTACCCGAGCGCACGTTTAAAGACGAGTGACAGTCTTGAAAATCTCCCGTATGGCTCAACAAGAACACGGACAGACAGCGATCAGGTGCACGTTTCAGAACCCACATGAGATGGCATGAGCTAACCTAACGCGACCCCACGCCCCCGGGCGGGGGCCTACGTGCTCCAGAACTGCGACCCCCGTGCCAGCAGCGGCGGAGGCCGCCCAGGCCACACACCCGGACGCCCCTGACGTGAGCTGGCTCGACCGCGAGGGGGTCTGGGAGAAGGGAGCCCCCACACCACCGAGAGCGTGCGCCCTTACTTCTCTTCTGGACGGCGCTCCTCCTGGTCACTCAGGTCATCGTCGTCCACCAGGTGGCCGAAGGGCTCGG
The DNA here is from genome assembly GCF_017311325.1 of Ursus maritimus. Classification (NCBI taxonomy): domain Eukaryota; kingdom Metazoa; phylum Chordata; class Mammalia; order Carnivora; family Ursidae; genus Ursus; species Ursus maritimus. The sequence goes on along the minus strand of NW_024426774.1, from coordinate 7,661,104 downwards.
AGGAGATGGACACCATGTTGGACAGGATGACCCTGCTGTCGCTGCTGCCCGTGAGGACAAGTTGGTCGTGCGAGTGGTTGTAGCGGACGTTCCACACCCTGGGGGCAAGCAGGCAGTTCTAGCTCCACTCAGACCTTCCCGGACAGGGTGACATTGGCATCACTCGATCCCAGACCGCACTGTCTGACGTGAGACGTTCCCAGCAGAGCCGGGCTTACCGCGTGTTTCTCTACAACCTTCTCTTACGTCCCGGCAAACAGAGACGAGACCAAATGGAAGCACAAAGCTCCGAGGGACAGGAGGGCTTGCGGCTCACACTGCCAGCCGGGCTAAGTCCCAACGGCAACAACTACCCCAGAAGCAAAGTACAGATTAGAGACGACCTGGCAAAGGAGCAAAACCCCACGGCCACGTCTGTGAGCAGCGGCCACGGGGCCCAGGGGCACACACTCCTAGGGAGCTCAGTGAGCAGAGCGGGGCGCCGGCAGTCCACACACGGGGTCAGGGAGACGGGCGTCTCTCCCCACACTGCGGCAATCCCACAACTTACGGAATCTGGCAAAACCGTACTGTAGCATGCCAGGCTTTTAAGTGTCCTGACTGCAATCTCTACTCTGAACCGATAATACCTTGTATGCTAATTACTTGAATTTAAATTTTTTAAAAAAGGAAAAAAATGTCGTGACTGCAGAAACATGGCTTCTGCTAAGTAATTCAAAGAATCTACAGACACAGACCAGAAAAAGTCAACTCTCCTGGGATGTGCCCACCCTGGCCTGAGCGAGGACTCCGGACAGTATTTAGGTTCTTACTCTTCTAGATGTTTCTTCCACATACACACACACAAGCAGCAAAAATACACACGCAAGTGCACATACATAGACACGAACAGAGGTGCAGACCCACGTGCAAGCACGCACACACCCTCACAAGCACACGTGCGCACGATCATGCACACAAGCACACGTGCTCACAGGCAATCACACACACACACCCTCACAAGCACACGTGCGCACGATCACGCACACAAGCACACACACAAGCACACGTGCTCACAGGCAGACAATCACACACACACTCACCCCCTCACAAGCACACGTGCTCACGATCACGCACAAGCACACGTGCTCACAGGCAGACAATCACACACACACTCACCCCCTCACAAGCACACGTGCGCACGATCACACACACAAGCACACGTGCTCACAGGCAATCACACACACACACCCCCTCACAAGCACACGTGCGCACAATCATGCACAAGCACACACACAAGCACACGTGCTCACAGGCAATCACACACACACTCACACACCCTCACAAGCACACGTGCGCACAATCACACACACAAGCACACGTGCTCACAGGCAGACAATCACACACACACTCACCCCCTCACAAGCACACGTGCGCCGCGATCACACACACAAGCACACACACACAAGCACACGTGCTCTTACAGGCAGACAATCACACACACACACACACCCTCACAAGCACATGTGCGCACGATCACACACACAAGCACACGTGCTCACAGGCAATCACACACACACACACCCTCACAAGCACACGTGCGCACGATCACGCACACAAGCACACACACAAGCACACGTGCTCACAGGCAGATAATCACACACACACCCTCACAAGCACATGTGCGCACAATCACACACACAAGCACACGTGCTCACAGGCAGACAATCACACACACAAGCATGCACACACCCTCACAAGCACACGTGTGCACGATCACGCACAAGCACACGTGCACATGCCGTCACAAGCAGACATGCTCACAGGCAATCACACACACACACACCCTCACAAGCACACGTGCGCACGATCACGCACACAAGCACGCACTTACACATACAAACACACACACACGCTTCATTGAAATAAAAGCTAGCTTATACCGGGCACACTGGTCTGCTGTGGATCTCACTTACTTCAGCACGAAGTCCCTGGCATGCAGTAAACACGAAATAACGTTTCCAGAGCGACGGCTGCTCTTGGGCACCGTCCACGCCCCACACAGAGCTAGTCTCCTCCTCGCCCGCAGCACCATCCCTACTGCATGGGCGTCATGGACCGACCAACCGTCCCCTACTGATGGCCATTGGGGTGGTTTCCCACTCACGGCAAACGATGCTGTGTGAACATCTGTGCACACTGTTTTTGCATATCTGAACCAGCACTATTTCAAGAGAGCAGAGAATGCAATATTTTTCTTCTTTTCCTATGTTTATAAATCACAAACATTCAGATTTGGAATTAGTGTTTCTTTAGGAAAAATAAAACCGGGTTGATTGAATGATTCACAGCAGCACAAACTAAGCTGGTTTGTGCCTTTCCAAATGGGAAAGGAATTAGCAAAATAAATTACAAAAGCCCCCTCCCTTGAACCCACATGCAAAGAAGTCAGTACCAGTGGGAGTGTTCCTCCAGGGTCTTCACGGGCTCAGTGACATTTCGGGTGTCCCAGAACTTCACCTTGCAGTCGTCCCCGCAGCTGGCCAGGTAGTACTGCCTGTTGGGGTTGAAGTCGAGGTCCCGCACCAGCTGCCCGTGGGCGTTCTCTATGCAGTATATCTGGCTGCGGGAGAAAGCGAGGGGAGCACACAGGACAGCAAGCGGGTCATGATGACTCCACACTGTAGACTGGCCCTGTCTCCCGTTCGCCATCGAGTGCCAGCATTGGGGGACTGCTCGGCCCACCACAGCCATGCAGGCTGGGGCTCTCCCGTGCGACAGGACCAGCTCGGGTGCCAGGGGGCCTCAGTGCCTCTCACAGGGGGGCCCAGGCTGAGGCTTCTCTGGGAGCACCTCTGTGATCCTGCAAGCTGTGGAGGCGAAAGCTGGCTCATGGCTGTCCCAAATGTGACCTGGCACCTCAAGAAGAGAGCAAGTCAGCAGGACCGTGACAGCCTCGAGGAGTGGGGAGAGAGGCTGGAGAGCTGATCGAATTCCAGAAGGACACGGAAAAAGAAAAGCAAACGATTGGCCGCAGGCTGGGGTTGGGAGTACAGGGCTGTTGAGTCAAGAGACACTGACAGAGAGAAGGAAGAAAAAACTGGAAAAGCAATGAAGGGGACAGTGCGTGTCATGGCTGGGCTGTCCTTTATCCATTCTCAGCACCTCGCAATGCCAACACTCGAGGCGCCTCTGCCATGGCCCAGTGCAACATGGGAGACACAGGGTGGTTTTACAGTCAGTACACAGCTGTTTGGGGGGGGGTGTGCACGCCCATACGCACACGCACGCACAGATGCACATGTCTGCACATACACACATGGGCACACGAGGCATACGTACACACAGACATGCATGTATGCACACACATACATGTGCGCATAGACCTAGCTGAAACCTTGACCGCCACTGCTCCAAAGGGCTCCTCAAAGCGTGTGAAATGAGGACTCTCCGTCAATTACGTCCTTCTGACGTCAGAAACCCAGAACAGAGGGGCAGGTCATCCAATGAGGCTGCACAATGGCTGGAACCAAAGACTCTGAACCCAGTCAGGAGGGGACAAGGCTTCTGCTGCCCACGCTGCTCTGGGCATTTCCTCCCCTGGTGTGACTCAGCCTCCCCCGCAAGCACTCCCTCTCCGCAGGCTTCCCAGCTGCGTGCTGGAGAGCCAGCGGTAGCCCTGCTTCCTGTAATCACCTGGCGCATCTGACAATCATGCTGAGTGTACGTTCTTCCGCCCTCGAGGTGGGTGATCCACTCCCCTCCATCCTTGCCCATGCTGGACTTCCTGGCCCTAAACCATTTCATATCTTGAAATGGTTTTTACATCCTGCAGTTTTCCAATATCTTTATCTTCCTCGTATCTTTTCCTAAAAGAAAATACCCCGAACCTTAAGACCTTGCAAGTGAAACTGGCAACTGTATAAAACTAAAACTCCGGCAGGTCGTGGGGCGCCCGGTGGACAGTCACACGTGCACGCACACCGGCCAGGGTATTCCTCGTGCCCTGAGGGCAGTGCTTCCAACACGAAAGCACAACACGTTCCACAAGCAACAGTAAGAGCACCCTGGGTAAATAAAAACCAAAGCCGTTTACAAAAGGAGATAACAATGAGCCAGGAGTCATCCCAGGGGGACAGAACCGGTGAGGGAGGTGCCTCTGCCCAAAGCCATGTCTGCTATCTTTGTGTGGGGTCTGTAACATCCTGTCTTAAGATACCGACATTCTTCACGTCCTTTCAAGAAAAATGCAAACACAGGGAAAGATGGCCCTGGGACCCGCAGAACTGGCTCTCGGGGGGCACGTTCCTCGGGCTTGGCGCCCTCGGCTCTCAGCTTCGGCTGTGAAACCGCACACGCCCCTCGAGCAGACGCGCGCATCCCTCGAGCGGACGCGCACACCCCTCGAGCGGGCGCGCACACCCCTCGAGCGGGCGCACACCCCTCAAGCAGGTATACACACCCCTCGAGCGGACGTGCACACCCCTCGAGCGGACACGCACATCCCTCGAGCGGACGCGCACACCCCTCGAGCGGACGCGCACACCCCTCGAGCAAGTAGACACACCCCTCGAGCAGACGCGCACACCCCTCGAGCGGGCGCACACACCCCTCGAGCAGACGCGCACACCCCTCGAGCAGGTGCACACGCCCTTTGAGCAGGTGCACACGCCCTGAGGAAATGGCAACTGATTATTTACTAGCCGCTAAGTATTCAGAGGGGCCACAGACCTAAATTTAAAGTTGTGCCCCCCCCCGAAGGCAGCACACATTACTTGGTGACGTCCGTCTCTGCAGCTCAGTGATAAATTACGGCGTGCTGAGGGGTAAACTGTATCTTAAGAGCGATTGCACGGCTCCCGTTGCCACGGCAACAGATGTGCACACCATCACTCCTTTGCCTATCAAACCACACCTGGAACAGAAAAATCGCTCTTATTTGTTCCATTAGAACTGCTCGCTGCTGCACATAATGGCTTACGTGACAAAGTGCGCTTCCCCGAGAGCTGCGGGTCTTAAAGGCACAGAAACAGTCACAGGCAAGTCCACAAACTTCACCTGGGGGCTGCACCTGCCCACCTCGTGTGCCGATAAAAGGAGCGAGAGTCCGGTGGTCCCCCTCTCCTTGGTGAGGGGTTTCAAAACCCAATCCTGATTTTCATGACGAATGGCCGCCACTCACTCAAGGGACAGCCACACGGAACAGTAAACAAGCAAGCGAGGAAGGCCGATCCCCCCCCAGCAGGGCTGCCGGCTGGAGCCGGGCCAGAGAAACAAAACAAGACGTACGCCTTCCCGCAAAAACAGAGACGAAGACAGACAAGCCAGGTGCCACCAGGTACATCTGACGTGGAACCGCCCCCTTGCGGACGGACAGGGGCGCATCCGCGGGGTCATGCCGTCACTGACCTCATGCTCCGCGTGTCCCACCCTCGGATGGTCGTGTCATTCGCGGTGGCCACCTGGGTGCCAGTGTGGTGAGGGCTCCACCGCCCCGAGGTGAACTTCAGCTGTCCCTTCCCTTCCAGGGACGCCGAACTGGCCAGCTGGGAATTCGATGGTGTTTCAGGGAAAGAAGAAAAAAACAGTGATGTGAACCTTTTTTTTTCTGAAAATTTAAGAAGACATCCTGTATTCACAGGATGTTATTGAAAATAATTGAGAAGCTCTGTCTCTGTTTCCTTCCCTTAAAAGGCAAAACTGTTTGAACCTTACTTGGAAAAAACTATAAAACTGAGCACTGCAAAAAATAGAAAGCGTATTAATAGGCCCTGTATGCTTGCAGAACTCGCTAGGCTGTGCCTGGATCATCTGTCCCACCTGAAGGCAGCACGCTCAACACCTCAAACACCTGGCTTCGCCCGCGGGCACACGCAGGCCAGGGGGGTGCATGCGGCTGTTCCAGATACATGCGCCGGTCAGATGCTGGTCTCAGGACACATGCCTCCCACTCGCTGGCCTCCAGCTCCTCTCCCCGGAGCTCTGACCAAGACCTTGTGAGACCCCCTGGGGCTGTCTCTGGGCCAGCACCTCCGCATTCTGAGAGACGAGGAGCTCCCAGCCGTGAGCGGGGAGAAGACCTTCCTACCATGCGTGTCCCTGCCCACACGCCCACTGGCCCACGTGGCACTTGATGCACAAAGACGTATCACACTGGCCACATCGTTCTTCCGATTTGGGGGTTGGCTCTCTGCCCACACAGTGACTTCTAAAGGCAGAGACAGGCATCAGCAGAGCTCTCTGCCTCCCATCCCCTGGAGGCGTCACCCGATTCACCTTACCTTGAACACCAGCTTCATTCTTTGGAAGAGCCCTGGGCAGCGCCTGACGGAGGTTTGAGGAAGTCACGGGGGGCAGTGAGCATCCCCTGTGATTGTCCTGGGTCCTGCGGCCCATCTCAGTGGTTTATCGGGGCCCCTGAAGCACGGGTCAGGGCGAGACCCCAGACTCGAAACGGACAGGTCAGGGGTGGCCCCATAGACTCTGAGGGCAGTGCAAGGGGATTCAACTAGAGACTTGGGGGAGAGCACCCGTTTCCTCTCTGGCAGGTAAGGTAAGAAACATGATGGAGAACACATCTGTGAGATCGACTTCTCCAAGCAACCCCCTCATTCTAAGCAGCACTGTAGCAACGGCCGCCCACCCAGGACACCCTCCCCTGCCCCACACAGGAGGCACTTCCCCCTTCTCTGCAAGGTTTCCTGGCTCAACTTGTCCCAGAAAATCTTTCTCCAAAAAAACACCATTTTCCTGCCTTATCAATGTCACATATCACGCAGGGAGCAGCCAACCCCCAAGGAGGCCTGGGGTGTGCAAGGATGTGGCAAGTGAGAAATGGAAGGGATAGCAGCTGGGGACAGAGGCAGAGGCCAGACACGCAACACGACTGGAGAACACAGGGCCTTCCAGGCCAAGCACAGCAGGGTCAAGCACGAAAGCCCCTGGTGCCCGTGAATGCCAGGCTGACACGGCTGCCATGAGTTCTTGGTGGGCCACAGAGAGCCACCGTGGGCAGCAGCGTGGGGCAGACCTGGAGGACAGAGCCTGAGGCCAGTCCTGTGGGGGTGAGAACAGCCGAGGTCAGGCGAGTGGTCACGGGGCAGAGTGGCCATGGGAACAGAAGGGGCCACCAGTGAGCCAGGACCCCACAGCCTCTCAGGGAGACGTCAGGAACCACGGGCACTGGGGACTCAGACACCAGGGCCCCCCACACCTCACTCCTGCACCTGTCCACACCCACTCGGAGCTTCTCTGGCTCCCTCCGGACCAGTGTCCTCACGGCCCCCAGAGGCAGGGGCAGGGGCGCCCAGAGCACCAGGGCCTGATACCCCACAGAAGACCAAGATGACCCTGAGACTCACCACGAAATTCCCAGGGAGGGACATGGCCTGGCTCAGCCTGTCAAGTGCAGTACCAGTCAGCAGCAGCCAACGGGGTGGGGTGACAAGAACACATAGACTGCGCGGTAACCGTGCTGGGAGCAACACCGTGCTGATGAAGGACGCGGCTCTGCCCTCCCGTCCTCTCCAGCTAGCTCAGCGACCCGGGCACCGGGGCCCATGGGCAGCACGAGGCACGAGGGTCTGGAGCAGGTGGTCCCACACGGAGCCCACTGGGGACCCCGCAGGGCATGCGGGCCACCACGCCAGAGCCACCACCACCAAGCCACAGAGAAAAGAGAACTGCCAGCAGGAAATTCGTAACAGGGACCCAGACCCTGAGCCACACGAGGACGGTGAGAAGAGCGATCGGCAGGAGGTGAAGATGGACTGTCCCAAGGGCAGCGACAAGCACACTTTCCAGGGGAGCCGCAGGACCTCAGATGCTAAAACTGGCTGTAAAATGTGTGTTAGAGACGCCGTGAGCTTATGCTTGGCTTTGACTGTTCTAACTCGTTTCAACCTCCACATAACAGCATCAGCTAAGAAGTATTTTCGTAGTTTCCCATTACGGAAAAAAAATTAAGTCAGACAAAATTCCTACAGGTGCAATTTCAGTTTTCTGAAGATGGAATTAAGTAAGATCGGGGAACATGAAAGGGTTGGATATATTTTCTAACTAATCAGCACTCAGTGTTCTAATTAATCGTCTATTAAACAAATGGATTCATCATCAAACTCTTCAGAAAGATGACAACATAAGGTCGCACCTTCAGAAGACAGGCCACGTATGTTCAGTGAAGCCACTTCCACGAGGCTGCTGAGGGGAAGCGCCACAGCGTCGCCCCCAACAGGGAAGACCTGGAGCCTTGTCACCAAGCTCTCAGCATCTGCGTCACTTCTCACCCCATCAGGACTCCGTGGAGACAAGCACCGTCTGCTTGCGGGGCCCACACCACAACAACAGTATCCTGGAAGCAAGTCAGTAACTAACGAATCCATCGGCCAAGCAGCCAGCAGCCGCGCAGCCATCGGCAAGCACATCGAGTGGCCCCAGCCACAATGAGTACAGCAGAGGGAAGGGCTGGCAGAGGGTCGGTGACCTGGCCCACATCACACCCACCTGCTGCCCAGGTGAGCACACTCCACGAGATGCAGCACTGGACCCTGCTGGCAACACCAACTGGTCATCAGCCACGGTGTGGGCCTGTCCCAGAGGAATCCGTGCAGGCACACCCATTTCACAGATGAGGACACCAAGGCACAGAGATTTAAAAACTGCAAATCAACCTGTGGTCAGGCCACAGTGAGAGATAACAAGGGAGGTCCAGATGCTGCAGAGAAAACAGAGCCAGTCCAGCTGGAGCAGCCAGAGAAAGGGACTGTGAGGTTTCAGGACCCAAGATGGCCTCTGGGGCTGCACAGAACTTGAACCAGCGGAAAACAGCAGTGAGGGATTCCTGCATAAACGGAGCAGAGATGGGAAACATAACCCCACTGGACTGGGGGGTGGTGCTGGGTGTCAGACAAAGGGGACGGGTGAGGGGGTACAGGCTGAGCCAGGGGGAGGTCAGCCCATCGGCACGAGGGCAGGAGGTAGGACTTCCCGTGGCAGGCAGGCAGCACCCAGGTCCTCACGACCTGCCTGACCCCTCCCTGGGTGTCGGCCATCAAACAGCAGAGCCCTCCGTGCTGAGGGGTGTCCTGTGATTACATTATCTGAGGTTCTCCCCATCTCACTGGCTTCTGTGAAGCGGGTGCCCACATGCAGGGAACAGAAAAGCACAGGCCTTCAGGCCAACCATATCCTGCCACAACCTCATCCAGAGCTTGGGGCAAGCCCCCTCCCCGGTCCAGTCCTCAGATGAGACCCAGCTGCCAACACCTGCACCACAGTCACATGAGAGACCTGAGGGGCAGCCAGCTTCCAGATCCCTGAGGTCCTCACAGAGACTGCCCTGACATGTGGGGCCATGGGACACAGCCACCTTTGTGATCACCTGTTAGAGAGAGACAGACTAGAGACACAAGTGCTAACCAGAGGAGAGGGGAGACCTCAAGTGAATCCTAGCAGCTCCAGGACAGGCCAGTTGAGCCCCCTGACTTCATAGCCAGGAAATCTAAGACCCAGAGAGGGTGGGCGACTCACCCTGCATCACACAGCTGGGGGGGGGGGGGGGCAGGAGCAGGACCTGCCTCCTGCTTCGACTCCTGGGCTCACTGTAGTGCATGATCTGCCCCGGCGACGGAAACTCCATGCCCCAGTCCGCTCTAATGACACGCTAAAATAGCCCTCGCCATCAACGTTTGGAGGCCTGCTCCGGGCAGCCGGCACGGCGTACACTCTACAGTTAAGCAATCACGTGGACTGGTGCTCCGGTGACATGGAGCGAGCGCCCAGCGAGAACTCCAGAGAGCGCAGGGCACACAGTGGTCTGCTTTTCAACATTAAAGAGAAATGTCCAGTGCTTCCCACCCCAGAAGGAATGATTAAAGCCACCCCACGAACTCTCCGGAGATGTAACTACCACCAGGGTGTGGACATAGGAACACAACTCTAATGAACAAAATGCTGCACCCTGCACTGTTGTGAGCAGTGCACGTGGCCATAGGTTCCCAAAGACAAGGGCGGCACTCCGTGCAGCCAAGGCCCAGAGCTGACACACTTGGCGGAGGGAACGCAGTAGACAAAACATACGCGCTGCTCACCTCCGAAGATAAGAGAGGGGCAGCTGAGAAATGTTGGTGCTGCTTCTCACCTTCCTGGGAGGAGAGCAGCGAGGCGAAGCCGTGGCTTTCAGAGCGTAAGAGATAGAAAGCATCCCATACAAGCAAGTCCCACTGATGTGCCCGAGCTCCCGGACTGCCGGTGGGAGCTACATGCTTCCATGACAGCCGTGACCACAAACTGAGCCCCTCTGCTCCTGGTCGGGCTCTGCTGCGAGCCCCTTCCCACCCCCAGGAATATCCTTCGCCTCTCTCAGGCTAGAAATTCCAGCCCCAGCTTTGAACATGAACCCCCTGAGCCAGAGCCCCAGCTCTGCTGCCAAGTGACTGGAGTGACCTAGTCCCTTTGAGCCTGGCGTCTCTCCCGTAACTCACTCAGGAAATGGAGCTATTCAAGAACCCACCCCGCAGGGCCATGAAAATTAAGTGATACCCTGAAGAGCATGGACAACACCCAGAGATCTGGTCTGTCTTCAGGGGTGGATGGAAGCCATGGGGCTGCTGCTTTCTTCTGGGGTGCAGGGCGAGTTGTCAGAAATGATGGAGCAGTGGGGGAGTAGACTCAGCAGGATAGCCCCAGCGCCTTGCTGCCCTCAGGACATGGAAGGAAAAGGGGAGGAAAACCAAACGGACGGGGAACGGGCATGGCTGGCCAAGACCCCCGGCTGCCGAGGCATGTGTGCACAGAGGTCTGCAGCAAGGCAGAGGCGGGTCCTGCCACCCCCCATCCCAAGCTATCCCAGGTCATGGGCGGGGGTCCCCGGTTCCTGAGTGTGGCTGCCCTGGCTCCACACCCCGGTGGGGCTAGTGGCTCCCACGCCCCACCAAGGACTCTGTTCCCTGGCGTCCTGGAAACCAGAGCCTTCCTGTCTTCAGAAAATGCACACAGGGCATCAGATACCAGCACTGATGAGGGAATTTGAGGTCGTTTTAAATTTATTTTTAGCTTATTTCAAACAGGACTCTATTTGTAGGAAGAACAGAAGTAAAAGGGCTTTTCCTCCTTTGCTGCACCAAAACCTAAGCTCTTTTTGCAGAGGAAAAGGTGTGTCCCACACCCAGAGCTGTGGGCTTGACCTCAGCTCCATGCTCAAAACAGGAAAGGTCGCGAGTGCAGATTTAAATTTTCTCACCAAGATGGACAAGAATATAGCAAATAGTTCTGTCACGCCAATTAGACACCAGTGATCCGCTGGAGAGAGAGATCTAATTACAGTTGATTAGCGAGGGAGACATCTTTTACGAAGAATAACAAAGGCCTAAAAACCTGGAAGCGCTGCCGTGATGACACGTGTCTTCCTGTGTCAAGTGTGACCCTCACCTGCAGGCTCGAGGGATGATTTAATTAGGATGTGCACACAGACTGCTCTTCAGTAGCTCGGTTTCTCTCCTCTGGACCTCTGGCCTTTGCACCGGGATCCTATTGACCAAACCCTCACTCCTAATCCAGTTTTAAACTGTATATTCCCACTACTTTCGTCATGTACCCGTCCCTCCCTCCGTCAGTCCATCCTTCCACTCCTGTCTTCCTCCCTCCGCCCACCCATCCAGCCATCTGTCCATCTGGCACGTGAGGACCGCTTGCCAGGCACCAGGCACTGTGGGGCAGGCCGCCCCCACATGACGTCCACTCTGACATTGTCCTACTTTATAGATGTGGAAACTGGCCCTGACTTTCCAGATGAGGACACTAGGCTTGGAGAGGGCACACCACTTGCCCAAGGGCACCTGGGAGTGAGTGGCAGAAACGGGACGTGATGTTGCCACTCAGAAGGCTGCCTGCGCTCTCGCCATGGAGCCACGGCCTTCAGCGTCTCCCTCCCGTGCCCCGTGCCTACCACTGCTCCCTTCACCGGCCCGTGCCTGTCCCAGCCCGTCACAGCAACGCCTGCAAACTGAGATTACATCATCTCCATGCTGCAGACCCTAACACTGGGAGGTGAACCCCAGGAAGGTCGAGGCTGTGTCTCCACATTCAGAGTCCGGCCTCACTGAAGGGCACGCATCCCACTCCCCGCAGCGGCAGCTGCGTTCCCTGCAACATACTTGGTTTGTCAAACGTATTATTCACTCTATCATCTGCTCTTACTAGAAAGAAGTCTTGTGAGAGCTTGGGAAGCAAACACTGGCCAGACACCAACACCCAGCCCGATTTGTATCTGACGCCTTTTCCCAAAATCTAATGGAAGACTAAAGAATCCTAGTCGTCTCGATATTTATAAAATCAAAAGCTATATGTAGCTATTATGCTACATTAAGATACACAACTTAGGAAACCACTCACTCCATGTTTTCTTGAAGATCGCAGCTTTTCTTTCAAACGACTAAGCCACAGCCTAAGCCCCAGCGGCTGCTCTTGGAAACGCGTGGCTCCACGGGCTCTGTTCACTTCAGCGACGCACACGGCGCTCAAATATTGGAATGCCGTTTTATGAGGCTCACCAGAAAACCAGCTTTCAGAGTTTTACTGTTTTCCGTGGACCAGTTTTACGAAGCTTGGTCAACCATCCTATTTACTGGAGTTTGCTCCAAATAAATGTTGACTGTTCCAACACTCACATCCACCCTCACAGACCAAATGTGACCATGGCCGCTGAAGACAGGTCAGCACCGAGGCGTGGCCCAGAGAGGCACCACGCACACGTGCCAGGGCCACGACAAGCCCTCGGGGGCACTGAGGGGCGGGGTCAGACGTTGAGTCCCGAATCTGTCCATCAAACCATGCCGCCTCCAGAACGTCCCCTGGCTCCTTGGGCCTTACTGTTTCTCAACTGCCAAGTGAGGGAGTCGAATTCTGTGACCCCGAGGTCCGTGTCTTTACGTGGACTGCTTTAAAATCAGTGGGGGACGAAGATCTGTCAACACACCGTATGAGCCCAGTTACAACTACGAAGACACATTGTGGGTGTCTGGGGACCTCGCAGACCCTCCTGCCATGTCCTCAACGCTGGCCATCCACGCTTGCTGAGTGACCACGTGCACACAGGACATGTGCCACGCGAGCCAGGCATCTGGGTATTCAACTTCCTCTGTGATCAGACAGGGAAGGGGCTGCCAGGTCAGCAGAGACCCTGGACGTCAGACGAGGTAAAGGAGGACAAACCCATCTGACAGGCCCATCGAGGGCAGCAAATGTCCCCTCGGGAGGGGACGCTGACAGTGGGGGTGTGGGGCGTTTGTGTGCATGTGAGGCTGGGGAGAGCCTCTGTTCCCTTCTCTCAACCTTGTCATGAACCAGGTAAAAGCATTCTAAAAAATAAAGTCTATTAAAAAAAGATGAAAACCTTTCCTCTGAATGAGGCCCCACTGAGCAGATGGGACAGAGAGCAGGGGGACATAGCGTGGGAAGGCCCCTCACGTGCGGCGGAACAGCCATGTCCACCCACGCCCGTCCGTGGAGACCCACCATGCTGCCACAGGGGCTGCCACAGGGGCCGCACACGAGGTCCCCACACTGGGCTGCATCAGAGGGCAGATTCGGGTGAAACCCCTGAGATCCTCACGCTGACCCCGGACAGGAGAACGGCTTCCGCTTCCCTCTGGGCCACATCTGGGGAACAGTGGGCCAGGCACGAGGCGCAGTCACGATGTGGCAGGCGGCAGACAGGCTCCCGGGAGGAAGGGGCACAGGAGGGCCCAGCCCGCTCCTCCTGAGGGCAGCCCCACTTCCGCCCAGTGCTCTCTGCACCCATGAAGGAACACATATTTTATATTTCCAGGTACCGCAGACGTGGCCTGAGCTGCTCCGAATGACTTTCCTGCCACCACTAGCTCCCCCCATTGACGTGCAGTCAGTCCCTGCCATAGGTTTTAGACTTCACATTATAACACTTCTGCAAGAACACTGTGTCCTTGAAGCCCACTCTCTTCCTTCTGAGAGGCATTTCTGCGTGTCAGTGCCTGAAGGCCCAGCACCGCCGGGCAGGGGACACCCCGGGTTCATCCTTGAGAAGCCCCCACGCTGACACACGGCCTGAAGGAAGAGGGCCGCTGACTCTCAAGGCACCCGTCTTCCTTTTGCTCTGTTGCTCGCTGCACCTGGAAAGCTCTCTATTTCCACGGTGACTTAGCGCTGCTAGGCCCCAGAGATGGATGAGCACACTCCGAAACAGGGAGGCATCCCCTCTGCCTTCATCGGGGCCGGGACCCCGTGCAACCTCCCCCCTGCAGACCTCCCCTGGGCTCTGCTAATGATTATAAATGGCAAAGAACCTCCGATTTAATTGCAAAAGGTAATGATGCAGCGAGCATAAGATTAGATTCACCACAGAAGGCAATATCCTCCAACAATAAAAAAACGGAGGAGCTGGGTGTGAAGATGGCCGGAATCGATAGGAAGGTTTCGGTATTAAATACCACGGCAGAGGGTCGCAAAGTGGTATTGACAGAAGTGCTGACGGCAGATAAAAACGAAGGAGAGAAAACTAAATTGGTCTCTGCAGAAAATAAGTTACAGATTAATCACCCTACCATAAAATCATTCTGCGATGGCCGAGGGTCTGGAGAGGCGCCCCCATCTGCTTCCAGGACGGGCCGAGCACACATGCACAGAGGGCTGGCCTCCTCCCCGGCCTCTCCTGCCCAGCAGGGCGTGGCACAGCCCACAGCTCCCCCAAGCATCTCCGTGACCTGCACTCCAGCAGGAAAGTACTGTGCCCTTCCCGTCTTTGGTCTCTGGCTACAGAGACAGCATCCGCCAAGAGGCGAGTGGGAGGGAGGGACAAGAGGGGCTTGCCGCCAACTGAGACTCAGACTCCGCAGCCAGCCCCCTCCCCGGGCGGGGGGCACACACTGTCTCCCCCCTGCAGCCCACAGGGAGCAGCCCCAGGCACTGGGTTACCCTCAAGTTACCTGTTCTGCTCTGAGATCTGGGTGAAATTTGCGTTCTACTCTATGATAGAGAAATACATTCTTTTAAAAATAAAAATAGTGATTTTTTTTCCCCTTAAATAATACTTACACACTACAAAGACAGACCGACTCTTAATTTCCCTTCTAAACACGCAGAATTAAAACCTGAACACAGCACTTCACATCCTGAAGAGGGACTTCGATACCACATACTGATGACGACCAGTCACTAGTTACGCCGTCTCTACCGCCTGCCCAAGAAAGGGTTTATTCACACTGAAACGTACCACGAGGGAAAAGGGCTAAAGACGCGTCATGGAAACAAAGAAACATAAGAGCCACCACTACGAAATCTGTCCCACAGACGCTGCACCCGCCCCTCCTGCTACACGTGGCCGTGGGGCGCCCTCAGTAGCACTGACCCCTAAGCTCTGTCATGTCAAGTCTCCAGACTCTTCTCTCTAAAGGTGTTACTTTGACGTAAGCTAATGCAACGAAATCATGAACACAATATAAAAGTCACGTTTTAAAAGCGGAAATTTTAAGGAATCAAACATGAAATACACTGAGCAGCAAAATATTTACTCTGAAGGACAAAGTACTAGAGGCAATGACTAGTTCCCGGGAAAGTCAGTGCTAAACACTGAACGGCGTGAGGCTGCGCGGCCCCGTGGGGAGCTGTGAGGACCCAGCCACTCACGTCCTCGGAAACAGAACTCTGAAGGTGACACGTGGGTGGCCGCAGCTCAGGCAGGGAGATGCTCTGTGCCGCCCAGCGGGCCCACAACCGCGCGCACGGGGTCTGAGGACTGCGACCGCAGGAAGACGTACACACACAAGTGAGGGGACGGTGAGCTGACAGGCCATGGTTGGGGGCGGTCACAGGACACAGGGGGATCAGAGGCCACCGGGGGTCACAGGCCACGGGCAGGTCACAGGTCACGGGAGGGGTCACAGGCCGTGGGGGAGAGGCATCACGGACCACTGTCATTTTTACAACTCAGAATTCTGAAAGAAGTTCATCAGCACTATGAAATTAGTAATTTTGACTGCTCCTACCTAAAAGGTGATTTTAACCAGACTTTGAAAATCCATTCATTGAAAAGACAACATGCTTGAAACGAGAACATACGTCGGAATATCCCACTGCCTCTTTTGGACTAATTATGTCCGAGGGTGGGGTTTTATCAACCTTCAGTTCTGTGTCCTATCTGTGCGTGGCCTGGAGGCCCGAACCCCAGGCAGCTTTCACCTTAAAAGCCAATCAAGCAATTCTCTGACTGATAATTCTGTCCTTTCATTAAGTATTTCATAATTAACGTCACAATTATAAGCGTATACAAACCAAGAAGTATATTCTGAATTCAGCCAAAAGGTCCCATTGAAAAACACAAAAAATGACAACTATAAGCTTGTCACTCACCACAGCCTGGCTGGAGCTTTCCTGAAGGTCCCACAGCAGGATGTGGTTGTCTGCCAGCGAGATGACCTTCTTCCCGTCCCCCGTGGGCTCCCACGTGACACTGCAAGGAAGAGGAGGACCCCCATTAATAGGGACATCAGAGGTCCCAGATGTCTTTGCAGCTGAGAGCTGTTGCAAGCATCCTTCACGGGCAGCGTGGCTTCCCCTAGCACACGGTCATGGCCGACACCCGCCAAGGCACTACTCCAGACAGCACGTGTGTGCATGCAGCGCCGCGTCCTCTCCGGCTGAAAGTCTGTGTCCTCCCGACTCCACGGAGGTCAGGCGGTTAAGGAGGCCAGGCCTTCAGGGCGCTCTGGGTTACGGGAGGTGGTGAGGGCGGGCCTGCGACGGGACTGGCACATCCGTGCCCCCTCCCTCTCCCTCGCTGCCTCTGTGTGGCGGTCTCTTTCTCTCCCGCCACGTGAGCACAGAGTGGGAAGGCAGCCATCTGTAAGCCAGGCAGAGGGCTCTCGCCAGAACACCACCATGCTAACCGTCCGTCCTCAGACTTCCAGCCCCAGAACCGTGACAAATAAGGTCTGTTGTTTCAGACCCCAGCCAGCCGTGCTTCGTGGTGGCCGCCCGAGCCGACGCATCTTCTCGGGGACTGAGGAATGCAGAGCTGACCAACAGAGCCAAGAGGACAGGACGCGGCCTGCTGGGGGGCCGGGTCTCAAGGGGGCCCAGCACGGACACTGCCATTTGGGGCAGAAATGCCTACATCTTTCGTAGCCCAAGGACTGCCGGCGATGGGAGGGCGTCCATGTCTGTCCTGCCTGTGACACCAGGTCACTTCCTCATGGGTCAGCCGGTCTGAGCCCCAGTTTCCCGTTTCCTGCAGCCAAAGCCACCGCATCTGATACAATGCCTATCTGAATAGCCAGTACAAGACCACAAACCTTATCACCTCCACAGAAAAGCCACGGAGACCAGGTTTCGGTCTGGTCACAGGTGTGGATTTCTGCCTTCGCCGATGAATTCCCAACATGTTATAAAGAGGAGACCCTCACTCACGTCCTGTAACCCAGGAGGGACCGCAGACTTCACCGAGGAGCCCGCCGCTGCTGCTCCTAACAGAACCCGACACTGACTGACGGCGCCCCCCCCATCCCACCTTCCCAACGCCGTCGGTGGGGCCGGGAGTACTTGCAGTCCCACACTAGTAGCATCCAAAGCCACAGTTTCTTTCTGCTTTACAGTTTAAGAAACACAGAGTTTGCGGCACTATGACCACAGGTGTATCACTCCTCTATCACACGGAGCTTAGCGCACCCTTTCTGACAACAACAGTGAAACATGCACCATACCAGTACATAAAACTAAAACCCAATAGCTGGAAGAGATTCTAAGAAATCGGTTCTGAAATCTGCTGCTCCCGTTCCATTAAGATACCGGCTAATCCTAACTTTGAAGACCGCACTTTACAACAAGACAACTGAACTTCTCCTGGCAGCCCGTTTCCACGGGTCAACTATGCAGAGTTCACACAAGGAACAGTGAAGGCCGAGGGGGAATGCAAACCAGGAAAGGAGGCTGAGCAGGGCAGCCCGCAGGCTGGTCCTGGTGCAGAACGACACGCTGGCCTGTGCTCGACCTTTCGCGGCTCAGCTCAGCTACTGTAACACATCACCACGGGCCGGGCCGCCTGAACAACACACATTTAGTCCCCACACGGTGGGAGGCTGGACCCCCAAGATCAGGGCGCCAGCGTGGGGGGGTTCTGCTGACGGCTTCCCACCGTGTCCTCAGCATGGCAGAGAAGGAGAGGGAGCCCGCGTGCCTCTCTTTCAAGGGCACTGATCCCATGGTGAGGGCTCCACCCTCAGACCCTGATTACCTCCCAGAGGCCCTACCTCCTCACACCAACACGCTGGAGATCAGCGGTTCAACACGCTGGAGATCAGCGGTTCAACACACGAATTTGTGGGCACGAAATATGCCGTCATAGCACCATGCATTAGAAGCAGTACGCTTAGGACGCCGGACAAGGGGCTCCTGAGCAGATCGCACTCATAGCAGACACACGCCCCGGCACACAAGCACACACTCACGCACACACCAGCCAAAGTCTGGTGACCGGAAGTCAGGCCGAGGAGAAGCTGCACGGCTGTGGGGGTGACCGCAGGGACAGTAACTGCCCAATCCCGTGTTAGCAAGACCACAGCCTGAAAGCAGAGGACACACATATGTGGACTTTTTAACAAAAACTCCAGAAAGCCAGAGATTGCCAGGTAACTCACAATCACAGGGTAAGAATTAGCCAATTTGATGCTGAAGACTGTTCTAATCATTTGCCTGTGGTTTCTCTGGCGCGGCTGAAGGCTTCTGGAGCGCAGACCCGGTTTGCCAGAGTTCGTTCATACTCCACAGTGAGCAGCAACGTCTGAGGCACATGGCACGCGATCGATGCCTGCTCGTGACTTCCGAGGGAGAGTGAAGAAGCCAGGTAAGAGCGGAGAAGCCGCGTACAAAAACGAGACCACTTCCAAGTACATTCAGCAAACTGTTAGTGCATGAGGGCCGGGAACACAGCCAACCGCCCCAAAATGAGAAAAAGCTTTAAAGGCATCTGAACAATCGCAATCCCTTCACTGAAGCTCTTGTGCTCATTTTATGTTAAAATTGCAGTGTCTCTTGAGCCCTTACTCAGACCTCGCCTTCCCCTTCCATCTGCCCACTGTTCTAACGTGGTCGGTTATGATGTCCAAGACTACAGAACAAACGCGTGGGCCCGAGAGAGCAGGGCGTTGGAAGCAGGAATACGGGTAACAGGGCAAGCTGTAAAAACTGATACCCACACAAGGGGAGGGAGGGGGGAGGAAGGGAGGAGGGAAGGTGGGAGCAGGAGGGAGGGAGGAAGGGAGGAGGGAGGGGAAGAGGAAAGATGGAGGAGGGAGGAGGGAGGAGGGGAGGAAGGAAGAAAGATGATGGAGGAGAGTGCAGAGAGGAAGGGAGGATGAAGGAGTAGGGGAAGGCAGGGGAAGGGAGAGGAAGGGAGGAGGGAGGGCAAAGGGAGAGAGGGGATGAAGACCATACACATTTGCCTGAGGATCAATTCCAAAACTGTGGAGAAAGTTGTATGGAAACTGAGTCACAGGCTCGCTCTTGACCCCAAATGCAACAGGATGTTGTGAGGAGGCAGCGGGCTTCAGAGAAGGTCCTTCCTCCAGACACAGCCGCGGCACTCACACATCCTCCTCTGGCCTAAAGAGAGCGGTCAGCTTGGTCTGGCTGTGCTCCGGGGTGGGAGGAACGGCGTGCAGAAGGAGGAGGGACGTCCTGCAGGAAACCGTGGCTCGCCATCGCTCTCCCTGTCTCCACACCCACCAGGGTTTCCGTCCGCTGCAGCGCGGGCCGAGGGCTACCTCTCTGTGGCGGACAGTTTACGTGTGTCCGCGATCTCATCAGAGCAACAACCAAATGAATTTCAAGTAGCCGCAGAAGTAACTTCCTATCTAAAAAGGAAAAGTATATAATAGTTTAAAAAGGCCTTAAAGTATACAGGAGAGGGATAATGGCTTGTGTTAGGGAACAGGCTGCCCTAGGGTTCTTAGAGGTGGAGGGTCTAAGAAAACCTTCATTTCTTCAGGAACACAGTTCTTGCCACTTTTGAAGGTCATGGTGAATATGCTCAAAGCACACAGAACATGTAGGAAATGAGGTTCACAGCAGGCACCCACCTGAGCCGGAGGGCAGGCCCTACACTGCCCCACAGACTGAAACCCCGGACCTGGGCTGGGGGGCGCACGGCAGAGACTGATTCCGGCCGGAGCTCCAGGAAACCCTCTGCCCAGGAAAGGCCTGCTGAGCTCCTAGAAACACAGCGGCAGGTGGTTCTCCCTCTTCAGAGGAGTAAGGGCAAGTCCCTACACCACCGTGGCTCCTGGTGCCCCCGTCTCTCCGCAGAGGTAAACTCACAGGAGTCTGACCACAGCAACCCTGGGATCTTACGGATTCCAGACCCGAGGTGCAGGCGGCTGCTTATTCCCCTGCCAGAACCAGGACCCAGGCTGGAGAGAGCAAGTCACTTCAATAAAACAAACTGTTTGCAGATGAGGACGAAGAGAGGCCGGCTTCTGGAGGCAGGAGGGGCTCGGCTGAAACACCACTTCCTCCGGGGAGTGGACCAGCTTGTCCTGGAGCAGCAGCCCCTGGTCATTCATGTCCGCTTCCTGGCGAGACAAGCTCTGCACGAGCCCAGGCTCACCCGCGGTATGTGCCGAGCACCTCGCCCAGACTCTGACCTCCGCAGGAGAGGCGCAGGAGAGGCACTTAATAAAGAGGTTTTGGAAGAAAGAGGGAATGAAGATTTAATTACACGTCCTCTCAGCCTGTGTCCAGTGCACCTTATAATGCATGAAAAATAAAATTGGAAAAAGATTCTATTTATCAAGTACACTCAGTGAAGATTGGTCCATCTTGGAGCCCATTTGAGAGGATTTGCTACTTAGTCTGGAAAGGACCTCATCAAGAAGAGGTGTTGCTTGTTCCCTGACTCTGCCGTGTTGAAGAGCGCACAGAAGGAGCCCCGCTGCCTCCCTCTCGGCCCCACCCTGCCCCCTCCCCCCACACCCCCTCCAGGCAGTGAACTGCGGGGCATCGCTCCTGGCTGATCAAACCAACACTGAGAGACTATGGACTCTGAGAAACAAACTGAGGGCTTCAGAGGGGAGGGGGGGGTGGGGGAATGGGATAGACCGGTGATGGGTAGTAAGGAGGGCACGTATTGCATGGTGCACTGGGTGTTATACGCAACTAATGAATCATCGAACTTTACATCGGAAACCAGGGATGTACTGTATGGTGACTAACATAATAAAAAAACATTAAAAAAAAAAAAAAAAAAAAAAAAC
>NW_024426774.1:7639131-7639840 GCF_017311325.1 Ursus maritimus | reverse complement strand
AAAAAAAAAAAAAAAAAAAAAAACCAACGCTGAACTGCCCAGCCTGCCCCCCGCAGCCCCATGCCAGCCTCCATGGGCATCTCTGCCCGTGTGTCCACATCACCCTAAACTCCAAATGTACCAAACAGTATAGGCTGCACCCCCCACTCCTCTCTAGCCCCGGGGTTACAACTCTCCTGTGAGCAAATCTTGGGAGTAATTTTTTACTATCCTTCCCAAATTCTACATAATAAAGCATGTTGAATTTTATTTTTAATGTCTGACTTCTTGCTTTTTCACAAATTTGACCCAGTTTGCCCTTGGCTTCCTGATTTTCTTACAGCTCTTGCCTGGAAACGCGGTCTCCCTGGCTCCTACTTTCCCTACTAACTCTGCACAATCACCTGAGAACGTGGCTCACCAACAGCCCACGTTCGGTCCCATCTCTGGGCTTCCCAGCATCAAACCACAGAAACGGGACACGGTCTTGTTCTTACAGAAACACTGTCCTGGGGCGTCTGGGTGGCTCAGTCAGTTAAGGTTCTGCCTTCGGCTCAGGTCATGATCCCAGGGTCCTGATCAGAGCCCCACGTCAGGCTCCCTGCTCAGCAGGGAGTTTGCTTTTCCCCCTCCCCTGCTCATGCTCTCTCTCAGTCACTCTCTCTCTTTCAAATAAATAAAATCTTAGAAGGGAAGGAGGGAGGGAGGGAGGGAGGGAGGGAGGGAGGGA
>NW_024426774.1:7598453-7639121 GCF_017311325.1 Ursus maritimus | reverse complement strand
GGAAGGAAGGAAGGAAGGAAGGAAGGAAGGAAGGAAGGAAGGAAGACGGTGCAGACAGTTTCAGCTCGAGTACCACCATGAATAGGAGATTGGCATCAGCAAAGCCATACCAGTGACATTTTGAGCACCTGTCACACATTGTGTTCACACAGAATATTGTCAGATTTGGGTTTTGGGCTCCTATCTGTCCAACTAGCCCCTGTTTCTAACCACAGTGGTGGAAGGATCCAGGCCCTGCGGGCATGGTCACGTGGCCCATTAAGACAGTCTGCCATGCACAGGACAGGGGGGCGTCAACACAACACGAAATCCATCTGCGGCTCCCACCAAGGCCATTTCGCCCACAAAGACTGCTCCAGAATGCCTCCGACCACACACAGTCCTCCAACTGGGCAAGTGTGGCACCTCCCTGATGCAGTGCCCACCCCCCCAAAGTCATGCAACAGACCTGCTCAGTCACAAGACCCCAGCCTCAGATGCCCCCAACCTTACGGGCTAAGGCACTGGGAACCTCTTGGCCTATCAGAACCCCCACCTTCATCTGGAGGGTGGACGTGCCTACTCTGGGGGCTGCCATAAGGACGATACGACTTACTCACGAACTCTAGCAAACCCGAGTCCCCCAGTCGGGGCTGCAATCCTGCGGCAGGAAGCTCAGGACAGGGTAAGTAGCACACGCACCCCGCATGTTTTCAGGGTAAAGGGCATTGTGTGAAACTTTCATCATGGTGCATATATGTGTATGGGGGGGGTCGTCATGTAAAATTACCAACTACTTCTTTGTGATTTTGAAATTTGGAGAATGCTGCTTTGGACCACTAACGCTGGGGTTTTTTTAGTAATTTCAAGCATTCTGGGTAGATTTTCGTCTGAAGTGGATGGCCTGCTTTTTACCTTTGCAGGAGTGCACCAAACGCACAGCCTGGCCGAGAGGACCCCTACCACGCCCGTCCGGCCCTGCCGCGTGTTCCCATGTGTCTGCGGACAGAGCTGGCGCCCCGTAAGAAATGGCCATACATCACTGATCTTTACGGGGGTCTGCTTTGATGACAGTCCAGTCCGCCACCCTGGCTACTACGCGCGTCCTGCCGGCACCTACTTCACACTCCCTTCTCACCAGGCTCGAGCAGCACACGCACTCATGACTAACAACCCTGTGTGGGCGCGGAAAGCTCGCTCCCCTGAAGAAAACACGTGAAGCATCGCCCCTGCCTTCCTGAAATCCTGATTTAACCTGTACTATTTTATATTCTAATATAAAGTCATATATGCTCATTAAAAATTTTTAAACTTTGTAGGAGTGTAAGTCTCTTGTATTGCTGCCCAGTGGAAATAGCTCCTGTCACTAGGGGACGCGTAGCATCCATGTCTTTGCTATACACATGCTCACATGGATACTACACCTCGGCTGCCGCTTACAGAAATGCAAACACACTGACAACATTACCCTGCAATGTGCTGCTTTACTTACATGTCCCGAGTAACTTTCCATGTCAAATAAATGTAATCTTGCCAAAGGCCACACAAAATTCAATTGTACGGATACCTGTAATTTTCCATCTTTGAGCTTTGACTTCCTCGTCTGTCCAGTGGGGACAATAGTAGTGTGCCAACGTTACAGATCTATGAGGACCAACAAGTCAGTGTTTAGGACGGCCTGCGCAGAGTAGGTGTGCAACGAGCCGCAGGGCGAGCGATGCACTTAGATCTGTGCTTCTTAAACCGGGGCTACTCTCCAGAGACTTTTGGGAAAGTGTGAGGGGCACCTTTGGCTTTCATGAAGACGGGGAGGGCAGTAGGCTGGGGGACGAGATACAGGGGTGCCCCATGTCACACGACATGCAAATAGCCTTCAACAGCAAAGACTGTCCCACCCCAATGCCAACAGCCTCCCTTGGAAAACCCATAAAACCCTACTTTGAAATGTGACTGGAATATTAAAACCACCACCTTTACACACCAAAAAATGCCATCACGATTTAGGGTAAGAAAAAAATGTTCAGGAGAGGCTAGAAACTCAAATCCTTGCTTATTCTGAAAGGCAACAGAGCTCGGGTATGTCTCGCTGTCATGCCCACTTCACACCCAGTGGCCTGGGTGCTGAGTCCCCCACGTCAGTTTCTGTGGCCCCTGGGTTTTCCTCTGAGGATCTTCTATCCAAGTCAGCACCAGGCCATTTCCCCTGGGGGGTCCGAGAACATTCTGGAGCTCCTGGAGTTACTGTCCCGTGCACCACAAATTTGCTCAAGAGCTCCGTGACCAGGCCCCCAGGGAGGCGGCTTCTTACCCTGTACTGTTTTTATGGTGCATACACAAAGTGGGAAGGCTTCCTCACGTTCTCATTCCCTCGCTATCTCTCCATATCCTGGTCCCTGGTGAGTCTCCTCTGGAGGAGAGCGCAGGCTCCCACACCGCCCAGAATACGTCCCACGTGGGATCTGGCTGCCTCGGCCTGCCCTCCAGCCCTAGGGCAGCCTGTGTTCTGGGTGCCTGGCAGTGCCCCCCAAGGAGGATGCTGGGGGTGGCAGGAGGGGGGCATGTCAATGACCACGGACGACCCAGAGGAGGGACGGGAATCCAAAGTAAACTGGTCAGGAAATGATGAGGATGAGTGAGAGAGACGCCAACCTATTCAGCTTGTTTCACTAGTTCTGGATCTCTCTCTCACACACACGCGCACACACGCACACACACACAGACCCCACACTCTCGACACACACACACACACACACACACACACACACACACACACACACCAGGTGAGCTGGAGCTGAGGCCATTCCTCGGAGTGTAACACAAGCTACGCCCCAGAGCAGAGCCTTCCTGCTCAGTGGCCTCAGTGGCAGGAGGAAGATACACCCGCATTGAAGATTTTTGTTCTTCACGAAGAAATGCCTCATGGGAGCACTGACTCTGAGTATGTACAGGACATGCGTGCCAGTATGCTACTGACATTTGCCATTTATTTCTGAGAAGACTTAAATTTGTAATCTCTGAATTACAGGACATGAAAAAGAAGGGGAACAAATCTGCGTTGTACATGCTGCAGGAGTTAGTCTCGCCACACTTATCTGATGACCTGGAGATGCCCAGAGCAGGACGAGGAAGGAAAGAACAGGTACCTCAGAAAACTGCTGCGAACTATGTCACCACCAATGTGTTAACTCGGCTAGAAAAGGCTTAGATGGAGACGAAGCCACCAACTGTGCTGGGCGGCGTGGGATCCGCGCCCAGGAGGTCTGAGGGCGTGGGCGGGCGCTGAAGGAGAGTGTGCAGGGGCCCTGAGAGGAAACGACAGGCTCCCGCCGGCCACCAGCACCACTTCCCAGGCAGGGACACCTCCCGCTTCCCACCACAGAGCTAGGAGACGCGGCCTGAAGACAAGAGCGGGTCTGGAGGCAGGCCCTGCTCAGCGTGTGCGCCTTCCGATCTGCCACTAAAAACAGAAAACCTGAGTTCACTGTCTTGGCCATGAAGCAGGCGACCAGACGCCCTGACTCACCGACGGCCACACAGGGCTGCTGCTGGTGCCCCCTCCACCGCAGCTCCCGCCCAAGCTTCCTCCGCCCACGGCCCTCATGCCTTTGCCTCTGGTCCTGTAGCGTCCATCCACGTGAGTGAGCGCTGCAGTGACAACGGTCTCGCTGCTCCTCTCAGGGGCCGTGTAGCTCCGGAACACGCAGACAGAGCTCTCACATCCTTCCCGGGAACACGATGTCCGAGGAATTTCCACGAAACGGCAGCAAGCAGACGCTCCCACCGCACGTGGTCGAGCCACTGGGGGGCCCACTCCCGCCCCTCATATTTCGTGATCTGTCCTGGGTTATGCATCAGAAAATACCTGTTGTTGGTTTATGGGAAGCGATCCCCAAAATCATCAGTGTTTGTGCCTAATGACACACACCCTGGGATAACCGGAGCACGAGAAGTGCAATAAAAAGAGAAATCCCATTTTATCATGGATCATCACCATGAAACTGGGGCCATAAACATAAGAAAATAACCTAGAATTTCTGCCCTACTTGCTACTCCAAACTAAGAAGTTTATTTCTCTGTTCATAAAATCATCCATTTTTCTGTTTTAGCACATGCTGCCAGTGAATTTGAGAGGACATAAAATTACAGTAACAAGTTGAGAACAAAGTAGCATATACCTAATACAAGTGTGCAATATCCCTTCATAATCACTGAGAGGAAAACACAAGAAAAGGGCTGATTCTGTAAATAAACCCAAATAAAAAATCTAAACTTCTGTGAGGCAGTTAGCAAGGACCATAATGGCAGCAACGATGGCTCTAATTTGGCAGGTTTCATGCTGATCAAACAAAATAGGCACCTCTCTTCTTCAGATCAGTGACTCCAAATGAATGATTCACACTCTGGGCTCTGGTACCTGGGGTGAGGACAGCTCAAAGGACACCAGAAATTCTTAAAACAACCTCAACATAAATTTAATAATTTAAATCCACAGCATTTCCATGCCTTACCTATTCTCTGGCCGCTGGGGGTGGGAGGTGGGGGTGCCATGACAGGCTGGCCCCCCAGGTCGTGACAGGCACGAGGCAGCAGCCCCATGCGGCTGGAAGACAGACTTTCGTCCACAAGGAATGGCTGTGTGAAGACCCTCAGCTCTCACTGCATTCAACAACTCACCAGGTTTATTACTTCACTGTAAAAAGGAAAACCTTAAGAAGGAAACATGTCTATTAAGTCATTGGTTACAGATAAAATTTTGAAAAAACGCTTTAAAACGATACAGTATATTAGTTCCCCAGCTTATGCATCTCTTTCCAACAGAGATTTGGCAATCTGGCTCATTTCTTCTTGTTGGAAAACGCACAACAGAACATAGGACCGCTTTCCACGGGTGCTGCGGAGATCAGGGAAAGGAGAGTTTAAGAGTCACACCATCAAGTCGAGAGGCACGCTTCGCCCAGCTCTGTGGCCACGTGGGCTCTTGATGGCCGTGCGCAGGGGGCCTTCCGGGCGCAGAGTCACGTCCGTGCACGGCCTGGCACCCTGGCGGGCAAGCTCATGCCTCTGGCGCAGGGTGACTATGAAACGGCCGTGCTTATTCTGACATCCCTCACCCGGACACACTTCAGATTCATCAGCTAAATAACTACAGTTTCAGTCAGACCCAGAGCGAAAGGCAAGAACAGGCTGGGCACAAGGGAGAAGGTATTTTTCTCAGATGCTCCTCTTTCTTGTGGTGGCTGATGTTAGCAGTTAACAGCCAAAGTCAGTGCTCCGAGCCGTATGTGCACAGCTCAAGAGAAAATAAAGCACTCCGATGCTGAGGACCCAGAAATGGAAAGGGGCCCGTTTACTGAGCTGGAGACTGGAAAACACAAGCACCTATCACCTAGCCCTGTGCTGCTGAGAATCCTCCCCCAACGGGAAATGCTTGAGGTCTGCGTGCTCCTCCTAGGGGTGGACGTGGGTGCTGGACACACTGCCTGGCCCTCCCTGAGTCCAGCTCTGTGCCAGATCAGCACTGTCCCCTCCTTCTGCCCCAGAGAGAGCCGCGGGGCACAGCCGGGGCTCTGAGCATCCTCTGTGTGATGGATTCTCACCAGCCCCGAAAGCCCACCTCACTCACCCCAGAGTTCACAGGTCTGTCCCTCCAAGGCCACCCCAACACTCCCACAGCACAGCTCCTCCTAGGACTTGGAGAGGAGCACAAGCCAGACAGCACGGGGGTGCTGGCCCCTACCTGGTGCTCAAGCAACAGCAAATCCTAACCCCCTGCGCCCTGGGCCTTCCCAGGAAGTTCAAAGTTAACTTTTAAATGAAAGCACATTTTGGGGCACCTGGGTTGTTCGGTGGGTGAAGTGTCTGCCTTCAGCTCAGGTCATGATCCCAGGGTCCCGGGACTGAGCCCTGCATCGGGCTCCCTGCTCAGCGGAGAGCCTGCTTCTCCCTCTGCGTCTGCCCCGCCCCTCCTGCTTGCTCACGCTCTCTCACATGAGCGCACACTCTATCTCAAATAAATAAAATCTTCTAAAAAATAAATAAATAAAAGTACATTTTGAAATCAAGCTGTCTACCCAAACTCCAAATAGTGGTTTGGTTCCCTCTTCTTTTTGATCTACTTTTCTTTCTTCTTTCCCTACCCCATTTTTCAAACAGTAAAAAATGTTTAAAATTCTCACACGTGGAGTAAGTGCACCCTCAGGTTTGAACTTTTAAATTATTCAACCTCATGTTTAAACAATCACCAATAGAACTAAATGCTACCTTCCTCTAAACTCGTCCCTGGGACACACTGGTGGCCACTGGGTAAACTCACAGGTTCTGGGAGATACCGGCTGGTTCGTAAGAGGGTCACATGAAACACACTCTGAACCACGTTCTCACGGAAACGTGGACTGAAACCGTAGGAAGGACACGAATTTCTCGCGTCGTGTACGTAACTATACTTGGTGCCCTGCACTTCGGACTTCGCGGTGAACGTCCAGTGCAAGCCATATCTGCACGTCGTGTTTTGCTAGTTTTTCACCACATCCCTAACACGGAATCTTAACGGCATCAGAGGGGGCGAGACAGTCCGGGACACGGGACAGCCATGCTTGGTGAACAGCGGAGACTTGAACAAGCTTGAGAGGAAGGCATCTTCATGTTATCCTTTTCCTACACAGAAGAAGGGATGTGGGCCTCATTCTGGGCCTCTGTAAAAGCTAGCGGACGCCAGTAGTGAGCCCGGAGACAGGGAAGCGACTTACACCTCAGAACACCTCGGCTGGGTAAACCCAAAGAGCAGGGACACAAATCTCACGAAATCTGATAAATCTGCAATCATAAACTGTCATGATCACTGAGAATTCTCCATCGCTGTTGGCCATAAAACCGTGTCAGAAGATCTCTGAATTTCGGGGCGCCTGGGTGGCACAGCGGTTAAGCGTCTGCCTTCAGCTCAGGGCGTGATCCCGGCGTTATGGGATCGAGCCCCACGTCAGGCTCCTCCGCTATGAGCCTGCTTCTTCCTCTTCCACTCCCCCTGCTTGTGTTCCCTCTCTCACTGGCTGTCTCTATCTCTGTCTAATAAATAAATAAAATCTAAAAAAAAAAAAAAAAAAAGATCTCTGAATTTCAAACATACTTTCTTACTTATGCTCGAAGACAGCCTCTGTAAGGTGTCAAGGGTACCTTTGAATCTACTTGTTTCCACGGTTTATCACGTTGAACAAAAAAAAGAAACAGGAAAAGAGAGATGAGGCCAAATCCTTTCTTTTGTGGCCAAACTCCTCAAGAATTGGCAGCCTCACACGCTGCTCTTCCTCCTCTTCCTCTTCTGCCTCAGCGCCATGCTCACGCCCCCTCGTCCTCCTGATGGGCGCGCACGCTCCCCTTCCTGGGCTCAGCCCGCCTGGCACTGCTGTGTGACACTCACCTCCACCCGCACTCGGCAGGGCTCTTCCAGAAAGCTGGCTCGGGACATACAGGTCAGCCAGTCACCCCGTTGCTAGCGAGCAGCAGTGCAGGGACGCTCCCTCCCGTCCGCCCACCAGGACTCTGGGGCTGCACTGACTGTCATTCATTATCCGGCCAACCCTAGAAAGCTTCTGGTTACTAAGTTTAGTGACTTCTCCTTTAAAGGAGATTTTCGTTGTCCGAGAAACCAGGTGATGGTGTGACTATGCCTGACGCACCACTTGGGAGACGGAGCATGCCAAGAATACACCGGAGTTTCTACTGCGTTGACTTGGCTTCCACTCTCAGGCAGGGAGCGTCGATCCACGGCTAAGATGCTTAACTCTTTAGCAGCGGGGGTGGGCGGGGGGCTCTTCTCGACCAAGAGGGGGTGGGGAAGCCCAGAATCACCTGTGTGGCTCATTAGCCCCGAGCCAACGGCCATGACGCTGCAGGGCAGACGCCAGCTCACAACGGCCCAGCAGGCCCACGCACGGGAAATCCTTCCCCCCTTCCTGTTCACAGGACAGGGGACGGTGTGGGGCCCAGAGACCCCAGGGACATGCTGGGTCTGCAGTCGTCTACACTGCATACGCTGACAAGCACCCCGAGCTGCTGGTCCAGTTGCTGACTCATGGAGAAACCTCACTCTCACAGAAGAATAACCATATACAATATGCGGGGAGAACTGTGAAGAGCCCCCCCTTACCTACCCCTAGAAAGTGAAAAAAGGGCCAACAACATACGTGGCATGGGGCTTCACTCTTTTACCTCACTTTTTACCACAATAAGGTGGGTTTTTGTTAATTTTACTTAGTTATGTAGGTCTCACCACCCTGCAGAAAAATACAAGGCAGCTACCACACACAGCCTGAAGCATAATGGGGCAAGATACACTGAAGATGGGGAAAACATCACAATTTGGTAAAAGCGTCCCCAAGGGTCTGGTCCAACTGCCCTGCAGGCAACCGGCCGTGGGCTGCACGGACCTCAGCCCGGGACACCTCCTCTGAGTCCCTGTGAGGCGGCTGCCTGGTGCCACGACCTCCGAGCGACAGGCAGAGTGGAAGAGGGCTAGGAGTTATTATCTGACTCACTGAGAAACAGGTGCGTGCTGTTCAGTGGAGAGACACGACAGCACCTGACGAGTGCAGAGCTGGAACACTCACCAGAGACCCCGCATAACCACCCCGTCACACCTAAGCGAAGGAGGCACGTGTCCATGGGGACGGCATCAAGTACCGACATATGCCACACTCACCACACATTGACCACGGTAGCAAACCACAGCGGAAGGGAAGAAAGTATGCGAGAAAAGAAGGCGGCTTTATTATTTGCAAAATGAGGAATTCCCCTAGAAAGCATAATTTATTTATATTTATCATCCATAAAGGACTAGCTGGAAGATGTGTGAACATTCTCAGAACTTATTCTGATGAAGAGGTATTTATACTCCCAGCAACAGAAACAACTTCCAAATCACAGTGCGACAACCACAATGGCTCCTTTTGCTCATGCATTCAGCAGGGAGGCAATTCTGGGCAATGTGTGGTGTCCTGGGGTCGGCCTGCCTAGCTCTGAATCCCAATTACTCCACTGAGTAGAAAAGGCTGGATGCATGCTGCTTGCTTTCGGGACGGCAGCTACCTTTTCTGCCATGGTGCCTACTTTATAGGGTCGTGTGGGGAGGAGGCAGCGCCTGCAAACCTCAGAAGGGCCTGCTCAAAGTTGGGCTCACAGCAGAGCATGTGCTGGGGCCGGCGCTGTCCTTGGTGCTGAGGATGCACCTGCCACCTGACAAGGCCCCCGACCCGGGGAAGTTCAGTGACGGAAGCGTAATGAATGCAGCCAGCGGAGTGCCAGGCATGGCCATGCCTCTACACGAGATAAGCTGGCCGCAAGGACAGGAAGATGTGGGTGGGGGTGGAACAGTGGTTATTTTAGAGAGGCCCTCTCCGAAGAGGGGATGCTGAACCACAAAGCCGATGGCTCGTTAACCCACACCAGAAGCTACAGGGGGTTGCTCTAGGCTCAACTTGGGACCTGCATCCCCACAGTGTGGATCTGAGAAAATCAGGAAGAGAACGGGTTGTTGGCTTGTTTGTATTACGTATCCTAACAAGAAGGGCAGTGCCACAATTCCACAGAGATCCTGCCCCAGAGCCATGGTAACAACTGCGAAGCATTTCCTCCTTTTCAGGAATCTCCACTTGCAGCTGAGAAAAAGGGGTGACTTTCCAGCAACCCTACGCAGCCCCAGGGCAAGTGAGCACAAGAGATGGGGCATGCTGCCCTCTAGGCCAGCACTCCGTCTACGCCCATGGCTGGGAGCTCAAACCAAACAGTCACAAGGCCTTCTAGAATCTTCAGTGGTAGGTGGCCTGCCTGCCAGGCATTGCCCAGCCGCTGTGTGTTAAGAGGCTGAGATGGGGGTGTAGGGTCACCTACACTAGGGCCGAGCTGCTCCCAAGCAAACAGAAACTGCACGGCCCTGAGGAGAGGAGCCTGCACGGCGGCCTGTGGGGCGCAACAACCCCGCAGACTGTGGAGTGTGTGCTGTTCCGGGACACTCCCTTACAGCCAGGCGATGCCACAATGTGTCCAGGAGCCCCTCTCCAGGAACTGCTTCAACCCCAATTTATAAACCAAAAGGAAAGTTGACAAGACTCCCAGCTGCCTCATGTTCATGTGAGCACCTGTCCATTCCTGTTCAGAGCAGCTCTATTCAGGATGTCCAAAACCCAGGGGAAACCCAGCTGGCCTTCAATAGGTGAACGGTCACAAAAACCACGGTCTCACAGACTACCACTTAGAATAAAGGGGCGGAGCCACTGACAGACACAGGTGACAACAGGAAGGACCCCCAGGGAATCACAGTGTGCAACAAGCCACTATCAAAGCTTCTGGAGTGGACGCTTCCATTCATAGAACCTTCTCAAAATGCTAAGTCTACAGGAAAGAGCACAGGTTCGTGCTTGCCAGGGATTAAAGATGGCGCATGGGGAGGAGAGGGCTATGGCCACAAACAGGTAGCAGGAGGGCTCCCGGTTCTGTATATTGACTGCAGTGCTGGCTGCACCAACAGACACACATGATGACATGGCAGAGAACTCAGGGTGCACACGCGGTGGATCCTATCTACCCCCGTCCCCAGTGATGACCCTGCAGAGGCGTTATGCAATGTTGCCACTGGGGCAAATGGGTGACAGGCACAGGGGATCCGTCTATATTGCTCCGATAACTGCAGGTGGATCACAGCCACCTCACGGTGACAAGGTCAATAAACACATACAGTGACATACAAAACGAAGTCAGGAGACACTTTGAACCATGGCAGCAAATGCAGAAGAAGGCAGCCTTCCAACATGAACTTGATGAAGACCGTTTCTCTGGATGTGCTTACGTATCAACAATTACTTCCTAACTAGTTCCCCTTTCATAGGGGTGCAATCACGGGGGTGCGATCATGGGGGTGTGATCACTGGGGGGGTGTGATCACAGGGATGTGACCATGGGGGTGATCATAGGGCTGCAATCATGGGGGTGCGATCACAGGGCGTGATCACTGAGGTGTGATCACTGGGGTGCGATCACAGGGGTGCCATGATGGGGGTGTGCAATCACAAGGTTGCAATCGTGGGGTGGGTGCAATCACAGCAGTGTGATCACTGGGGGTTGATCACAGGGGGGTGCTCCCAGGAGGTGTTATCACAGGGATGCAATCACAAGGGTATGTTCACGGGGGAGTGATCACAGGGGTGTGATCATGGGGGTGCGGGTGAGATGACAGGGATGTGATCACGGGGGTGTGATCACGGGGGTGTGATCATGGGGGGTGCAATCACAGGGGGTGTGATCACCAATGGTGTGAGTACTGGGAGTATGATGATAGGAATATGATCACGGGGGTGCAATCACCAAGCATGTGGTCACCAGGGCTGTGACCACTGGCATGTGATCACAGAGTGTGTGATCACCGGGGGTGTGATGGTAGGACTACGATTCTGGGGTTGTAATCACCGCGGGTGCGATGATAGGATTGTGATCACGGGGGTGTCATCACCAAGGCTGTGATGACGGGAATATGATTACAGGGGTGCGACCACCAGGGGTGTGATCACAGGGGTGTGATGACAGCAATATAATCACAGGGGTGTGACCCAGACTGAACATTTCACTGGCATTCCTGACAAGCACACATAGATAGGTGTGACCACTCCTCTGATGGAACACTGGATGGAGTATGTGAACCCAGGTGGGAGCTGGGGAAACCGACCAACAGCCCCTCCCCTGCCCTCAGAGCTTAGCCCATCTGTGCACTTGCCAAAGGCTCAGATGCCATCTGCATACACTGACCTCCCCAAAGTCACTGCTGGCCTGCATTGTGTCCTCCCTGCTCTCCCCGTGCCAGTCTATCTCCTGGCACACACGTACATATCGCACTCATATGCACACATGTGCGTCTGTCTGCACACGTTGCAGACACGCCCTGCACTCTCACAACCCCTCGTGAGAGCTGCAGGGCTCCTGTGCATCTCCTTTTCCTGCAGATGGGGTCTGACACTTCTGTGAGGAGAAGGAACCGTGACCCGGCAGCAGCCTGGCACCCGTGTAAACACACTGCCCGCAAACGATGCACAAAGGCCCTCCAGAGCCACAAATGGCGCCGACCCCCAGTTCTGCTCCCTTTGCCACTCCAAGACCCAAGGCTGCCGACGGAAACCAGCATCCGTCCCAGCTCCACATGTCGGCTCCTGAACAAATCCCTCTTCAATTCCACTAGTAAAAATTAATGACTCTTTCCTCAGGGGCCCATGGCACAGAGTTCCTAATGATCGTGGTGCATGCCACAGCCTGCCCTGTGTCGCTTAGATGTTTACACCGTGGGTCTCCTGGGAGATCACGCGTGACTCCTTGAGGCCAGGTCCCCTGACCCGTCACCCCGGCGTCCCTGGAGCCTGGCAGGTGTGTGCAGCAGGTGCTTAATAAATATGTGTTGGATTAAACTTATTTAATTGGTAGATTTGGTCCAAACAGAAGTGGGTATACAGAGGATAGAGCTCTTTCTCACACACGCACACTTGTGTGCACACAAAGTGTTACTGCACTGAGTAAAACAATAATTACTGTTGTAAACACCCATACCAGTTATGCTCCCACAGTCCCTTCTAGAAAGCATGGCCTTTTGAATTTGCTGAGGCTTCAGTGCTCCGAGGAGGCTCTCCTGGGGTATGGAGGTGAGTACCGCTAAGCCTCGGCCACAACACGTGGGCAACAACGGGCCAGGCAGCCCTGATGGCGCTGGTGGTATCTCCATCCCCTGGGACTGCATGTGACATGCAGAGGAGACAGACGCAAGGACGGAGATGTGGAGGGCTCAGGGGTACCGCACGGTGAGCACACAGCACATCCTTAATCAGTACAGAAAAGGAAATTATAAGCCTTCAGCCTAAAGTAACAAGTCAATTAATTCACACTTAGGATTGCTGAATGGAAGTGTATTTACGAAGCTAAAAAAGCAAGAGAACATTTAAGTGCTCTCCAGGGCCCAAGTTCACCCTAGTCCTGGCAGGTACCTGGCAGCACGGATTTAAATGGAAAGGACACCTACACAAGGCTCCCTCACGACAGATGCAATAGGGTTTCCATAATGTGTCTAATCTGCAGAACAAGTGGGACTGAGAAGCAAGAAAGGAAGGAAGGAAAGGAGGGAGGGAAAAAAGAAAAGAAAAGAAAAGAAAAGAAAAGAAAAGAAAAGAAAAGAAAAGAAAAGAAAAAAGAAAAGAAAAGAAAAGAACCATTTCTGCAAAGGGAGTGTGCACGACGCACGCGGTCTGACCTCCAGGCTTGTTCTGGGCGAATGAAATATGCAGAGCCCTACCAGGCCATGCTGCCATGGGCCGTGTTGTCAAGGTGACAGAGCAGCTCCAGGGTGTGCGCAGTGCTTGATGAATCGTCAGGGGACTCGTGGCTGCCTGGCTCCAGCTCCTTCGGCATCCTCCACACAGTCGCACACGTCAGGACTTTGCTGTCTGAAGCTAAGCAAGAGAAGGTAATGTCAACAGAGCGTGGTACGTGGCCACAGTCCACACAGCACAGCACGTCCACACAGGCGCAGAGGCGGGGCACATCCGCTCTTCAAAATGCTTACAACCGCGGGCAGCAGAGAGCAAGCACAGCGAGCGGCACAGACCCGGGGCGCGCAAGCAGAACAGCGACAGCTCCCCGCCAGCAGCCGCCTAACCCCTGCCTCCTTGTTGCAAAACCATCATCCTGTTTCAGAAGAAAATTTAATTTTCCTCAAAGTCATTTCCATCCATCCTTCCTCAACTGTTCTTCAAAACAGGGAGCAAAATGAGGGGGTGGGTGTGCTACAGACACAAACACCCCGGGTGCAGCTCAGGGCGAAGGTGGGCCCCGCTGCAGGAGAGCCCGCCCGCGGGGACTCTGCACCCAGAGATGGTGCCGCCGGAGCCCAGGGCGCTGCGGCCAGAGCAAGGGGAAACCCACACCACGCACGCACGGCCTTGCTCTGCCGCGCCCTGGCTCTCCAGGCAGAGAGCAGCCCAGTGCCTGAAAGTGCCGCACGGACACAGCATCTCCCACAGACAACGGGGGCTGCTCACGGCCCACCTCTCGGAGTCCCGACACTTGATTTTCCTGTATTTGCAGGGCACTTCGCAATGCCACTGTGTGAGTAAGGAAGCTAAGCTTAGGTAAGAAAGACCAGGGATACCTGTCTTCAGGGAATGTGCCAGGAGCCAGGTCTCTGCCCCTCTACACAGTGTTTCAGTAAGACAAAAAGACAAATAAAACAAACAAACAAAATCAGATTGAACATTATGTGATAAAAATTTAATCGTAAATTCCTAAATACAAATCCTTTCAAATGTGCTTTCCATTTAGCTCCAAACTATGTGTGAAACACCTTCCCTTCTAAAGGCCTTTAGTACATGATGGTAAAACAAGGAACAGGTTTCAACACTAAATCACAGCCGACATCGAGTGAGGACCATAAAGGAAATGCAGAACAAGGGAGGACACGGCACGCACAGTGCTTCCCACGTGAAATAAGAACACTAGAGGGCCTCATCCACACCGGGGAATGTCCCACTTCTCAGCTCTGTGGTCCTTCGATCCAAACACCAGCTGATCAGCCAAGCAATTGTCAGTGCACACGACGGGCGGAGGCCTGGCTGCACGGGCTGATTACCATCATCACCCATGATCAGAGGACAGTGGGGGGCAGGCTTTCTGCCGGGGCTCTCGGATCCCAATCTCAGCGCTCGTCTCACATACCGCTTGCTGAGCCATACGTACACACTTCATGTTAGCCTTCCTGCTTCACCTAGGAAAATGCAGCGCAGCCTGGCTTTTCTACACAGGAAGCTAATATTCTTGCGGAACCTTCCAGGCACTTGGTGTTTCTGCAGAGCCTGTGAGGCCGCAGTGTCACTCCTAAAATATGAGAATATCCACCTGAAGGGAAGACTGGCAGCACTGAGACAGAAAGAAGAAATGAAGGCTGAAACATCCAACCCGTACAGGCACAGATGATGTGAGCCACCCTAAATGACAGAAAGAAGAATGTTCTAATCTGAACAGGGATGGCACTAGGAGTGCGCAGCTTCTCTGCGAGGGGAGGTGCACACAGCTTGTCTACGGGAGGACGGGCTGGTGGCACAATCCCCACAGAACAAACGCCTTCTCTGGGGAACTCTGCTCAGGTGTCAGGAAAGTAAGCCTTTCCCTGTAAGTGCTTGCTTACCCGGCAAACACAGCAGTTGGGGGTAATGTATTAAATACTTTCCCCTCGAGAAGAGTAATCAGACAAGAATGCTTTGTACTGTTGCTTCTAGTTAACACTATACTAGAGGTCCTGACTACTTCGTATGGCAAGGAAAAAATAAAGCTGTAAGAATGGGAGAAGAAGAAATTAAAACACCCCTACTTGTTAGTGATCATGTATGTAGAAAACTTAAGACAATCTACACTCTACTGTTAGAAACAAAACAGGGAATTTAGCAAAATTGCTGAACACCAAGGTGATATATAAAAATTAACTGGGTATCTACAGATTAGCAACAAAAATTTAGAAAATTTTAAAAGACATGAACAGTCCATTAAAAAATCAAGTATCCAAAAATATCTCAGATTAAAGAGGTGCAAGACCTGCACACGGCAGAAACCACTGCTGAGAGAAAGTAAAGACCTACCCATGGAGGGGTATACCATGTTCATAGACAGCTTCACTGCTGTAAAGGGTCCATGAATCTTAATTAAAGTTCCAAAAGGCTTTTTGGGTAGAAGCCAACAGTCTGCTTCTGAAGTTCTAAAGTTTACATGGAAATGTGAACCACCCACATAGTCAACAAAATAGTCATGAAAAAAAACAAAACTGGCTGGTTTACAAATCTGTGATTAATTTGGTATTGGTACACAGATAAATAGACCAGAGAAAGAAATTGCAATCTAGAAACAGACCTTACAAGGATGGTCAGCTGACTTATAACAGAAATGGCTTTGCACTGGAGTGGACAAAGGATTGTCTTTTTAGTAAAAGATGCTGCATCAATTGTATATTCATGTGAAAAATGAACTTGTATCCTATCTCACAAAAATCAATTCCAAATAGACTGACGATCAAAATGTAAAAGACAAAATATTACAAATCTTTTCTATAAAACACAGAATATCCTCACAACCTTGAGATAAGCAAAGATTTCTTAATAGGACAGAATAAAACACTAATCATAACAGGAAAGACTGGTAACACAGACCACATTAAAATTAAGAATTTCTATCTACTGAAAAACACTAAACTTCACAAAATTAAAAACCTGGAAAGATACCATGGAAAAAAATGAAACAAGGGGTACCTAGGTGGCTCAATCAGTTAAGCGTCTGCCTTCAGCTCAGGTCATGATCTCAGGGTCCTAGGATTGAGCTCCGGGTTGGGCTCCCTGCTCAGTGGGGAATCTGCTTCTGCCTCTCCCTCTGCTGCTCCCCCTGCTCATTCTCTCTCTCGCTCTCTCTGTCTCTCAAATAAAATCTTTTTAAAAAAAGGAAAAAAAATGAAGCAAAACTGGAAGACAATATTCATAATACATATATCTGACAAAGAGCTTGTAATCAGAATACATAAAGAACTCTTACAATTTAATAACACAAATAACCCAATTTTTAAAAATGGCAGACACTTCACAAAAAAAAAAACCATGAATGATCAACAATCACCAGAAAGGATGTTCAACATCAATGGTAACTGGAGAAAGGCAAAACAAAACCAAAATGAGATGCACTACACACCTACTAGAATGGCTAAAATTTAATTTTAAAAAGATCAACAACACCAAGTATTGGCAAAGATATAGAACAATGGGTCTCTTGCAGATTGCTAGAAATAGTGTAACACAGTACATTTTGGAAAACGCTTTGTCAGTTGAGAATTCACTTACCAGATGACCCAATAATTCCACTGTCAGGAGAGGCTGTCACAAAGTGGGACTTGTTGATAACAAGCTTCGTGGCCACTCCTGATTTCGGCAGCTAAACCTGGCCCCACAGCAATAGCAGCCTGGAGATGGTATGTGACTGCCAGAAGTCAGGGGTGGCAATTATCATAATGACCAAGAAGGCAGCGTGCCAGCCAAGGAAGGCCAACTGGCCAAGTTGCGGCAACAGATAACAAGAGACAGCATTCCTAGGAGCAAAACAGATGGTCCCTCAACAGAGCACTGCCTGTCTAATACATGCATGCGTACATACATACATACAAAATCAAAGGAAACAGGAATGAATGAGTAGGATGCTGAGGGAAGTCACCCCATTAAAAGTCAGAATCCCTCACCCAGCTCTGGTCTGAGCAGATTTCAGACTAAAACCCACTGATAGAAAATATGGCCAGATCCCCAGGAATTAGGAACCCGTAACTCCAGGGCAAGTGCCTATGGTGATGATTAGCCCAGCGTGTACCCAAGAAGACCTGCTGCCACTTAGTTGGTGGTCATACCCAACAGTTCAAGGCCTACTGAACACAAGGTCTGAGACCTAAAGTGTCATGTCCCCTGTTAGGGTGGGGACATTAGGGGGCAAGGTAATAAATAAAGTCCTGGACAAAGCCTGGTGACAAGAGATCTCCTGGGTCTGCAGACCCAGCCAGTGCTCATCTGCATGGTCCGTGAGTGTAAAATGGCACTGATGCTGATGGCCCACCCCAACACAAGCAGTGGAGACGCGTGTCTACGTTAAGGATCAAGGGCACGGAAGGGCCTTGTTGAATTGGCCATCTGGCCTCTGCACAAAGTCAGTGGGTCCTGGGGAGGGACTGGGGGCTAACCTAAGCTCAAAAGAGCAGGCGCCCAGCTCACAGCTGTGGTGCCAGACCTGAGTCTCTGTTAGAGTAGCTCCACCAGCCCCAGGTACATGACATGTGGACACTGCCCTCCAAATGCCTTCTTTCCTATCCCAATGAAGACAGAAGCCTGGAAACCATCGGCACCTCTATGAGAGGAAAACTGCACATGGTTGTGCTGCAGAGCTGTTAGTGCTCCTACCTGCTATCATAACATGCTCCAAAGGCATCTGGACACCCTGCAGAACCTTGCCTTGAGCCATGACAGTGATGGCATCACGCTGCGTGCAGCAGACCCCAGCAAGCAGATACCCTGCGGAGATTCAGGACCTGGCAACCTGGCGAGGTCTGAGGTCCAGTATTCTGAAGAAGCTGCGTTCTACATCCACAAAGGAAGAGCCACAATGCCTGAGGGCCTCTTTATCCTGCAGCCGACATGCTCTGCATCTAAGAACACCGGGCCAGCCCAGATGCTTGGCAACATGGCAGGCTGCCGGCCGAGTGGAAGTAAGGGCCAAAGGGCTCAGCAGCAGGTCAAGCTGAAGACACATGATCTGGAGGGCATGCTGGTGTGGCAGGTGTCAGTGAGAGAAAGGGTACAGCAGGGGCTTCCTGGCAAGAATCTCAGGGTTCCAGAGAATCACATGCATTT
The DNA here is from genome assembly GCF_017311325.1 of Ursus maritimus. Taxonomy (NCBI): domain Eukaryota; kingdom Metazoa; phylum Chordata; class Mammalia; order Carnivora; family Ursidae; genus Ursus; species Ursus maritimus. The sequence continues at coordinate 7,620,702 of NW_024426774.1, read as the reverse complement.
TGAAACACGCTGGCCATGCTTCTGGGCCCTGACAGGTGGACTAAGGGGCACCAAGGGACCAAGCGTCGCTCATTCCAGAACCCCATCATACCCACTGGGACACAGTGAAGCAGGCCCACAAGGCACAGGACAACCCTGTAGACCGTGGACTCCTGCCACGTGGTTCTATGTCCTCAACACGCGAGCACCGGGACCTGGGGACTGGGTACTTCTACATGGTAGTGTGTCCTCAACACGAGAACCCACAGCCTTGGGAACCCAGAAGGAGGGCAGGGCTGAGTCCACTTGCTCTTCCCCCAGGACCCCAACTCTGGGCTGTGCAGGGTCGAAGGTCTTAATTCCCATGGTTGGGTAGGAGTGGGGGTGCTCTCCACAGGGACAGAGCAGGGAATCCCCTCAAACCACAGGTGAAATGGCCAACATGCCACTGAGATTTGGTGGGTGTTTGTTAGGTCGCAATACGCTGACTTGTAACACCGTCTAGCCCCTGGCTAGAATCATCTGTGACTGTACCCGCCTCCATTTGGTAATGAGAAGACGAAGTGGAGTTAGATACAGACCCTGTCCACAAGGATGCCAAACATGACCGAATGGTGAAATAATACAAGGACAAGATCAGCAAATGCCTTAGAGAGATCCAGGTAAAGTGCTGCAGGAAAGAGAATACCTTCCCACAGGGAGGGGATGATTTAGCTGCAGCCCCAAGGGGGATTGGGGCAAGTGGAAATGAATGTAAGGCATTCCACAGGTAGGATTAAGGGCTCAATGGCTTTGGAGGATAGAGAAAGGCCAAGAGTTCAATTTGGGACATGGTAAAATGAATGAAAGCCGTAAGAAATGAGGTTTGATGCCCTACTGGGATGGACCAGGAAGGGTCCTGCAGACTAGCTGAGGAGTGTGGAGGGTCTGCTCTAGATAACAGGGTGGAGGCCAACAACTCTGAGTGAGGGTACGGTGCCTGGTAGGGAGAGGACATGTCCCATCAATGCAAAAAAACTAGGCCCAGCGCCGAGCTTGAGAGCAGACGATCTGTGTAAGACGGGCTGAAGCAGGAAAGAGGCTGGCGGCCGGGACACAAGTCAGAAGCATGACACACAGGCAAGACAGGGTCATGGCCACAAAACCACCAGGCAGACAGTGGGGGAAGACAGCGGGGGAAACGACCCTTCATTTCCATTCTAGAAATGGATGCGCACTACTGCCGCATGGCTCCCATGTTGGCTGGAAGGTGCACAGTCTCCAGAACCACCATGGCCACCATGGGGTCCACACAGTGCAGGGACGCTAGGGGCACAGCACTTTCGGACCTTCTTCCATTTGCACCATGCATGGGGCCTGAGTAAACAGTGAGTGAAGGCTCTCCAGGATGGGCAAACGAGGGAGCTCCAAACCCAGCTGGGGGTGTGCCACGGGGCGGGGCGGCCAGGAGGGGGTTCCCACCAGGCAGGTCGCACCTGGACGAATAAACACAGTGACAGGAACAGCTCGGCGGCAGTGCACAAGTCCGTGTAAGATAAAAAGAAAACTGCACCAGGTACGCTTGCAAAATGCAGAGAACCGTACATTTTTCTGAAAATTGGTGAATAAAAGGAAAAATGTTTGAGGACATTTCTAGCATATGGAAAATTAATCCGGATTTTCTGAAAGATTATAAAATTGTTACCAGAATTTATTATGAAAATTTGATGGGTACAAGGTGAATCCAAAGTTCCTTATTGAGAAACGTAACCCCTAGAAATCATCCTGAGAAAGACCAGAAAGGGACATCGTGTGCACTCAGGGCACCTGCCAACATCACCCACCCTAGAAATGGGCAAAGATGCACAATCTGCTGAATAAGGAGTGCGCGTTAGGTCCAAGGAACACGGTAGGCATTATCAGAAACTCTCTGAATCCTCAGAAGCAGATGAAATTGAAGGTAAACAGTACTGAGTAAGAAATGCTGGAGTCTGCCCATCGAGACATGCAAATAGGTTCTGAAACTCGGAGGATTTCCATATCTGCATGAGTCTCAACAGAGCATTCAACACAAATCCAGCAGCTATCAAAGAAACTAAGGTGCTTTTAAGAAGGAAACCCCGATCTTTAGAAGCAAACGCTGTAACAACCAGCAAGGCATTCCACTTCTCTCTCTGCGTCTGAGCGCGTCCTGAAGGGAGGTCCTGTAGCGCCCGCCCGCACCAGATCACTGTTGTAACAACCGCGAGCCCCGGGAGGGCAGGCCCGCACATCTGCAAGAAAACAAGCCCACGGAGCAAACCATAGAGAACGCAGCCACGTGAGTAAGAAGGGAAGGCCCACACCACACACAACGAACCCTGCCCCTCCGTTCTGTGAACCAGGAGATTGAGGCCCATGAAGTTAACCGGCTGCCCCAAGCTCTCGTGGGTCATCAGCACCAGAGTCAGACAGGACACGCGGTGGCCTGACTTAACGACAGTCCACAGGAAGAGAAAATACCAAGTTGTGTCTTGAAGGCCAATTGGACGCCACTGTCTGTTTTTCACATGGAACACACGAGCTGAAGGCACTTAATGAGATAAAAAGATAATCAGGGCCAATGAATGGAAGAGGCCTGCCCAAGGCTGCCAACTGTGCCCGCTGGAAGGGATTACCGAGTCCAGGCTTAGCGGCATTCAAAGGAGATTAGGGCCTTTGTAAGCCTGAATAGCCGGTCCAGCCAGCTCCGCTAAAGGGCTAACAGTGCCTGGCTGCGGACATAATCTGATTCCCTGCTGGAGGGGGAGGAGGCTTCGGCCGGGCGCAGGGAGCAGGACGCAGTGGGCGCACTTGGAATCCGAGGGCTATTTTTAGAGTTCAACCATCTCTGCGTCTGGCACAGGCTGAGAAGGATGAATGAAGAGCAATCCAGCTCCACGAAGCAGTCACCTGGGACAGGGAGAGCTTGGTGCGCACACCCGTAAGCCTCAGAGCTGTGCCTAAAAACGGCTTTCTACCCTGGCCTTCACATGCTTTCGGGTACACCGTGTATAAATCATAGACCCTGGTGCACAGGAGGCAGAATGACGACAGGGAGCAGGGTCTGGCCTGTCCCCTCGTCTCCCAGCACTGGTGTGGGGGCTCCTACACCCCGAGAAGCTCTGAGGATGGTGCCGGGGCAGCAACGAGCTCCCGGACCAGATTACAAGGACGGGTGGGGGAGGGGGACTGGCCGTGATCTCCAGAGACAAGGGCCGATCAGAGCATGTTGGCCCAGGTGACTCTCTGGCAGTGGGTAAAGGGAGAAGAGATCCAGCCAGGTACCCCAGTACCCCCTGATCTATGTAACTGGCACAACTTGGTCCTGGGCAGAAACCCGCCTTGAGCCACCAGTGACGAGCCCCTACCTCTCACACAGCTCTTGACCCAGGACAGGTTCACAGACCCACAGCCCCTGGTCTTAGAGAGACTCAGGCCCCCTTGAGGAAGGACCCTATAACACTGCTGCAGAACAGACGAGGTTTCCCTCCAAGCCTTCCCTAGGTCTAGGACGGTGGCACCACGGGAAAGGGACGGAAGGCTCCAGACCTGTGAGAGCCCATGATGAGCCCAGGGAGTACCACTGGCCAACAGCCAGACCTATGGACTCGTGGCCCCAGTCCACCTTAAAGAGGGCCGGCAGACCAAACTGCAGCGATCGCCGGATTCCTGACCATGTCAAGGGAAGGGGCAGGCAGGTGCAGACAGGATCCCACGGACAGCAAAGCCAATAATGACAGAAAGCACGATGGAAGCCCTGAAGCCCCCTCCCCCTCAAAACAGTCACCAAAGGCAGCACTGCGACACCGTGGGAATGGAGAGCTCGGCTCACCATCAAAGTCTTGAAAGATGCTGGCATGCTGACTTTTATCAGATCCCACTTGGGCCTGTGTAGCAGGCAGAAGTGCTCAGAGGACAACAGTGGATTATGACAAACTTCATCAGTGACACCAGCTGCTGCCATTTCTGATGTGCTGGGCAGCCCCTGGCTTCTGAGATGCGGATCTGGGGGGGCATTTTCTCCCAGAACCAGTCTGGAGGGGTCGCCAACACCCAGGTCCATCAGCAGCAGGGACAAGAGCTCCTGCCCTGGCAAGTGCTCACAGCTCCCCACCAGAACCTCGTCCGGAGTGGGCACGCCTCGCCCCAAATCCAGACCCCTGCCTGTTTCTGTAGGGCTGGAAGCTAAGGATGGTGTGGGCTTCAAAGGAGATATGAAAGGAAAGGGTGGTCTGCGAGAGTGGGATTGCACAGCCCACAAAGCCTGCAGTCCTTGCACCCTGGCCCTTCCCGGCTCAGAGCACACTTGTGGCCCGCATGCGCTCTTTACACCCTGCTCAGTGATAAACCCCAGGGCTCCACTGCAATGCGCTCCCGTGAGCACGGCCCCCGACTGGGCCGCAGACCCTTGTCTCTCTACGACCCTGCTGCCTCGGCCTGGCAACAACCTTCCTGCTGTGCTCCGACATGGAACCGGTGCTGAGGCCTCCTGCCCACACAGCTCACTGTGTGAGACCTCATGCCCAGGCTGCCATTCTGGTTCCTTCCACAGACCCTGCGTGGCCCCTCTGCACCCTGCCCACAGCCCCGGGGTTCTCACTCCCTCCACACTCCAGGGCACACCACTGCCCTGCTGTGACTGCTGTGACTACCTGACACCAAGGGTGGTCCACTGCCTGCCCAGTACTGCACACCTGCTCCCACTGGCCACAGCTGCAGGCTGAGCCACGCCTTCCCCTGCACCCCTCCTTCCTGCCATTCAGCCACGTGCGCCCCCTCCCCTGCCGTCCAGCCACATGCAACCCCCGCCACCGTCCAGCCACATGCACCCCCCTCCCCTGCCATCCAGTAGGCTGAGCCATGCCTTTTCTAGCACGGTCTGCACCCCTCCACGTTCCCTCCTTGGGTCCCTGACTGAGTCCTAGGGTACCAGAGCCAGGTGCCTTACATCAGGTATGAGTCAGTCCTCTATCACAGTAATTCCTTATATCAAACTTCCCTGTTTGCCCTGCTAGCTGGTTTTCACCGGGTGACCCAGATGCCACCCGGTGACCTCACCCGAATGCTATGTCACAGGGAGAGTGAAAGGCGGGTGCACAGGGTGGGAAAAGCCTGTGGAACCCCAGTGCCACCGCCTAAGGGTCCAGGCATCTGGACCACGTTGGGGTGTCTTCACCACCAGGACACCCAACTTTTGGTGGCCTTTTTGAGTCTGGGAGGCAATAGATGACATGCTGACTGTGGGGCTCTAACCCAGCGACCTGTCAGGCTGACACCTAAGTGGAGCTTGAACCAAGAGATGTTCTGCTATAGGTCCAGGCATGAGGCCCTGCTGGCACTCGCAGCATCTGGGCCAAACAAGACCACAGTTTGCAGCGTCCGGCAAGCCCCATGGCAGAGTCCCCGGCCAGACCTAGAATCCCGCTGCAAACAGTGCCCACTCACACGTGGCATCACTCTGCTGTCAGGAGACAGCTCCTGGCTGGCTCCTGGACCCTGGTGGGCAGGAGTGGACCCTGATCCTGGAGGAAGATACTATGTACCGAGTCCTGCACATCGTAGAATGCGTGTCATCTGATCCAGCACGCCATCAGGAGAGCAGACACATCCAACTTCAAGTGGGAATTTTGTGCACTCCAAACAAAAACGGACCTGAGCAGGTCCTGAAAAGCGTAGCAGGTTCCTAATCCAAGGCTGCATTGCCTCTGTTCTGGGGATAATCCTCTGATCCCAAGGGAGGAACACCTGCCCTGGGCTTACAGACAGCTCTGCTCAGACAGGGCGCCAACAGGAAGGACCCTGCGCACCAGTGTCTGAAAGGAGAGCAGATGCCCGATGGTCCACACTGCCCAGGTGGGCGGATGGTCAGAGACAATTGCATCAGTGTCTGGACGGTGGCTTCCATCCATGGACACATCAGCGTGGACGGTGGCCACGAGATCAGGCTTGGCAAGAACAGAACAAAAGCAAAGCAAGGAAGGCACGCAGGTGGCCTGCTGAGAAGCGGAAGAGTGTGAGTGAGTCTACCTGCCCGACGAGAACGCTCACTGTGGCGTCTCAACTACGAGGGAGGCTCCCACAAAGACCCGCCACACGGACGTCGGCCACTCCCCCGGTGCCCAAGCTGCCAGGTTCCTAGAACATCACCACGTGCGGGGTGCGAGCCGCTTCTGGTAGGAGAAGATCCATGTCACGCCAGCATCCCCCTTTCCCCTGAACTCCCCTTCTGCTGCATGAAATGGCCTCTTTCTGAAACACGTCGTGTGGCTTCTTGATCCTGACGGATAAACTCACCCTGATATTTAACAGGATGGTGGTATCACTCACTGACGGGTAATCGAGAAAAAACACAGTCTGGATTGTGCTGCTCCTGAGATGCCCAGGGGAGATCTCGGTAACAGGGCCACAAGGCAGTCTGACGTCCAAATGTGAAGCCCAGGAAGAAAGTGAAGGTTTTCAGATTATCTTCTCATGGGGAGCCTCAGTGGCACAGTCGGCTAAGCATCTAACTTCTGCTTTCAGCTCATGTCATGACCTCAAGGTCGTGAGATCGAACCCCTCCTCGGGCTCCACACTGAGCAGAGTCTACTTGGGGTTCTCTCTCTTCCTTTACCCCTCTTCCTGTTTGTGTGAACACTCGCTCACATAAATAAATAAATCTTTTTTTAAAAAAGATCATTTTTCTCTTCCACTATGTTTTTCAACATTTTCTTTCATTTATCAAGTTCATGGATTCTGGGACTTCTGATTCTAACAATATAGCTAATTAAGCATCTTGAAAAAAATCATACTTCCACAAAGCACACATCTATATTTTTAAATGCACAGTTGTGCTTTCAGGAAAATAAAACGATATGATCAGGAGCAAAAACTAAAGCTGTTGTTGAAGCCAGAAATGTCAGCCATGGCTGCCCTTTGCACATCTGTCCCCACTGGGAACCTACAGACCACACAGTGAACAGGAAATAGGCACGAGGCCCACAAAAGGTAAAGTAACAGGATTGGGGCCTTTGCAAAAGTCTAGACTCCCGAAGGGTGACTTTCTTTTTTTCTTTTTTTTTTTTTTAAGATTTTATTTATTTGACAGAGAGAGAGACAGCCAGTGAGAGAGGGAACACAAGCAGGGGAAGTGGGAGAGGAAGAAGCAGGCTCATAGCGGAGGAGCCTGATGTGGGGCTCGATCCCAGAACGCCGGGATCACGCCCTGAGCCGAAGGCAGACGCTTAACCGCTGTGCCATCCAGGCGCCCCGCGAAGGGTGACTTTCTCATTAAAAGAACGAGCTGGCGCAGAGACACGTCAGGAGAGCGTGTTTACCTCAGCCACGGCTCTGAGCAGACAGCAGTCTCCCTGAAGATCTGTACCTTGCTCCGGTCCTCACAGAAGTCTGCGTTTGACTTTACACCGCTGCTATCTTGGACCGGGAAATCCCAGGCCAAGAGTTTAACTAAGTCCTCGTGGTCGGCAGCCTGGGCATTTTGCAGACCATGCAAACTCTCTAGAAGAATGCACCCCCAGGCCGGCCCCTCAGTATTCCTACAGATTCAGAGCAGCGCAGAAAGGGGCTTGTAATAAAACAGGATGAAATTCACACTAACAATAGTGTCTCTGAGTGACAGCTGCCCAAAAGGAACCCCAGAGTGAGAACTCCAATGACTTCAGAGGCTGGAATCTTGAAAATACTCAAAAAAAAAAAAAAAAAAAAAAAAAAAAAAAAAAGAAGCTGGAATAAAAAATGATCAAGCAAAAAAGACCATGAAAATTTACCAAGAATGTTTTTAAAAGAACCAAATAAAATGCCTAGAAATACAACTTATGACTGTTGGAATAAACATCTCCGTTGGCAATTTTATAGCAGATCAGAAACAACCAGAAGAATTTAGCGCTCGGAATGAAGGTGTGAAGGAAGCGCCCGGAGGCAGGCGGAGATGTACAGAGATGGAGATGGGGGGGGCACGGAACCCTGCCGCCTGGCCCCGGAGGCACAGGGGGAGGCAGAGGCTGTGGGAGAGGCCGGGGGTGCACACAATCTGGAAGGATTCTGTGGTCGGTCAGCTTACCGGTGTCAGAGCACTTTCTTCCACGTATTGAAACTAAAACCAGATATTGCACATGACATTTTATGGGGGTAATTTATGCAAGAGGGTGAGACAGAAGCAGAAGACTCCGCTCAGTGAAATGGCTCAACCCGATGTCAGGGACGGACAGCATTAAAACGGTGAGAAGGGAGGGGCAGCGAGAACGTGTAGCAAACACAGCGCGGATCTGCGAGGTGCTTCCCAAGTACTGACGCGTTTGTCTGCCTCACAGCCTTATAGCGCAGGGACACCTCCCCCCAAGGCGTTTTTATGGTTTCCCTCCTTTCTTTTTGTTTTAAAGATTTTATTTATTTATTTGAGAGTGAGCGAGAGCATGAGTGGGGGGAGGAGCAGAGGCAAAAGAGAGAGGATCTCAAGTGGACTCCACGCTCAGCGCAGAGCCTGATGCGGGGCTCAATCCCACAACCCTGAGACCGTGACCTGGGCCGAAACCAGGAGGTGGATGCTCAACCGACTAAGCTGGCCAGGCGCCCCTGGTTTCCCTCCTTTTTAATTAGTGACCAAAGCACGTGGGACAGGCAAGGTGCTCCCTGGCTCTCAGAGAGGACACAGTGGTGTGCACAGGGTGTCCTGGATCGGTTCTGCCACCAGGCAGGCTCTGACCCATGTCCGCACCCACCTTCTACTGGCTGTACGATCTTGGAGAAGTAATCCCTCTTCCCTGCGCGCTGACAACTCTGTGACCTCAGGGACCTGGCGAGGATGCCAGGCGGTTGAAGGAAAGCACATTTAAAGGGTCGGCTCAGGGGCGCCTGGGTGGCACAGTGGTTAAGCGTCTGCCTTCGGCTCAGGGCGTGATCCCGGCGTTATGGGATCGAGCCCCACATCAGGCTCCTCCACTATGAGCCTGCTTCTTCCTCTCCCACTCCCCCTGCTTGTGTTCCCTCTCTCGCTGGCTGTCTCTATCTCTGTCAAATAAATAAAAATAAAAATATAAAAAAAATAATAAATAAAGGGTCGGCTCGGACACAGGCAGCGGCACCTCCTCCCCCTTTTTCTGGGTCTGAAAGCAAGTGTCTGACACTCCCTGCAGGACAGGCCCACTGGCTAGGGGTGGAGCCACGTGAGCACAGACAGGGGGTGTCTGCAAACGCCCCTCCTTGCAGAGGGCAGCCCATACCCTACCCTCCCAGGAGCTCCCGGCGTCATCCTCCCTCACCTTCCTGAGCATCCCAGGAACATGTACACCTGTAGCAGGACTCCCCCAGCCCCACCACCGTGTTCCCCGGGCCCTTCAGACGCACGTCCTTGGACCCATGGCCCCATGTTGCCCACAGGTGCCAGGGTTGCTGCCGCAAACCTCCTCCAAGGGACCGCTTCTGTGCAGCCGATGTCAGGAACACGCCACCACTCCCACACCAGCTCCCAGCGAGGCTGCCCACAGCACCATCCCCTCCGTCCACAGCCCTGCCTAGCAGGATGCAGCCAGGCCCAGCCCACCCTCTCCATCCTGACTGCCAAGCCCACAGCTGGGCTGGGGCTGCCTCTCTAGGGGGGCACTGGGCTGTGTGTCCCAGACCTGGGTTATCATCTGACTACCAAGTGGTCTGCTCATCTCTAGAACCAAACTACAGAGAGACCCGGCTCTTTTCAGCGACCGAGCACTCAGAAGCTGTGGCTCCACGCCTGTGCCAGCGCCCTGAGGGCTGCCAGGACGGGGTGCCTGCACGGCATGCCGCCCAGCCTCACTGCCCGCTCGACGGCCTCATCGCCAACCACGCGGAGCAGCCCGGCACCACCAGCAGAGCTCTTCGCTGATACGAGTGTTACCCTGCAGTGCGTGTGCAGGCACTCGTCTCTCTGTCCTACAAAAGGCAATGGTGACGCTTGCTTGGCATCCCAGTATTTGCTTTCTGGACAGGGACCATCCACATTCCCATTAAAACAGAGAACACGGCGATTCATCAGCATTAGCTAGAGCAAAAATGGCATGCACCCCTTCAGCAACCGTTTTCTAAACTCACCATTATAAACTACTCCGGCACCCGCTCATGTCAGAAATTAATTAATACCCCCCAAAAGAACCTTCATACCTTCATTCTTCGGTAACGCAAGGATTTGCTGATTGATGTGTTTGAGTTTCTACTACGTGCGCCAAGTTAAAACATCAAAAACTCCCTCCTAAAAATACCAGTCCACCGGATGTCTACACAGAAACACTCTGTGTTCAGTAAGCTCTGGGGACGCGTGGGAAGTCAGCTTGCCTTTCCAAGTCAGGGCAAATGTCCCATCTGACTTTACTACTAGCAAGCAAGCCCTTTTGGGGAGGCCACCTAGCATGACTCCTTGAATGCAACACAGGCTCAGCAGGGTGACCAGACGCACTTCCTCTAGCCCTGACCCAAATCCAGCTCAGCTCTATGCCCAGGGCCAGGATGCTAAGGTCGTATGCTCCCTGCTGTCTGCAAAGGCTCTTCTGGTTTCCACGTCACTGCAGCCCCATGTGTGTCCCCAAGTCATGCCTAGGAGCCACCTGCATGGTGGCCACTGTCCCCTTTTCCCAGGCCACTTCTTCCTGGTTCCTGCGCATGTCATTTTCTCCTGCTCCAGGCGCTGCGCACAGCTGTGGGCTTCCTGGAGGAGAAGCCCAGCAGAGGGGATGGGTCGGGGCAAAGTGTCCTGCATGTGCCCCCCCCCCTCAGCACACAAACACGCCCCCACGCAGCAACCCTGTGCTGGTCCCGAGGATGGAGCTCCTCTCCTGTGTGTGCATTTGACCCCTCGTCTGCAACAGTGGTTGGCTTACACTAATTAGTATAAAAATCCACCCAACTTGGAAACTCAGGGAAGTCCATTTGTCTGCTGTCCCACAGGCACCCTCCAGGTGGCGGGGGGGGCCTGCCCCTGCTCCTGATGTCCTGTCCGCCAGAGGCCAGGGGATGTCTGCAGACAGCACCAGCCCCAGTGGCCGGCCTTGAGGGGAAGGAGAGGGTAAAGAGCAACTCTAAGAAAAGGAAATCGTTATGAAGCGCAAAACAGACTTGCGACTGCTCCCCAGGAAAGTATCTTCTTTATGAAGAGGAAAAATAAAACAAAATGACAAGGAAAGACAAACAGAAGGGAGCAGTTGGAGTGACAAGAAGAAAAAAATGAGGAAGAGTTCGGAAATCGTGTCCTCTGCTCCAAATGGCTGCTGTGACCCCCACCGTGAGCACCTACTGTGCGTGCTGCCGACCTCAGTGAGCATGACCTCAGGGAAGCTCTTGTTAGGCGGCCAATTCAAGAACAGAACCTGATTTCATGAAGTCACAACGCTCAGTGTGAAAGGATTCCTATTTTCACCTGTCCGACCGCCCAAACTAAAACCCAATTCCAAAACAAATTATCTTAATTTCCCATATCTTTTGAAAGTAATCATGATTACTTCAAATTCCTATAGATGGGTCAGAAAAAGAGAAAAAATAGAAACAACAAATGCTCTTTACAGAAATGAAAGATTAAAACCATAGCCTGTATGAAACGTGCAGAGCCCCCGAATTAAACACCAGAGGATCTTGTACTAATTAAACTGAGTCAGTGTCAGATGGAAAGGCCAAATTCAAACACCAGAACGCTTTATCAGGTGAAGTGCTTGAAAATGGGAATTTTGTATTCAGTACTGCAGAAGAGGTGAACAGTGGGGACAGCAGGTCCAGCAGCCCCTGAAGCAGGAAATCCCAGCCAAGTCAACTAAATCAGTTCATGGAAATTCGTGGGCAAACCCCACAAACACCGTGGTCAGGTAAGCCCACGCTGGCCTGGTGTGAGCGCTCGAGGACCCCTCCCCCCCCATGCCCACGCCAGGAGCCCCCTCCCCACAGTGCCCTCCCGTGGCCCCAGGCCAGCCCTGCAGCAGCTCGCATAGCCCAGCCCAGGACATGGTAACGGCTGCTCCTGGCCACACATCCTCTCACCCTGGGCAAAGCGAGGGAACCCGTTCTCTGCGCCTTTTGTCTGGAGCACACATGAAACCCCCGACGGGCTGCAAATGGCTGAGCGTTCCCTCCCTCCCGCTCACCTTGCACACACCTACACACACCCTGAACCGTGGTCCCTGACTATTTAGTCCCCTGGTTCATTCCCTCGTGTTTAACCTTGAAACCTGGTTGCAAATGCTCCAACATCAGAGCCTGCAGACGGCGGCGGGCACAGCGCCAGCTCCTGGCGGGTGTGGCTTTGATGGGCTTGGGGGCAGAGCCAGCTGGCTGCGAGACGCCGTTGCCCGGGGAACGGCCACTGAAGTGTGTGCTCGAGTGGGCACGGAGGCTCTCTGCAGCCGCCACGGCTGCCGCTGTGCACGGGGAAGCCCAGCTGGTGCCCATTAATGCTCTCGGTGTGGCAGGGACAAGGAGCCAGTTCCAGAAGCCTGACTCTTCCCACTGACAAATAGGCTTATCTCACTGCCTCCCTAATGAACGTACCCACCGCACCCACCCTAACAGAACGCGGAGCGGACAGAGAGAAGCATCTCAAGGATGTGCCCTGATTAAACAATACTGGTCGGCTAAAGGAGGGCACAGCCTGCAGCCCGCGGAAGGATCCGCCCTTTTACCTTTTGTAAATGCCTCTCTTTCCTCGCTTCATTTCACTTAAAATGCAGCAAGAGGGTTGGAGTGAATTCTGAACGCACAGAGGTAAAAGACGCATTTTAAACATCTATTCAATCACCTATCTTTCTAAAATGCATAGGGCAACTGTTTCTGAAATTCTAGATCTCCCCGTGAAATGCAACAAACCCAAGTTCTTTGGGGGGCTAGTGACATTTTCCGTACTTACACACTTTCTTCAAGTGCTCCGGAGTCTACAAATACCAAAGGGGGCTCAGGGCTCAGGACAGGGCGCCCAGCACATGGCTGGAGTCACTCAGTGTGTGCACATCGCATCCCAAAGTAATACTATTGCACAGCTGACCACCACCGGCCAAAACACAGCCGGGAGACGGCTCTCCACACAGAACTCAGGGATCACGCCACAGGGGATACAGACCCTGGAGCTGGAAGACCCGAGTTTGAAGCCTAGGGCTGACTTAGTTGCTCTGGACCCTGGGGAAGTGTCTAACCATCAATGCATGGGAATGACATCTCCGTGAGTGAGCCTGAGCCGGTGAAGACCTGGAAGTCAGCACAGAATGGGCGCGGGCCAGTTCTCGGCTCCTGCCCTCCAGCTACCGCTGTCTGAGGTGTGGACGCTGCGTGGTGTTGGACCATCATGCACGCTGGTGTCAGCCTGCACGCCCTTTCTCATCCTGCCTGCTGGGTCTGTCATCACACACTGTCTCTTTCCTATCCTCAGTCTCGGGGAACCCTGGGCTCCCTGGAGCCCTGCCCCTGCCTGCTCCCTTTCTGCACCCCCCCCCCCCGTGGCTTTCCGGTTTCTTTGTCTTCCCCTCCTGAGCGAGTGGCCATCTTTCCTTCTGCTCTTGGGGATCTGGTTTTTCTTCCTTTGAGCAGCCGCTGTGGCTGGGGAGCCACAGGACTCCCTGGCTAGTGTGTTCTAAGAGTGATGCCTGTCACCTCTGATGGGGCCCCTCCTGAGCTCCGTCCCCCTACTGCAGGTGACACCCTGGGTGGTGGCCTCCCTCAGCCCAGGCAGCAGGCTGTGGGGACAAAAGCAGGACCCAGCCAACCTGCAGGGATGTGCAGCCGGAGCACAGTGGGCTGCGGGAGAGGGAGGGCAGGGGACACAGAGGGCAGGAGGGAGGAATCCCCGCAACTCAGCCATGAAGAGACCAAGGGACCGGCAAGGCTGCCCGAAGATACCTAGAGACCCAATGTGTCTTCCTGGGGAAACTTTTCCAGAAGAAAAACTCAGACTAGAACAAAAGATGTGTAGGTACAGATTTCCAATACAGCTTTGTTTATAAGAGCAAAGTATCGAAAATAAATGTCTACCAAAGAAGAATCAGTCAAATGCACAGGGACTCTTCATACCACCACCAAAAGCAACCCTGGAAAAGACAACTGCTGCCTCCCATCCAGTTCGCCAGCCTACGATCCTCCTAGGTCGGGTGTCCGTGGTCCCAGGCTGCTGGCCTCCCATCCATCTGCACAACAACCCCCACCCAGAAGACCAGGAGAAGGGGGTACAGGAGCAGACTCCTACCACACCCTCAGGCAAGCCTTGGAGTGTGGAGTTTGGGCAGACAGGGGCCAGGGCCCCCGACACCAGATGGCCCCTGCAGTGGGTGGGGAAGCAGCACTCCTTCTACCCGCCGACCTGCGCCAGCAAACACTGCCCTCAGCCACTGCCTCAGTCAGGACTCGGGGTCCCGTCGTGTCCAGCCTCAGGGACTCAGTGCTTCAACCTCACCATTCAGAATGACTCCAAATGAGCTGTAAGGCAGTGTTCCGAGTTCCAAAGGAGAAAGGCCACTGCCAACCACACGGGGACAGGTCTGCAGCAATGGAAGGGAGGCCCAGCTCCTGCTATTTACACAGACGCCACGGCCACAGCTCTCAGAGGCCGACGCTCTTGCTTCTCTCGCCTGGGATCCCAGTGTCATGGCATGAGGACGCCAACAGCCACGGCGAGAGGCCACATGTATGTGTTTTAGCTGCTGCTGCTCAAGCCTTCCCCACCAACAGCCAGCTTCAACGTGACACACAAGAGTAACGAGCCTTCCGAGGACCCCATCTCCATCCTTCCAGACCCACCAGCCGGGCCCAGGTGTTAGGAAGCAGAGAGGAGCCAATGCTGCTGTGCCCGGCCTGATTACTGACCCAAGAACCCATGCACTGCTTAAACGATTACTTTTACTCAACAAAGTCAACCTATCCACAAGGCGAAGGGCATCTTACAACAGCCGCCATTAGGCTATCCACAGGCACGCGAATACTAGAGTGCTTCATCCTGACCTGGTTGCCATTAGCCTCCAGCTGGCAGATGCTACATTTCAGAAAGCCCAGGAGAGGCACACAGCAGGAGCAGGGCCATTCAGGAGGCCACCCTGCCCACGTGTCCCAGAGACATGGGGAGACCCAGGGGAGAGGGACACTCTGGTGCTTGGATCTGGAGATGCGGTGGGCAGTCCAACTCCTGGCGTGCATGCGTCCTCAGCTGCATTCTGTGTTCACCCCAGTAACCTGGGAAGCAGTTCCGTAAGCACATATAAAAGGCGGTATGGCCTCGGGGCCAGGGCTGCCCTCGACTTCCTAGTGCCTCACAGAGCGCCTTGCGGAGCACAGGAACCCCGCTGACCACGCGCCGACAGAAGCCACAGCTGCTTTGTGTGCGTCTGCCCAGCAGCCCCGCAGCTCGGTTCAGACGGAGGAGTCGAAGCTCAGAGAGCAGCAGCCTGCCTGCGAACACACCGGCAGGAGCAGAACCAGCCCAGGCCTGACCCCAAAACCAAGCTCGAGACACCAGGCTCCACGGCCTCCGCTCTGGGCTGCTCAAGAGCAGGGTCTGGGCGTAGAGGCCACCGAGTGAAGATGCACTGACCTGCTCCCAGCGAACGTAAGCTCCGATCGGCAGGGGGTCTAAGTAACGTACATCCTGTTCTGCCAGCATCAAAACACTTGCCCGGCATACAGCATGTACCTGATAGCATCTCTGGGCGGAGGGACGGCCAGACGTTGATGGACACACGCTCTGGCACCCACCCAGCGTGGGATCCACCCACCCGCTCACTGAGTGCCCACCTTCAGTCTAGCCCTCCGCCTTACTGAGGGGAAGACAACACTGAGGGGGCCCCCCCGCAGGGAAGGACTTCCGTCCCTCCCCGATGACCCTGCTCGCCCCAGCTCTGTCCTAACCTGCCCCTCCCCTGACGGTCTGCTGCACTCTCTGCATGCTCATGGCACTCCTGAGTCTTCTTTTTCACCAAAAACCGTTCCTCCAAAGTGACCCAGACATGTTGTCGTGTATGGTCACGGACAGGTGCGCGTGACCTGCTCAGCCACCATCCCGAGCCGAGGCTTTCCGGCGAGAGTGTGATTCTCCTCTCCCATCCCCAGGCTGGTGCATGTTTGCTGTGGATTGAGAATCCGGGGAGATGAATGCAGACAGTGAGGAGTCGGTGCCCGGAGGGCGGGAGGGGATGTGCAGCAAGGAGGAGGGGTGGGCCGCATGTGACCCTGAAACACTGCTTTTATTTCCGTCTGCCAGTTCCCTCAACGGAGAGCGAGGGATGTGATTTTTCAACTTCTACTTCCACTAACTGGGGACAGAGGCCCTCTAAAACACAGACCGCTACCTCACTGAAAAACAAAAAAGTGATCCAAACACTGAATTTTCAGCGTATTCTGGGGTTCATTTACCAGTTTCAGAGATTTCATTTGAATTACCTAACTCCTTGGGAAGCTACCACAGAACAGACAAACAGATGACTGTCAGATGCCAAATGTCATAGCTGAGGAAGGGTCTTCCATCATTTGGTCTGCCTGGAGCTGCGGAAAGTTCTTTTGCTCTCTGCCTGGCAGTATCAAGCAGACGGCAGCATCAGTGATGGAGGAATACTACCAGAAGAAACAGTAAGTACTCGCCATCACAAAGCCAGGCCACCACGCGGTCCTGGGAAGAACGGATGCAGGATGGAATCTGTTGCTAAGCAACAGGGCCTCCCCCTCAGGTGTCTGCGGTGGACCTGTCAGCCAGGGATGGCAGCCACTTGACTCAAGTGCAAATGTGCAGATCCCAGCAGACAAAACCGACCTTGCGACTGTCTCCGAGCCAAGCTGCCACCCCGAGAGCATGACCAGACCGCAGCATCGGCAGGGCATCCATTCACCTCTGTGCCTGACTCCTGCAAACAGATGCGGCATATGCAAAACACGGAACTAGAGAGGAGGTGCCTTACTGACAGTCGACAGGGAGGGGGCTTTCTCAATGAGACTCAGTTGACAGTCAGTGCTTCCCAGGAGGGGGCCGGGGAGGGCTCCCAGCCATACTCATAGCCAGCAGGGTCAGCGGTGGCCCCGCCCTCAGAGGACGTGTCCTAGGCCACACACGGAGATGTGGATACCACCCTCCTGCCCGCCAGGGCGTGGGCACGTTCCCATTATCTCCTCTGATTACAAGGCGATGCTTCAAATTTGTGGCTCTCATGCAGCACCCGGCTTTCTGAAGCCTAATCACCCACTCTCTGTCTTCCTCGGCAACTGCTCCATTAGTGTCCCCACCGGTTCTGGACCAGGGAGGCAAGGGACACGTGCTCTCCCTGGCAGATCTCCCACTTTCTTCCTCACCCGTGGGCCCCCCCATTCTCAGTGACCCCTCTGTCACTATGTTCTTCTATCTGGGTTTTCTCCCAAATCACAGCTCGACAACAAAGAACGCCAGCCTTACAGAGCTCTCTCTATGCAGACGGGGCGGGCAACAGGACCCACAGACCCCAAGCTGCCTCACAGCCAACAGAAGGAACGGATAGCGGGGTGGAGCGACAGCAAGGCTGGCCAGTCCCAAGTGACCCAGGTCCTCCCCTCACCAGCCTGGGGGACCCTTCCTGCTCCCCGCTCTGCACTGGCTCCCTCCGGGCCAAGCCGGCCCCTCTTCTCTGTCCTGTCCCAAGGCAAGTCCCTCGGCTCTGAAGTCCCCATGGTGCTTCCTGCCCTCAGAGAGGCTCCGGTCGTCCCGCTGGCCCAGAGGTAGGACATGCAGTTCACACCTGTGTGTCCCCTCCCATCCCATCTGGAGAGAGCACCACGCCTGTGACGCTCCTCATCCGAGTGGACATTCACACAAGCCGAGTCCTGCCTTCCCTTGCGGGCACCCACACCACACATCAAAGTCCTCCGTGGCCCTGCACCTCCCTGCTCTGCCCCCACCTGCCTCTTACCTGCCACCTTCTCCCCAGCGCTTGCTCCCTCCCCGACCCCACCGCACCGATCATCTCCCCACATCATCTGCCCACACAGGCCTCGCTGGCTTCATCTATGGGCTGGTCCCACTCCACAGGATGGCGGGCCCGTGTTCCGTGTGTTCCCGCAAGCCCTTCGTGGCAACACCCCGGGGAGAGGTAAGCTCCACGAGCCCCTGCAGCGGATGGACAGATGAGTCACCCTCCCCTGTCCACCGCCACACTCGCTACCTCCTTGGAACCAGCGCCCGCAGGCCCCTCCAGGATCCAGGCCAACCTCCTGCCTCACACGCCAGCCTGGCTCCTTTTCGCTCCCGGGGCTCTGGCCAGTCCAGCCTCCTTGCTGTCTGCCACGCGAACTCGAACTCGCCTCCTGCAGCCCAGGCCAGGCCCCATGCCAGCTCCTCTCCTGGGAGGCGACTGCCCTGGACGGTACCACAGTGCATGCGCACACACACACGGCACATACACACACACCCTCACCCAGGCATACACGCCGTGTGTGCACACTTTCTCACACTCAGCACATTGCACACTCACACAGCAAACACACACCCCCCACTCACACGCAGTACGTGCACACTTTCTCACACACACACTTGGTGCACTGCACACGCTCACACTCGTGTACACACGCAGCTCCTGCACATACACTTTCTCAAGCACTCTCAGGCTCGGCACATGCACAACTCCCACACATGGTGCACGCACCCTCACACACGGTGTGTACGCACCCCACACGACACTCGCACACACTTGCACACGTGGCATGTGCACACACCCTCACATTCCTGTTCTCTCCTCTCCAGGCACTCCAGTTACGTCAAGCAAATTCGCCCCAACCAATCAGCGGCCCACCCTTGCTCTCTATGCCTTTAACTTGCTTTAGTTTGTCCTCATAACACTTTCTCCACCAGAAACCGTATTTACATTTATGCGTTGCTCATCTTCAAATGCAGCCCCGTGAGGGCACCCGTCTGTTTGCTGCTGTACCCCGGGTCCACAATGGTGCCTGGCGTGCTCTAAATGCTCAGTGACAGATGCTGAATGAGTAATTACGACATGTCATATAAGGAACACAAAGGACTGTGAGAGATGCAAGACACTTTTTTAAATGCAAAAGGGTACAAAATCATGATCCCTTTTTAAAGGTGCTATTTTACCACTAAAATGTGAAGGGAGGTTGGGTACAGAGGGTTATAATTTGGGGAATCAAATGTTCCCAGGAACCACAGTCAAGAGAACATCTTTTCCCCTAAGACTCGGCCACAACAATCAGCCATGGCTTACACCTGTTTAGGCATGCTTCCTGAAGGTTAGTAATCCCAATTCTCTCTTTGTGCTGAATTTAAGGTGTCCCAGGCCTCCCCAGGGACGAAAGTGATGGGGGTGGGGGGCAAAGCAGGAAGCAGAAAGGAGGAAATGGAAAGAGGAGGACAGAAAATCCTCAAAAGGCAGGGGCAGGTGTGTGTGGGACACACAGCAGAAGTCCCTCCAGTGGGAGCAAGCAGATCTGGACAGGGAGGGGCACAGTAAACAGGGGTCAATCATTTGGGGTCCAGACTAATTGCCATCAAATCACACGTCAGCAGGTATAGACGTGCTTCTGTTTTTGCCTGAACAAAGCAGGAAGGACACAGAGAAAACCTATCGTATCTCCTAGTGCTACAAGCAGGCCGAGAGAGCAGGTGAACATCTCCACACTACAGGAGCCAATCCTCTGTTTGCTCAGCAGGAAGTGGAACAGGTTTAAACGTTAGCTTTTTTTTTTTTAAAGATTTTATTTATTTATTTAACAGAGATAGCCAGCGAGAGAGGGAACACAAGCAGGGGGAGTGGGAGAGGAAGAAGCAGGCTCACAGCAGAGGAGCCTGATGTGGGGCTCGATCCCATAACGCCGGGATCACGCCCTGAGCCGAAGGCAGGCGCTTAACCGCTGTGCCACCCAGGCGCCCCTAAACGTTAGCTTCTGCCCAAGTTCCTGAGAGATTTCCCAGTTCTGGCGTCAGTGAGGACATGTGATGGACCCGACACCAGGTCTCCACCCTGCAGAACACACCTCCAGCCATGTCTGAATATGAGCCCCCACCTGAGCGCCAGCCCTCACCTGCATGTGAGCTCCCACGTGAGCGCCAGCCCCCACCTGAGCACCCGTGCCCACAGCAGTGCGGGACGGCTAGCGGTGGGGAGAGACTGCTCAGAGGCGAATCACAGTCACACCCAGTATTACACAGTCACTTGGAGGTCAAGAATTCAGTCTTCTTGTAATTAGGATTCACATCGATGCAGAATGGGATGCCATCTTATGTGAAAATAGTACACAGTTCATTACATACCTGAATGCCTTCTCTGTATCAGATTCTGCTACGCACTGAATATTCATCATTTATAACCTAGCTGCTTTCAAAAAGGAGCTAGGAAAGATGGCTGCTTGCTAAAAGCATTATGACGTACATCAAAATTACATTATATAAAATAAGCTACGTCATCTTTTTAAAACTAGTTTTATCTAAATACCTGCTAAGACAATAGTTTTAAAAGTAATCAGCACACATGCATGTCTAGTAGGTAACGTATTTAAAACGGGCATGGGCTGACCCGGTGAGGGGATGAACGAACTCTCTAAACTTCTCTCATTCAGTGGACACAACAGCTCTGCGGTGTCCTAGCCTTCCGTGTCATGTGGCATCGCTTACAAACAGCACAACCGACGTTCCAGAGCATCAGCCACGCTCTGGACCTTCCTGGCGAGTACAGCTGAGTACCACACAGAGGCCCGCGATGTCGCACAGCTAGTACGCGGCAGTCACGATTCAGGTAGAACTCTGCCGGACTCCAAAGCCTGTCTGCACTCTTGTCTCAGGGCCATCACAGGGGCATCATCCCGGGTCCCCACTGCTGGACAACACAGTGGCCTCAGGCCCCCTGTGTCCTGCTCTCGGAAGAGGGTCTTAAGTCAACAGGTGTCAATTCTGACCACCTACTAAGGATCACTCTGGGAGGGTCTAAAACTCCTAATGCCAGGGCCTTATTGGGAAAGATCGAACTCAAGGTGAGGCCCATGGATGGGGACTTCTACGAGGAGCTGGGGTAATCTGACTGTGCAGCCAGCGCGAGGACCTGTCATTTACTGTATGCCACTGACTTGTCATCCTGAGACATGCTCTATAAGCCATTCATCCAGTGAAGGTCACATGCCTGGTATGTTCCAGATGCCTTGTTTCTGCCACGATGGTGACGGTGACCGCCATAGCTCCGTTCATGGCTGGTCCGTGATGTGCATCTCATGCATGAATCTCTTTAATCCCCTAACCGTCTTCCCAAGCAGATACTATAAGCCCCTCTTTTACAAATGGTGATCCCAGGCCTCAGAGAACCTAAGGAACTGCCCCAAGGTCACGCAGACTCACGGAGAGCTGGGACTCAAAGCCAGGTGCATCTGATTCTAATGTCTGCATCCCTGCACTTCCTCCCACACCACCTGGGCTCCTCGGATAGACAGAGAAGAACCTCCCAAAAACAGCCCTCAACTGCGCGACCACAGCCTGTGCAAGAGGATGACACTAGCGAGCGGGATACTACAATAGCGCCTCTCTCTTCGCTGTGGGGTGCTGTGGTCTGAATGCGCCTGGATGTCGGTGCCCCGACTCAACGTGGGAGACCCCAAGCCCCAGGGGACAGTGCGAGGAGGTGGGCCATTTGGGAGGAGAGGGCTGCACTCTCACGATGGGATTAGAGCCTGTGCAGAGGACAGGCTAGGTGCTCCCACCCCTTCCCCATCTGAGCACAGCCACCCATGAACTAGGAGGCAGCCCTCACCAGACACTCAGTGGGCACTGATCTGGACTCCAGCCTCCAGAACTGTGAGAAGCACATGTCTGCTGTTTGCAGGCCACCCGGTCCTTGGCATTTTGTTACAGCAGCCAGAATGGGTTAGAACAAAGATGTGACTCTTACCAAAATAATGAAGTATGAGGCAGAGATGGGAAGGACAACGTTTTGTCAAAAACACTGTGGCTAGGTCTAAAAAAAACTGCCATTAGTTGGGAAAAAAGTGGGAATCACTTTTTCACATTAAGTAAGTCATTCTAAAGCAACAGTATAAAACACTTCGGTTCACACACAGGCCTCCAGGCTATAAAAACTGTGCTCTGGACTGCGCAAGTGTTCCTAAGTCTTCGGGGCTCCTTTTGTCCCTCTCATTCCCTCCCAGACCATCTTGGAGACACTGTTGGTCACCATCTAGAGGCTGCCGGTGAGATCTGCCCAAGGACTCTGGCTCAGGGCACTCTGGGAATCACGGGAGCCTCGCCACCAGCCTCCACCCCAAGACCATTTAGCAGAGTGCGGTGAAGGGCGTGGTGGCCTGGGTCAGTGGTGGGGCGGGGGGGGGGGGG
>NW_024426774.1:7584028-7598443 GCF_017311325.1 Ursus maritimus | reverse complement strand
GGGGGGGGGGGACTGGGAGGACCTGTGCCAGGCCTGCTGAAGGGAGTCCTGGGTTCTCGTCTCATGGCAAGGCTGCACACTCCGGGGGTTGCTGACGCCTGCAGTGGGGTTAGGGTTAGAGACCCATGTGGGCTCGGGGAAGGGAAGCAGCCAACAGCCTGCTGGAAAGCCTGGTGGGTCAGGAACCATGGGCATCTCAACTCCATACCCGCACTGCGTGCTTCCCACACCCCGAGGCTTGCCATGGTGTCCTGCCGAGGACACACTCTCTTAGTGCGCTCCAGGCAAACCCACCCACCCGAATGAGAAACTGGCTGTCATTCACGGCAGCAATCAAGCCCTCCTCATTACAAGCAACTTTGACTCTGCCCAGACACCCTCATTTTGGTGTCTCAAGATCTGCTTTAGTGTGGTGTGAAGCTAACAGAACTGCACAGACCGCTCATACGATGCACCATCTCTGAATTTAATCCACTGAAACAGTGGCTGTTTGAACATCACAGACTCCAACACTTGAACCAATATCAACCTTAATAATTCTTTGGTGATATCTCAGAAGTACAACTGATGTTTTCACTCCTCCACTTTAAAAAGCTAATAAACAGGGGGACCTGGGTGGCTTAGCTGGTTGAGGGTCTGACTTTTGATTTCAGCTCAGGTCATGCTTAGGGTCCTGTGATCCAGCTCCACATCGGGCTCCACGCTCAGCGAGGAGTCTGCTTCTCCCTCTCCCTCTGCCCCTCCCCCCCACTCACTCCTTCTCTCTCTCTCTCAAATAAACAAAGTCTTTTCTTTTTTAAAGATTTTATTTATTTATTTGAGAGAAGAGAGAGAGAGAGAGAGCATCAGCAGGGGCAGGGGAGGGACAAAGGGACATGGAGAAGACGACTCCCCATAGGGTGGTGAGCCTGATCTGGGGCTCAAACCCAGGACCCTAAGATCATGACCTGAGCTGAAGGCAGATACTTCACCAACTGAGCCACCCAGGCGCCCCTAAATAAAATCTTTTTAAAAATATAATAATTATATATAATAAACAGTAAACACTTTTGAAAGTAAAAATGAATTTTATTGTATAATAACGATATTTTTTCCATGGGTCTAGCACCAACCACAAGAGATTACTGTAACTGTGTGACTGCTCTTAACCAGTTCAAGTGACCTTGACATACGTTTGTCCAAGACCTTGATTTGGTCCTGCCCTCCTCCCCCTGCACACCCACACCCAGCCCATCCTCCCCCTGCACACTCATACCCTTCTTCCAGCTCTCCTCCCCCTGCACACTCACACCTTCCTTCCTGCCCTCCTCCCCCTGCACACTCACACTCTCCTTCCTGCCCTCCTCCCCCTGCACATTCATACCCTCCTTCCTGCCCTCCTCCCCCTGCACACACACACTTTCCTCCTGCCCTCCTCCCCCTGCATATTCACACCCTCACTTCACCAATCCTCCCCCTGCACACACACACACACACACACACCTTCCTTCCTGCCCTCCTCCCCCTGCACACTCACACTCTCCTTCCTGCCCTCCTCCCCCTGCACATTCATACCCTCCTTTCTCCCCTCCTCCCTCTGCACACCCATACCCAGCCCATCCTCCCTCTGCACGCTCACACCCTCCTTCCTGCCCTCCTCCCCCTGCACACACACACACACACACACACCTTCCTTCCTGCCCTCCTCCCCCTGCACACTCACACCCTGCTTCCTGCCCTCCTCCCCCTGCACATTCATACCCTCCTTCCTCCCCTCCCCCCTCTGCACACCCACACCCAGCCCATCCTGCCCCTGCACACTCACACCCTCCTTCCTGCCCTCCTCCCCCTGCATGCTCACACCCTCCTTCCTGCCCATCCTCTGCCTGTTCTGGCCATCCTCCCTTTGCATGGGCCCCATCTCAGCTGTCTGGGTCCAAGCCTCCCTCAGCCTCTGACTTCTCATCCTGAGGCGTTTCCAATCTGGGAGCCAACTTTGTCTCCTACTTCAGATGAAGGCTTCAGCCTCCCCCAGCACCAGCTGGTGGTCAGGTGGTGGCAGTGAGAACACCTCTCTTTCATGACACTCCTGTGTGGTAGGACAACACCTCTCTTTGCCCATGATCCTGGACATGAGGCACTGAGGGGCTCTACTCATCCCTCGTGGCTCCAGTGTCTGGGCAGTGTGGCCCATGCTGGGAGCTCATCACGCACGTATGATTGTAAAGGGAAGACCAGGAGTCAGTGTGAAGAAACACTCCACACTGGACGTGTGGACAGAACAGGGTAAGTGAATAAAAGGCGGTACGGGGACGGGAGAGGAGGATGTTGAAAAGGCAAGGAGTGGGTGTGCGGAGAGCCGCTGTCCCGAGAGCCAGCTGCACTGAGCTACAGGCCCTAGACCAACAGCCACAGAGGGAAACCAAGTGCCACGTAGCCTCCCTCTCCTCGGCTGCAAGTGCAGAGATCCCTACCTGTATCACATGCTCACGGAGACAGAAGGGCAGCACAGAGCCTGGTAAACAGTAAGTATCTAATCAGCAATAAAGGAAGGGATCTAGACTAGCAGGTTACTGAAGTCTCTTCTGTGTCAGGCAGTCCCCTGTTGTGTGGTGAGTTGGGTTTTGGGCTTTTCAATACTGAGCTACTGGACCAACCTCCCAGTGCAGCCTCATGCACATGGAAGGCACGCACGTGGACTGCAAGCACGTGGCCTGCATGCACGTGAGGAAGCACCAGACTTCCTCTCGCATCCTAGTCAGTCAGCAAACTTCTCCCATGCAGGTCCAGACAGTAAATATTTTTGGCTTTGGGGGCCACGTGTCCCTGTCACAATGACTCAAATCTGTCATTTCGGCATGAAAGCAGCGATGACACTACGTGAGTGTGGCTGTGAGGCAATAAAACTTTATTGACAAAACAGGCAGTGGGCCACATTTAGCCCATTAGCTGTGTGGTTTGCTGTGGTCCTGGACTACGAATTCGCTTTGATTTATTTTTAAGTAGACCCAGAGCAAACCCTTCACGTATTTGCTCATTCACTGAGTTCAACAAACATTTTCTCAGTGCTTACTATGTGCCAGGCCCTTTTGAACGTATGGGGCAGTGGCGGGCAACACGGACTCATTGGCCATTTCAGATGGCAGTGACTCAGGGATAACTTTCTAGCGCCTCACTCTATTTGTCGTCCACTCCCCTCATCCCCTAATAGATGCTGTTGGCAGAGATCGGCAGCAGCTCTGGTCTTAGCCATTTTCTAGACTGGGGTTCCCTGCAACGTGAAAATACGGGTTCTGTGCCTTTAAAAAAAAAAGGGTTTGGAAATCATTGGTCTGGACTAGGTGTCACCGTTTCATGGATGGCTGGGTGAGGTCAGATTACAGCCACTGCTTCCCCCGGATCGATCTGTCAGGCCTATTCCTGTGTCACAGGAGGTAACATTAGTCTGAAGGGACTCAGGGCTCCCAAAGTCAGCCCGGTACTACCCTTGAAACCACAGTCTTCAGGGTGTTTGCAAACCGGTCCTGGAACGACGATCCTCCCCCACGCTGATGGTCGAGGGCCACGACAAACGCGTTCCTGCGTCCTCCACACGACTCCGTGCGCTCCTGGGTCTGCTCCATCAGGAGCACACTTAGTTGTCCCAGCTGCCTGGCACGGTGACTGTGTCATGCGGCCACCTTGCCAGGATGCACTCTCTCCCCACAAACGCACGCATCCCACCGCGGGGACAAGGACGGCCCGAGGTCCCTGCGACCGCGTCACGTGCACAGCAGCGCACTGCTCTGGGGCAGCTTCATTTACAGCCAGGCCTGTCCTCGCAGACGGCATCACCAAAACCTCACTCCCCCTTCTGTTGCACCCCAGGTCTGCCCTGTGGCGTCAGGAGGAGAAAGCCCATCCTCTTGTGAACAGCCTTTCCCTGCAGTGAAACCCACCCCGGCGCCACCAGCGCCACCATACTGCCCGGCACTGGTGAGGTCCGGACACACAGACGTCTCGAGTACGGGCTCCCACTGTTCGGGAAGAGCGGGACTGCAGGCTGAGTGTGCGCAGCTGGCTGGCCGGGAGTCTGGGTGCCCGGGCAAGCCCCGGCGGCCACACTGTACCCTCGCTGGCATCTTCCCCAGGCTATGGTCATGGAGTCTTGCGGTGTTTGAAAGGCCCCTGAGTCTTCTCTTTGCGAGCCCCACAAACCTGCCACCTTCCCATGTGGCGCGTCGCCCTGAGCGGGCTCTGGATGGACCGCACTCCTCCAACTATTCTGGGAACCGCGGGCCGCAGACAGATGTGCTCCGACAAGCATCTCCTTCGGTCCGTGCAGCTCCTCTTCTTAGAGCGGGGCCCTACGATCACATCAGCCTTCTTTCTAACGGGCAGATCCTATTGCTGACTTTACCGTACAGCCGGCTGAAACCACCGTCTGTGTGTGTGCTCGCAGTGTCAGAAATGGAAACACTCCCCCCGGCCACCCCCCACGGCATGCGGCCCTCTGTGTGGCCCAGACTCTCCCCGACAGTGTCTAGAAACCTCAGGCGCTAAGACACCACTCAAGCAGTACTCCTCGCGTGGACGCGCTGTCGAGCTCTGCTTGGCGCCGGCTCCCAGAACAGAGACAGAGAGAACCTGGGCCCCGCCGCAGCCCCAGCTCTGTTGGTGGTGAGCCCGGCCACCCTCAAACACACGGTGTAAGGTCAGAGGCCACAGCCTCCACAGCGCCCTTCCTCGGACACCCTTCAACTCACCAGTGCTGGAAAGCATGCAGCGCGGCAGACGTCAGAGCTGGCGAGCACGGCCGGGGCCCTACGTGAACAGCTGGAAACTCGTGAAACTGCCATTTTTTAGGTCAAAACCACCAAATTTCATACAGTTCCCCTAATCCCGGGGAATCTCACATAAGACTCCTCACCTCTCTGTTTCACTCTGCAAAACACACGTCCTGCGTGATGCTAAGGTGCACTACAAACGTCGAAATTCCCAAATTCTGTCTGGTCTGTTCGAAAGAGCACTATCCCTGCAACGCAGGCGTTCTCTCTCTGCGCCCAGACGGCTGGGGGACACGTGAGAGGGATCGACTGCCTGAGATGTGTGCCTCCCCACTGCCCACCTCGGCCCACGGGTCTCAGCAGCGGGCACTCTGCCCATGCGCTCCCTTGTGCACTCGTACCAGCATTTCATCATCGGTTCCTAAAAACACATGCCTGGGTGTCAGAGACGGTCTAGAGCTGTCCTCCCCTCAGACTCTCCCATGTGTGTGTGTTTTAACTACTTCCCACAGACGGAGGTCAAATGCACTTTGTGTATCAGCCTAAATACCCTGTGGCAGCCCTGCTTGCCAACACCAATTTCCATGAAAAATAAATCAACGAGAAACAAAAACAAGAAGCTACGTATCATCCATTTCTTTCAGGACTAAGGCAGAGTCCCAATCACATAAATGTCTGACCATCAACAGTGTGTTTGTAAACCAGTTGTCATCCAAGCGCATTTTCTATAAAAATATGTATGTTGTGGGTTGCAAACAATGAAAGAGTGGACAAAGCCTATCAACCCCAAAATGCAGTGGCAGCTCCTGCAGACTCATCCCAGAACATTCTTCTCTATATCCTTCATTGTAAGATCCTGTTCTTCAGGACACACCTGAGCTTTCAAAACAGTCAAAACTCTCAGAATCCAGCCTGATGAACGAGACAGGTAACCACACAGGACAGAGTAATCAGGAGCTAGAAACTACTGTATGGAGTCAGGAGAAAGATTTTCTTAGATAGCAATGAAGCTGACTCCCAGAGACATGCCCAAGTGCTCTGAGCCCGGTGCTGTCCCAGGACGAGCGGAGGCCAGCACTCACTGGGAGGGGCAGGGTCTACTCTCCCTGTTTAAGATGATACAACTCGCCTTGCTTTCCAAGCACCCGTGTGGGATTAGCAAGTTCCCAGCAAGATCAGAGGATGGTGATGGAGACACGCCTTCTTCCTCAACAACCACAGAGGCGGGCGATGTGCCCTGAGGAGAACTGACCAAGAGGACAGCCACTCGGATGTCGAATGTCAGGGACTCTCCTCGGGCAGGTTGCTGAGTCAGAGGACATACTACTCTTTCCAGCTGAGCCGGGCCACATACTGAGGAATCCAGAATCACCCGGGGATTCACCACGGTCAGTGCTTTCCCTCCGGTAAACATGTCTCAACTGTGTTAGCTTAAAAACAAAGCAACTCTGGGGGAAGTATTTCTGGTCTAACAACACTGCGTTGATGATTCAGACCTCTTACTTTCAGTTCAAAGACTGACCAAATGTAAGCTCGGCGCGATAAAATGAGGTGGTTGGGTAAAGATAAACTCACAAGTGGCCAAGTATAATTAATCACCTTTGAGATCTTCAGATACTCAAATTCACCATTTAAAGTACCTTGGGTGTTGGATGTGACAGGTGCTTCCATCAGGAGCACAAGGGATAAAAGCAAACGCAGAGGCTCACATCCGAACCCTCCTTCTGACACAGGAGAAGGGGCCCGGGGGGAGCAGCATCCTAACCCTCCCTCTGACTCCAGGAGAAGGGGCCGGGGGGGAGCAGCATCCGAACCCCTCCCTCTGACTCCAGGAGAAGCGGCCGGGGGGGAGCAGCACACCAACAAGGATTTCACGGGACCACCTCGGAGGCTCAGAAGGAGGAGACACTGCCACACGCAATAAAACAGAACCCAAGAGGACTTCTTAATAGGCCTCCTGAGTCTACACCAGCTGCACCAAAACCTCCACAGTAGAAAGGAACTCAAAAAAAATCCCCACAGTGACTTGAGGGGGATTCAAGGTTCAGCCATTGGAAAACTTCTTGGACACAGTAAAATGAACTTCCCTGAACTCGATCAGCTCTGAGCTTGACCAGGTTGCCAGTGGGCAAACGCGTCTGGCAACGGCAGCCCAAGACCTGTCTTGGTGGAAGGCTCTGGCTGACAGTCTGAGACACATCCAGAAGCACAGTGATGCCTCTCCAAGCAAATGGAAAGCTCATTTTAAGGCATAGGAAACAATCAAAATTCAAATTTGGGAATTTTGTCCTTGGTTATTTCTAGAAGGATCTCTGTTCAAGTCACTCACAAAAAACACTCTGTTTTATTTTGCTTCACTATATTGTAGACACTGTGTTTTGTACAGATTGGAGGTCCGTGGCCACCCCGTGGCCACCCCACGTCCAGCACGTCTATCGGCGCCAGTGTACCCACAGCATCTGCTCACTTCGTGTCTCTGCGTCACATCTTGGTGATTCTCGCAATATTTCAAACTCTTTCATTATTATATTTGTCACGATGATCTCTGACCAGTGATTACGACTCACTGAGAGCTCACACGATGGTCAGTTTTTAGCAGTAAAGTGTTGTCACATTAGGGTATGTACTTTTTTTGGACATGATGCTATAACACACTTAACAGACCACAGTACAGTGTAGACATAACTTGTACGCACACTGGGAGACCAAACAAGTCATCCAGCCCACTTTACTGTGACACTTTCCTGGAGTGGTCTAGAAGGAAACCCACAATGTTTCCAAGGCGTGCCTGTATTAAAACGTGCAGTGAATGGTAAACTGTGGTCTACAAGGTTTCAAAGAAATCACAAGGCCTCCCTCCCCTCAATCAGAGACCTGTAACTTTGTCAAGCTACGTCACTTCTCCTCCCCGCTAGTTTTTCCTGTTTTGACCCTCAATATTTCCCTGTGGGGCTTCTCACTGCGCTGACCTGCTGTAGCAGGCTGACCCTAAATGAGTTGGTGAATGACGACACGCTCTAGATAGGACAGTAACAACAGTGAGACACTCTGTAAGTGGGAGGTCCATGCCTTATCTAAGTGGTCCCTGTCAGGAGAGCTCAGTGGGGTCCCCCAGCCCCTTGAGGACTCATTAACCCTCTGACTTCCTGCCCCTCACAACACCTGCCACAGGACAATGTCACTTTGGGTGGGTATCAGTTCAGTGTCTATCCTTCCCACCCAACTATGAGCTTTAGGAAGGCCAGAGTCAACCTCTGGACACTAGCAGGGGTCTGGCACATGGGGAGGAGCAGGCCTGCCCAGCACTGAGGTCAACAGGAAGGGAGCACCCAGGTGATGGCGAGCAAGGACGGGGGCTGGCTGTGCCTTGCTGCTTCACCCACAGAAGCAGGGCTGTAACTTGACCCTACCTGCCAGGTGCGCACTTGGTCCGTGTCACACCACCACTACCACTGCCCCTTTATGTAAAGACCCCCAGTTGGGGGTCTCCAACAATCCCATCTAGGGCGTATCCATCAGACGTCAGTTGCAACCCACAAAAGCTGCTTCTATGCATGAAAAGCTATCAATTGAGGGTTCAGGGAAAGGAGGGAGATGTCAGTCATGCTGAAGAACCAGGCAAAGGGGGAGCATCACGGGAGAGGGCTGGGAACCACACGAAGGACGGGAAACCTCTGTGGCCCCCACCCAGCACCCAGAAGGCCAGCCCCACAGCTGCCGCTGCTCCCTTAAGCCACTGGTGTGTTCCTGGTGTGCCAGGAGCTTGCGACGACCTGGAAGTCACCTGCAGTGCCGCCACCATGACCCCCGACACCCCAAAGCCATCTGCAGCCACTCATACTGGCAATGGTGGGAGCCCCCACTGTCCAGTGCGGCCACCTCGGACCGGCAGCACCTTGGTCATATGCAGGGTCCTTGTCACAGGGAAACTGCACATTTGATTTCTCATTTCCATAATGGGAAATGGGGTAATAACCTAGGAATTTCCCCCCCAAATATAGGAAGGCTACTCAAAAGATGATGAGCAGCACAGAAAAGTCCGATGTCCACGACGTGACTTCTGAGGGGCTCCCCCAGGCACAATGAAAACAAGTGAAACATGATTAATATCACGGCCTCAGAATCCCACAGAAGCTTCGCCCTCTGCTGGCTACGGGTGCCGTTCCGTCATGTGATCTGACAAGAGCTTTCAGTCTATTTCAGTACAGTACAACTTCAGCCAAAACGGAAACGCAGCTATAATAAATAAAAACAAGTATAAAACCCAAATAAATAGTTTTTGCTTATTTTTAAATGGAAGATTTTTTAAATCTTATATAATCACATAGGAGTAAATGGAGATTAATTATCATAAAACCCTATCAATCAAATCTGTGATTCACAACAAAGCAAAAATAAACTATTGGGACTACACCAAAATAAAAAGCTTTTACACAGCAAAGAAAACCAACAACAAAATAAAAAGGCAACCTGCTGAATGGGAGAAGATAGTTACAAACAATATATCCAATAAGGCGTTAATATCCCAAATATATAAAGAACTTCTTCAAGTCAACACCAGAAAACAAATAATCCAATTAAAAATAGGCAGAGGACCTGAAAAGACATTTTGCAAAGAAGACACACTGATGGCCAACAGACACATGAAAAGATGCCCAACATCACGCATCATCAGGGAAACACAAATCGAAACCACAATGAGATATCATCTCACACCTGAATGGCTAGAATCAAAACGACAAGACACAACAGGTGTCGGTGAGGATGTGGAGAAAGGGGAGCCCTCGTGCACTGTTGATGGGAATGCAAACTGGAGCAGTCACTGTGGAAAACACTATGGAGATTCCTGAAAAAGTTAAACAGAACTACCCTATGACCCAGCAATTCCACTAAAATGTATTTATCCAAAAAAACACTAATTCGAAGGGATACATGCAGCCCTGAATGTTCACGGCAGCATTATCTACCACGGCCAAGACACAGAAGCAGCCCAAGTGTCCATCGACTGATGAATGGATAAAGAAGAGGTGGTGTGTATACAGTGGACTATTCCTCAGCCATCCAAACAAATGAGATCTTGCCATTTGCAACAACATGAATGGATCTAGAAGGTATAATGCTAAGTGAAATAAGTCAGTCAGAGAAAGACAAATACCATATGATTTCACTCATGTGTGGAATCTAAAACACAAAACACACGAATAAACAAACAAAAAGCAGAAACAGACCCATAAAGACAAAAAACAAACTCAGGGTTACCACTGGGGAGGAAGGCAGGGGGAGGGGCAAAATGGGTGAAGGGGAGCGGGAGGTACAGCCTCCAGTTATGGGATGGATAAGCCACGGGGATGCACAGGGAATACAGTAAATGCTACTGTAACAGTGTCGTGTGGGGACAGGCGGGGGCTGCACTCGTGATGGTCACAGCATAACGTACAGAGTTGTCAAACCATCATGCGGTACACCTGAAACTAACCTAGCATAGTGCGTCAACTATACTCAAATTTTTTAAAATGGTTTTTAAAAAGTATGATTCACAAAAATACTAAACTGTCTAAATTGAAGAGTTCTGAAATGCCATCCTTCCCCTGCACCATAACTCTGTAAACCTGACATAAGGAAATGTATCCGGTTCCCACGCACAAAAGTAAGGACATAACCCAAATGGGTGAAGGAACCCCAGGGCAGGAGGACAGGTGACACTGAAGGTACAGCAAGCCTGGCCCTGGAGAAGAGCCTGTTGTGCAGCAGGGTATGGTCAGGACAGACCCCAGAGCTCCTCAGAATCTCCTGCCCCACCAGCCCAAGCTAAGTGATTCTAATGTCTGTGATTCGACTTTCCATTCCCATCCTGTCCCCCATCCACTTAATAACTGGAGCCCCACTCTCGGGCCCAGCAGCTCCCAGGGAAGGGAACAGAAAAGGGGAAAGAGAAGACACCAGATGGACAGTTAACATGGCAATCTGTCCTCTGCCCTCTGTCACCACCACCAACACCAACACTGTCTTTCCTATGACCGAGCTGAAAACCATCCGATACTTCTGAACCACACCTCTCCTGTATTTCAGGATCCAGTTTCTAAGTGTCTGCCACACCCACATCCTGTAAAACCCATTCCCTCCCCCAGAGGCACCAAAATGAAGCAAACTAGAATACACCCCCAAAAACTGTCAGTGGAACCACAGTGCTTTGGAAGTCAAGACAAGACCCACTCCCTAAACCTGGACAGGGTGAGTGCCTCCTAGAACAAGATTCAGAAGTTCCCAAGTGCCAGGAAAATCAGCATCGGAGTGAGAAAAGACAATCAGGAGACACCAACACCAAGATGAATCAATGTTGGCATTATCTGACAGTGTTTTAAAGCAGTGATTATAAAAATGCCACAATGGGCAACCAATACTCAAAACCAATATAAAAAAACAACAACAAAAAAGAAAACCTCACCAGTGGGATAGAAGATATAAAAAGAACCAACTGGAATTCATAACTGAAAAATACAGTAACCAAAACTTGAAAACTCACTGCATGGGTTCAAAAGTAGAATGAATAAGACAGAGAAAAGAATCCATGAATTTGAAGACAGAACAATAGCAAATACCCAACTCAAACACCAGAGAGAAAACAGACTAAAAAAACAAACAGACTCTCAGAAACCTGCAGGACAACAGCAGATGAGCCAACATTCACACTCAGGAGGTCTCAGGGCAGGTCGGGGAGAGCAGGGCTGGAAAATATTTGAAGAAACACTGGCTGGAAACTTCCCAAATTTGGTGAAACACGTAGCATCCAGATTCAAGAAACTGAGGGAATCCCAAACAGGGTATCCCCAAAGAAAACTATCCTAAGACACATCATAATTAGACGTGTGGAATCAGAAGACAAGGAAAGAGTGGGCACATCAGAGCCGACGCATCCCTACAGGACCACCAATGCCAGCGATGGCAGATCTCCCATCGGGGGCCATGGCGGCCACAGGAAGTGGCGCAAGGTTGTCCAAATGGCAGAAGAAATAAACTGTCAACGGTGAATTCTGTGTTCAGTGAAAATACCCTTCAGGAAGGAGGGGAAAACGAAGACATTTTCAGAAGGAAAATGAATGGAATTTGCCACCAGCAAACCTGGCCTCACAGAATGGCTGGAGAAAGTTTCCCATTTCAGAAAGGAAATGAGACAAGAATGGGTAAAAATCAATGTAATGGACTATCCTTCTCCTCATGATTCTTAAATCTCGAAAAGCCATAACCCAGCAACAAGGGAGAGCCAGCATGAGGACACAGGAAGATGGCCATCCACAAGCCAAGGAGAAAGGCCTCCAAGGACACCAGCCCTGCAATACCCTGGCCTGGGGCTTCTAGCCTCCAGAACTGTGGGGAAATTAATTCCTATTGTTTAAGCAAGAGGGGGAAAAACATGAATACTCACACACACACACACACACACATATAAAATATACACATACATATACATGCATATGTATATAAAAAACCACATCTGATGATCAATGAATATGGAGAAGACACTTCAGATCATTGTATTTTAAAAGCAGAAAAAGCAAAGGGACCTAACTACTAAAATGTTCTACACATCTTTCAAAGTAGACTTGGTAAGTTATATATGTAGATTGCAGTATCTAGAGCAAACACTAAGAAAACTTACAAAGCAGTATATTCAAAAACACTGTATGTAAATCAAAATGAAAGTTTACAAGACGTTCACATAACCCAGAGAAGGCAAGAAAAGAGAAACAAGAGCAATGATCAATGAGAAGAACAGACAAATAACAAGATGGTGGACTTCAGCCCTGACATACCAATAATTTAAACGTAAATGATCTAAGTAGGTCAATGAACATGGGCAGAGTGAACAAAACAAAAAATACACACACATACAACCCACATATGTAATTTTTACAAAACAATTCAACCTCCAAAGCATGGTCCAGAGCATCGAGCCTAAAAGCAGGGAGGGGCTCGCGCATGGCCGCTGCCCAGGACCAGGACAGGCCCCCAAAGGACAGACACCTCCTGCTGGGGTGAGGATTTAACCCACTGGCTCACACCTCCCTGCTCTTCTAATAACACCTGTGCTACTTATTAACAAGAGGGGACTCGCGATGGAGACAGAAACGCAAACCGGGAGGACCAGGAAAGACACAGCCGCGAGGGTAAAAGCTTTGTTGCGGACACATCTTTGGAAGAGTCTGCTCCCTTGTAATGGACTTAGTACGTGTGGCTGCAAGTCCTCATGACCGCAGCTTGCATGGAGGTCAGAGAGCTGCCTGTGACGCTTTAAACTGGAATATTCCATCTTCAGCACGGCTCCTCTGGGGACACCCTGTATCCAGTGCGGGCAGGTGACAAGCAGCACATCACCACATTCCGTCAGAAAGCAGAGACGAGGAGGGACTTAGATACTAGGAGTACGTGCTTGGTATAGAACTAAGGTCAGGAAACAGCATTTCAGGGGTCACTGAAGACCAACCACAGCAAATAGGTGTTTGCCGTGTCTTCTTACCCGGAACCTAAACAATATCGTTTCCAAAGAATAAGATATTTAAGACATTGTAAAAATCTTCCCCTTTAATGTTTTTTTAGAAACGAAATATCAGGAGCGCCTGGGGGGCTCACTCGGTAAAGCGTCTGCCTTCGACTCAGGTCATGATCTCAGGGTCCTAGGACTGAGTCCCACGTTGGGCTCCCTGCTGGCCGGGAGTCTGCTTCTCCCTGTGCCTCGGCCCCTCCCCCAGCGTGTGCGTGCGTGTGCTCTCTCTCAAATAAATAAAATCTTCAAAAAGAAAAAAGAAAAGAAATATCAGTAACTCCTCAAAGTCTTTTAAAAGTCTTGATAATTTAAAAATAGGAAGTTAATTTGAACTTTACTGTAAGTTTGTATTGCAGTACATGTAACATACAAGATCTCTAGGGCACGGCTGTACTTGGCTATGGCATCTCTCGTATCTCATACATATTTAAAGATTATTTTTAATCTATTAAACTTTGGTACACTACTAAATTTTGTATGATTCTTTCCCCCCCAAAATATCAGAATTTTTTTCAAATAAACAAATCAGTCTAAGTTTTCCATACATTAGGAGAAATAATCGCTGGGGGGGAATGTAGATTTCTCTTGGAAATTTGATTCTGATATGCTATCTCTGAGATCCTGAGCAAACAAATTCCTCTGAACCTCTATTTCCTTATCTGTAAAATGGGGTATATGAAGATGTCTACACTCAGATTACCAGAAACATCACACTGAAATCGCCTGACAAGTGTTTTGAAAATTGCAAAGCAGCATGTGGATCTAAGCAGGTCACCATCTGTGCACAGACAGAAGTATCTCGAGCACCGGAAGTGTCTGGACCTTACATGCTTCAGTAGCTGAGAGACCAGCCACAAAAAAGAATTTTATTCTCCTTGGTCTTATGTTTTACGCTCCTAAATTAATCTGATTTTCAAAAAATACATATAGGATTTTCGAAAACACTGATTATTGGGGCGCCTGGGTGGCTCAGTCGGTGAAGCATCCGACTCTTGATCTAAGCTCAGGTCTTGATTTCGGGGTCATGAGTTCAAGCCTTGTGTTGGGCTCTACGCTGGGCATAGAGCCTGCTTTAAAAAAAATAAAACACTAATGATTAATTCCTTATCTTTTAGCAATTCTTCCCTA
>NW_024426774.1:7583187-7584019 GCF_017311325.1 Ursus maritimus | reverse complement strand
AGA
Organism: Ursus maritimus; assembly: GCF_017311325.1. Lineage (NCBI taxonomy): Eukaryota > Metazoa > Chordata > Mammalia > Carnivora > Ursidae > Ursus > Ursus maritimus. The sequence continues at coordinate 7,584,016 of NW_024426774.1, read as the reverse complement.
GTTTGCTAATTCTTTAGATGAATTATCTGGGCTGTTGTAACTTGTATAGATTTTTACAGAGAGCTTATACGGGTCTGGAAATCTATATAGATCCTATCCTGATGCCATTCCATCCAAGACCAGCTCCCGTAAACAAACAAGGTGTCTGTTATAAATAAGATACTAAAGCAAGACTCTTCACAGATTCTTCCTTCAAAATCAAATGGAAAATTCACACAGAAACCCCAAATTCCTGAATTCTGCACAGTGTCATCACCTTCATACGAAGGTGACTTGACAATCCTGATGGGAGGTCAGTACCCAGCCATGAGTTACTGAATGTGGCAAACTCCATACCTTCAACAATTTGGGGAAAATAGAAAGGATTTGTTTTCACATTTTAAAAAACATTTTAAAAAATTAATTATAATCAATGTTTTTTGTTCTTTTTTGGTCGGGCGTAGGGGGGAGTTAAGTACGAGCAAATCCGACAAGGGCAAGGACTTGGTCCTGTCCACACTCAGAACACCCAGGAGGCCGTCAAGTATTTCAGACCCAGAAGCGAACTGACATTCTCCAAGAACAGTCTGCGTCTCTTTCTCCCATGCATTTAATTCAACAGATGCTGAGACCTGGGGGAGGGGGCAAGCCTCCTACCAACCCCTGTTTAACCATTTCCACTTAGAAAGAACACAGGCAGGCACACCAGGGACCTGCAGACATGCAGAGCTGGACGGGGATTGAAGGACTGAGGCCCTGTCACCCGGCAGTCACAGGAGCCCCGGGCCTTCAGTGTCTGTTGCGCACCTGCAAGGACAGACCGAATGGCGGGGCGGGGGGGGGGGGGGGG
>NW_024426774.1:7564794-7583177 GCF_017311325.1 Ursus maritimus | reverse complement strand
GGGGGGGGGGGGGGGGGGGGGGAGCTGTCCCCGTGTCTCTAGCCCAGACGACAGACACTGCAACTCCTCCCCCTGCTGCTCTCACTGGCTGGCCCACAAACAGCGCTCCTCCCGCCTTCAGACAGCTGCAGACAAGCTCTCTCAAGCTGGCCCTCCACGAAATGAACTGAGGCCACCTCTCTCTCTGTGGCAGAAACGATGGCATCCCAGGTGCCCTGACCTCTCACCCCACCACCCCAGCAGCCACACCCCAGTCACGGAAGGCTAAGTCTTCACTGATGTCTGCGTGGCTGCAGCGTAAAATAGTTCACTGGAAAAGAAAACCCCTGTTCTGGGTTCAGGTCTCCTGGAGTGTCCTGTGTTTTCTCTGTCAGCCCTACTTCTGCTGAACCCTCTCATCTCAGCCTCACCACAGATCTGCAAGAGAGGCAGACATTACCCACCCGCCCAGCGGGCCCGGCGACCCCATGAGGCCGGGTGAGTCTCTCACTCAGAGTCCCCAGTGCCAGAGCTGCTGTGAGGCTCCACCCACAGGGGCCATCCAGCGTAGGTGTCCGGGGTGGGGGTGGGGGGGGTGCTACAGGGTCCCTGTGGGATGAGACCCCCGTGATGGGCAGACGTTTGCAGGAAGAAGGTTTAAGGCGGAGAAACGAGCATGAAAAGCAGCGCCAGAATGGCAGGAGTGGGTGGGGGACGGGTGTGGCTGGAGCCCCAGGATGGGGAGCCCACACTGGGAGGCAGTCACGGAAAGACAGCGTGGGGGAAAGCGCAAAGGAGACGAAGCACACGGAGCCAGCACTTCCCACGGGAGTCATGTCACCCCAGCCCGGTATTCCCAGTTTCACAGAGGCAGGCTGAGCCTTGGGGAGGGTCTGTCAGTGCTCAAGGCCACAGAGCTGATCGCCCTCAGGGCCAGCAAAGGAGACCAGCGCCTACACAGGGAAGCCCTGTGGGCTGCCGAGAAGCTCCGCTGTGAACCCAGATCTGCGTTGGAGGGAAAACAGTTGTAGGAGTGGAATCACAGCCATTGGGATGAAAAAAGAAAGCCCAGGGGCCTGGGGAGAGGTGAAACGAGGGAAGTGGGCTCCGATGGGAGAAGAGAAGGAGGAAGGATGGGGTGAGGCCAGGAGCCACTGGCTGCGCACATGCGTCTGACGTTCACCCTCACCCTGGGGTCGTACTCAGCAAGGGCCACAGGGCCCTCTCACCCTGGCTGCCCCCACTCCCACTCCCACCCCCATGCGGCCCCAGCGACAGCTCAGACTATACCCGAACTGAGCTGCTGGGACCCAAGAAGGCTCCCCTGGCAGGAGAGGGCTCTGCTCGTCCTCACTGCAGAGCAGAGCCGGGCAGGGCCGCGTGTGAACAGCAGGATTCGGGAGTGCAGGGCCAACGCGCCAGCCATATTTCACGCGGCCCCACTGATCTGTCAGCTCTTCATTGTTCTAATTTCCCGAGGACTCCGCTCTGGCATGATCTACAGTCTTCCTGACATTTCACCTTCCTCTGCTGAACACTGCATCCCAGCCCTGACGTGGGACGCTCTCCCCCAGACGCGGGGGCGAGAGATTGACTCTGGCTGCCGAGAACACCAGCTGCCGCTCACCCGCCCTTCCTCGGGGTCATAAGAGGAGCTCAGCAGGTCACCACTTATATAGAAGACTTCTAAAATATCATAATTTACCAACCCTGTGCCACATCTTTTTGCCTTTATTCTCCATCTTGGGTTTACACTTCTAATTTTTTTATTTTGAAGGACCATCTTTTGGTTTTTCTGTCTTCCTGAAATTTTACCAGCATATTGAGAAGGTTTTTCTCATTTTCATAGTACTTGCACTTTTTTTTAGACTATTTTTGCATAATTTTATGTCTGGTGAGTCACAGGACCACAGAATGACAAGATGATATGGACAGGCAGAGGAGAAGCAGCAGCGGGGCAATTTCCCTGGGCCCTGGGCATCCCCTCCCGTTCCTCGGTGATCTTTGGAAAATACAGGTCTGATCTCAAAACCCCCCCAGGCTCTAGGCATGGATGCCTCCCTCCGACCTCATCTTTGAGAGGCTACTTGCCAGGCCCTGCTCCGACAAAGGGAGACGAACACGAGCCTGGGCCGGAGATGCCCGCTGCCTGGGAAGTCCTGCTGTCTAGAGGCCCAGAGCACAAGTGCAGTCATGGCTCCCGGCCCGGCTCTTCAGCTGCTGCTTGCACGGCCTGGGCTGTACTGGCTACGTATCTCCCACCACTGTGCACCTGCCCAGGACCGCCAACAAAGCAGGCTATGCAGGACAGATCAGTTAGTCCCCTGTGCCGCGCCTATGGCCACACCCTCTGGACCTTGCCTACTGGGCCACGCCCCCTACCACACCCCTCCTGACCATGTGTCCCCAGTCACACCCCAGTCTCAATATGAGTAACTCAAAATGCCTCAGTGAAATAGATGGCAGGCCTCCAAGGTCTCGCCTTTAGTCAAAAACACAAAAGCAGAGCGTGTGCCATCTCACAAGCAAACTGCATCATGACATGCTAGGTACGTATGAAGTGATGACAGGCAGGTTACCTAACATATGGTCTGAGAACCTAATCAAGATGGAACCCCCTCCCCAACCTCTTGCCTAAGTAAATGAATCAATCAAAAAATCCATGGCTGTTAGGGGCTAAGCTGTGTCCCACAAAATTCACATGGCAAAGCCCTAACCCCCAGAACCTCAGAAGGTGACTATATTTGGAGACATAACCTTTAAGTTAAATGAGGCCATCTGGGTGGGCTCTAATTCAATAGCTGCTGTCCTCGCAGGAAGAGGAGAGGAAGGCACAGAGGGACAACCATGTGAGGACACCGGGGGGAGGTGGCCAGCTGCAAGCCACAGAGACAGGCCTCAGAAAAGCCAAGCCTACTCACCCCCAGTCTTGGACTTCCAGCCTCCAGAGCTGGGAGAGAATACACTTCTGTTGTCTGAGCACCCCCGTCTGTGGCACCTGTCACGGTGACTGTCGGAGACTAAGACAACAGTGAGACGCCTTTGTGCACGGTGCACAGCACCTCAGACGAGAAGCACTTGCGGCCGGGTCCTGGCCTCACTAAGCCATGGCCGCTGGCCGCTACTAACCGCTCTCTCTGTGCGGCCCCAAACCCGGCTGCTGTCACAGGGAGAGGGGGAGGCAGGGGCAGAGCACACATCACTAGCCTGGGGAAGAACAAAGCAAACGGCATATCTGGGGTGGCAGGAGGAATTTGGCACCATGGTTCTTACAGTGTTACTGGAAAAATGAATTCAAATTGAGCTTTGTCTAAGCACCCCCTCGTGGCTTGAAACCTGGAGGAAGGACATAAAGGAAGTGCACTGATAAATGACAGAACATTAAGCTGTGAGGAGGTGTCCAGTGGGGTGCTCTGGGGATCAAGCCTTACTTAACATCTTCATTAGTGATCTGAAAGGAGCAGTAAACAGCACATTAATTAAATTTCCAGATGATACTAAATTTGGAGGTGCTACAGAAAGTCAATGAGGACAGAGATACGATACAGATGGGATCCAAAGAGGTTAGCTAGTAGTGGAGACACAATACAGGATAAAATCTCAAAAAAAAAAAAAAGCAGCAGCAGCTGATTAAAAACATGCCCTGTGTTCTGGAATTCTGTCTAACTTCTGTAAGATGACCGTGTAAGAACAATGCAGGCATCCCTTGTCGTCTGAGCTCTCCCCACTCAAGCCCTTGCTGTCCAAAACCAGGAGTCTAAGGGACTCGGCTGTGCTCAGAGGACCCCTGGCAATCAGAATTCTCCTGACCTGCTGTTCAAAACTCAGAAGCCAAAATAGATTCTGGTAACACGGCACACGTCAATCCCCAAACGTGCACCCAAGCCCAGGCTGTACAGATAAATACCTCTAAGGACACGTGTGGCTCCTACGCCCCAACGGGAAAGGACAGGGAGTATGATGCGGTGTGCTTACAGACACCGTCGTGGGACCCTGTGCCTACAGGAACAATGCCAAGGAAAGGGGGGCACTGGGCCTAACCCAAGCTACAAATATTTGGGTCTATAAAATGCAATTATATCTCTAAGAGATAAAAGGGGCCTGGGCTTAAGATCTTTGATCTCGTTGGCCTCTAAACTCCAACACTTGACCGTCCTTACGAACATCACCCAAAAGTGGTGACCATTATAGCTCCATCCTTCGTGACAAAAACCAGTAAGAAGAAAACATTTTTATAACCGGGTATATTTACAAAATTCCTCCCCCAGAAACAACCACCTTAAAGCCTAATAACCTGTAGGTCGGGAGCTCTGGAACCAAGGTGCACAGACTCAAATCCCGGCCCCACTACTGACTAGTGCTGCTAGCCTGGCAAATCACGTGAACAAATTCCACATGGGGAATATGCAAATAATAACAGAAGATTAAGCTAGATAATCGGCTGCACTCCCGTGTTCACGGCAGCATTACTTCCAATAGCCAAGACATGGAAACAACCTGTGTGCACCGGGGGATGAATGCATAAAGAAATTACATATAAAGAAAAATATATATATATACATACACACATAATATACAATGAAATAGGATTCCATCATAAAAAGCAGGAAATCTTGCCATCTGTCACAACATGGATGGACCTGCAGGGCATTATAGTAAGTGAAATAAGTCAGATGGAAAAAAACATATACTGTATGATCTCACTTATATGTGGAATCTTTAAAAAAAAAAAAAAGAGCTCATAGACACACACAACAGACTGGTGGCTGCTAGAGGTGGGGGAGGGGGTGGGGCACAGAACTGGATGGATGTGGTCAAAAGACACGTGCTTCCAGTAACAAGTAAGTCCTGGGGACGGAACGCACAGCACCGTGACTCCAGTCACCAACACTCTAGTGCCTGTTTGCAAGCTGCTATGAGAGTAGATCCTGAAAGTCCTCGTCACAAGGAAAAAAAACAAAAACAAAGCACGTGTGTAACTACGTGTGGTGACAGGTGTTAACTAGACTTTCTGCAGTGATCATTTCACAATATATACACCCAAATACGGAACCATTCTCTTGTGCACCTTAATACAATGTCACATGTCAATTCTAGCTCAAAAAAACTGGGGAAAATCTTTTAAATAAACTTAAAAACTAGATAATCCATGTAATGCACTTAGCCAGGGGCCTGGTCCCTAAGCACTAAATGATAATTATTACCTCCATCATCACCCTCACGTCCCCTCCTGTGTACACAGGGATGGTGACGAAGGCCAAAGTCCTCAACGGCCCACGCACATACCCCCACCCGCAAAGGAGCTGAGCCTAACATAAGTCTCTGAGCGTGTCTCCTGCTCCCCCGTTAGTCTCCTCACACTCTCCACGCACTCCACACGCACAGCACACACTACACACTCTGCACACACTCCACACGCACATCACACTCCTCACACTCACCACTACCCTCAACACAGCACACACTCCTCACTCTCCACATGCACAGCACACTCATTCCTCACACTCACCATACACCCTCAACACAACAGTACACATACTCCTCACACTCACCACACTCCACACACTCCTCACTCTCCACACGCACATCACACTCCTCACACTCACCACACTCCACACACACTCCTCACTCTCCACACACAGCACACACTCCTTACACTCTTCACGCACTCCACACTCACTCCTCACACTCACCACTACCTTCAACAGTCAGCATACCCTCCTCACACTCCACATAGCCCAACACACATTCAGCACATACACTCACGTACAACTCCTCACACAGCACACACAGAGCAGATACACTCAATGCACACAGCACGTACAGAGAATGCACACCCACTCAGCTGCAGGCCCATCTGGGCTCCCGCCTCCAGAATGAAATCATCCTCAGCTAACACTTTGGTTAGCACACAGCTACTCTAGCAAAGAGAGGTGCATCGGCTCTACTCTCGTTAGCCACAGGAAAACGGGAGCCCGCCAAACGTTTAAGGGTTAAAATGGAACACAGAACGTTTTTATTTCAAAACATACTTTACTTGGTACGGCGTGAAAATGAAAGGCAGGCACTGGCGCCATCAGGATGCTTTTTCATAAAATACCTGAACGGAAGAGGGGCTCTGCCCGAAGCCCGCTGTCAGAACAACAAAGCCACCCCGCACGCCTCCCCGGCCCTGAAGGGCTCCCTGGAGCCGCTCCACAGGGACAGCTCTCTTGTGACAATCCTCCAACTTCCTTCTTTTCTGTTTCTCGTCACAGGGATCATGAGAAGACCTAATTCTCACCTGCCCTAACTGAGCAGCTGTACCCTGAGAAAAAGAAAGTGTTCCATCTCTCCCTATCTGTGCAGAAGACACAAAGTAAGTTTTCACCAGAGACAGACAGCCAGTGTGCTTCAGAAATGACAGGATTTGTGGAACAAAGCGCCTTCCTGGCTCCGCTCTTCAGCTGGCACACCGCCTGACGATGGTCCCGATGGCTGTGATTCTTCCCCGGCCTCTCATGTGCCCCGTCCTCGGAGGAGTCTTAGCCATTTATCGCAGAATTATGGTCTCACACAGAGAGGCCTTAAAAGAATTCTTTTCCAAAGAAACCCTACTTCCTCCCTTAGCTTATTTTCATAAAAGGACCATTTAAACTCAAAAATGCAATTTTCTAATTTGATGCAGAGATAAACGGGAAATTGCAGCTTTAAACAGAAACCACAGTATTCTGGTCCACTGTTACCACAGAGCCCTAGGCCGGCAGCTCTGGGGAGCCCCAGGAATCGTCCAGTGCAGCCCCGCAGCCCACACAACGTGAAAGGTGACAGACCTCGAGCCAGGCGGGCTCAGAACATCACTCGCCAGGTTCCCGACAAAGGCGGTGGGCTCCCAGGAACACAATGAACAGAAGCCACTCTCCATTTACTTCTCAGGGTAAAAATCTCAACCAAGCCCCACTGAGGCGCCTGGCTCATATTTCGTAGAGTCCTCACACGAGCCCAAAGGATACTGGTTCCTCTTAAAAAGTAAGTGTTCTCACAGTTGTCAGAGTATCCATATCCCAAGGAACAGGAGAGTCCAAAGACCCAACCGCAGAGCAGTCCATGCAGGGCGAGCCCCGGGCTGGGATTCCTCACCCCACTACTGCTCTCCATGCTGCCCTGGCCTCAGGACGGGCACAGAGGTCAGGCTGTGCAAACATGGGAAGGATCTGGACTCGGTTTTGAAGCTGCACTAACTGAACAGGCTTCTGTCAGCACCGTCTCTGCATAGGCCCTGTGGGACATGCTTCTATTGTCTGGTACCCAGGCTCTCATCTTTCTGTCCTCAACCTTCAGTGCTACGTCTGAAGCACAACAGAAATCTAATCAATCAATCAATCACAATAATTTTAAAATGAAGAATGCGAACAAATGTCTAAAGCTGGAAACTCATACTAAATTGATTTGTGACCTTGTGATGAACTAGTAGGATCTAAACAGCCCTACTGTGCATTGAACTCCAACTTAAAAGACAGGCTGTCTGAACGGCGAAGGGCACCACCTGGAACCAGAATCCAGGGTCCAAAGAAGTGAACTCAGGAAGTGACCCACAGCACAGCCACTGTTTCTGTAGCAGCTGCTGATGACAGAGGGACAGTCTGGCCATGATGATTTTCATTAGTTTAAATACAAGTCCCCGGAGCGCCTGGGTGGCACAGCAGTTAAGCGTCTGCCTTCGGCTCAGGGCGTGATCCCAGCGTTATGGGATCGAGTCCCACATCGGGCTCCTCTGCTATGAGCTTGCTTCTTCCTCTCCCACTCCCCCTGCTTGTGTTCCCTCTCTCGCTGGCTGTCTCTATCTGTGTTAAATAAATAAATAAAATCTTAAAAAAATAAATAAATAAATACAAGTCCCCACTGTCGCCACGCCAAATCAGTAAATTAAAAGTGGCAAACATCATTAACACGCAGGAACAATAAATCCCGCATAACCTCTGGCTCTTTCTGGGAATTCAGAAACCGGCAGATAAGCTAAATTACACCACGGTTCCTTTCTATGTTTTAAAAAAAAACCCTGGCCGCTGAAGACCACAAATAATATCTTGAAATGACACAATCCATTCACTGCAAGGATTCCATACGGGCCTGTGGGGAAGTCTGGAACGGAAAGTGTTCAGGCTAAGAAATGCCCCCAGGTCAGCAGGGTGGGGCACAGGGTCAGGTCTCTGAGCAGTCTCTGGTGGGGCACCACAGGTGATGCAGGAAGCACGTCAGCCTCGGGGGTGGGAAAGGACCCCAAAGGCCCCAGCTTCTCAGGAAGCCCATTGCAGAGCCAACGTCTGCGGGGCACTTGGGCTCTTCCCTGTCTGCTTCACCTCAAGCGCCATGCCCAGCGCCATCTTCAGGCTGCATTCTCTCCTTCAAGCCTCGGTGCCTGGTCCTCTGAACACGACAGTGAGTGAGGTTCACCGTACTCAGGCCTTCATGAAATCAAATGGGACCGGTCTCTGCCCAAAAGCACTTTTTCCCCATGACGAGCGTGCGTAAGACCATCCTTCCAGGCAGGACAGCTGTGGTGTGAGGGCCTGGGATCTCCAGTGACAAGTCACCAGGTGTTCAGAGCGCAGCCTCTGGGTGGCGGCATCCACCCCTCGTCTACCAGGGTCAGTCAGGCGACCTGTGCAAGCCTGTTTTCTCATCTGGGACAAAGGGATAGGGACAGAATATGCCTCTTGCTGGGGGTTAGAAACCATCCAGTACAGAGCTCAGAGCAGGGCTCAGCACAGAGAACGTTCCAAATAGTAACACCCAAGTGTTAGCCTGAACATTCTCCCCAGACCTAGGGTCAAGGCGTAAACGTGTAAGAAAATCAGATTAACAGACAGACAGACAACGTGGAGAAATGACATCACGTAAACAATAATCGCAAATACGATTCTCAAGGCAGTTCATGCGTATGGCCTTCCTGTGAATTCCAGCAGCTCCGTGTAGTCGAGGCAGGCATAACTCTTCCCATTTCACAGATGAGGAAATGGAGGCACGGAGACATTAAGCAGCTTGCTGGCGACACATGGTGACATGGGGATGGGACGCAGATAAGCATCCTGAATCACTGTTCTTGGGGCCATTTCCAGTTTCACCACCTCTGTAACGTGCAGCCCACCCAAAACAGAGATACCATTTCAAAGTGTTTACACTGAGTCTTTGAGTATTTCAAATATTCTCTAGGCTGGAATTCCAGGCCATGGCCATATTGATCCAACATCTTCACCCAGCTGTTCGCAACCTCTCAAAAATTCCTTGCTTGGATTATAACCAAAGCTCGGAGCAGACAGGCAGCTCACAGAAACTCTTGTTAACACATGAAGTCCTGCTTGCCCACAGTGACCCTCACCTCCCATGCGGTCTGTCCGTGCACTCATTCATGCTGCACACAGTTTCTGAGTGCAGACTTTCCCTGCCACTCGACAGGAACTACTGCTCTCCAAAGTACCTCTTCTGTCCCCTGGGCCTTGAAAGAACCTCCATCAGACTGTTGTTGGTGGAAGGCCAGGAGATCTCTCAGGTTTACCTGCAGTCAGGCCCTTGGACCCCAGACTCCGGGCAGACTCCAGAAGGGGCCCACGTGGCTGCCAGCCACCACCTCCTGTGTCCTCCCGAGGCCAGGTGTGAGGGCCCCTGACTCTCACCAGACCAACGTGGAGGCTCCTTGGTTAGAAGCTGCATGACTCACAGGTGCCAACTATTGCAACGACTGGGTCCCACGAAGGACAGGACCAGTGCAAGAACCACCACCTCCAAGGAGGCCCAAAGAATGGCCCGTCGGGGTTACAGAGCCAGCATCCTCCACCAGATGCAGTGGCCAGGCAGGAGTCGTTTTTACCAGAAGCAACATCAGCAACATTGCCTAGTAACACATTTGAATACGGCCCTGATCTGGGTCCCACATAAACAGAGCTGGGAACACAACCAAAGGTCAAACTCCCCTACAGACCGGCTGTGTTCCCTGCTGCGTCCAAGGGCCTCAAGGGCCTGGAGGGTCTCTCTGGCAGCCTGGGGGTTGGGGGTCAGGGAACTGAGCTCAGTACTTGCCAGGGTAGGAACACCCATCCACCAGGGGCACCTTAGTGAGATGCCACCGATGAACCCAATTCTGCCATGTCCTTTGCAAGCAGGGTCTTCATGGCTGTGACAGTATTTAGAAAAATATCTGAGAAATGCTAGAAAGCTTTTAAAACAGCACCAGGCTAGGACGCAGCCAACCGGGACCCAGGAGGGGAGGGTGGTGGGAAGGACCAGAGTGATGAGGAGGGCACAGAGGAGGACGCTGGTGCCCCCTGCTGCCCAAGAAGGGGCCAAAAGGGAGCAGTCAGTGACCACACACACACACACCGCAGACACCCACACCCACACCCACACACACACACACCACAGACACCCACAAAGGTACACAGGACAGGATACATACGACAGACGTAACAGACACACACAACAGACATGACACACAGGCACACGCAGACACACGGCAGATGCAGACACAGACACACAGAGACACGCATGACAGATATGACACACGCAGGCACACACAACAGACACAATGGTGTAAGCAGACACACAAAAACAGACACACACTCATTCAGAAAAATCAGGAAATCAAAGTGGCAAAGTCACAATGTTTTAAAACAGCCTCCCCATTGAGTTTATCGGAAGCATATACCTTCTTCTCAAGCAACCTTCAGAACACCTGCGTGAGCACAGGCGTCTGGATACAGGAATCAGGATGACACGAGGGCCGACGCGCCAGCAGAAGCACCTGGTGAAGGGGAGCCAGGCGCGGCAGGAGGGAAGTCTGAGCCCCTGCAGCCGCGCAGGCAGGAAGTGCCACGAGGAACACACGCCCCGACGTCCCTGTGTGCCCGCCGTGCTTCCGGGGCAGCGTCAGGGCGAGCATGGAAGGCTTCCCTCGTGTGGCGGATGTGCAGGCCCGTCTCCCGAGGGGCCCCCTCTCCGGCACCCCCGTTCCACACCCAGCCAGCCATGCACTCAGCTGCTGAGCCAGGCTCTGGAGCGCAACTGAAGCAGCCTCCGTCCTCCCACCTGCCCTCACTTCGCTTCTGGGGAGATGCATTTGTCTTGTAAAATTCCCTGAAAGAAAAGCTAGAGTTTGGGGTTTTTTTAATCTTTATCCATGCAGAAAAAAATTCCAGAAGAGTTCACTGTCCGTACAACTCTGCCCCCACCACCCAGATGCGGGGGTTCTCGTGATCATCCCAGGTGACGGCTAAAATCACATCCGTGGCAGCTACAGACCCCTCTCCACAGTGGGCGACAGTCTGCATCCGTCACCCATGACTCGCACGACGGAGACGTAAGCACACGTGCGCGCAGAGTCTGGTCGGAAAGAGTCTGCACGTTTAGCTTCCGCTAACCTGCCGCCCATGCACAGGAGCCTCTGCCTGCACGGAGCAGCTACGTCAGCGGTACAAGGGGAGCTGAACTGCTGTTCGCCATCCCTCCCGAGTGGAGCAAAAAAAGCTACACAGGGAGGTCTTCTCACCTGCAGTGTTAAAAATGAGTTGTGAGTTGGGGCGCCTGGGTGGCTGAGGGTCCGACTCTTGGTTTCGGCTCAGGTCATGATGTCAGAGTCATGGGATCAAGCCCCACATCAGGCCCTGTGCTCAGCAGGGAATCTGCTTTTCCCTCTCCCTTTGCCTCTCCACCAGCCCGCACATGAGCGCACATTCTCTCTTTCTGACAAATAAAATTTTTTTTTAAAAAATGAGTTGTAAGTTAATCCAATTCTGCACATTTACTTACAAGGCCATCGTCCCAGGGTGTGTGCGTGTGTGTGTGTGTGTATGTCCGTGTAGGCACAAGAGGTCTACAATAGTGCAGACTTCCACCAAGTTCTAGAGATTCTTCAGCATGCTGCAATATATGGATATAATTTAGACACAGTTGTTCACAACAAACATGAATTCCAAGATTTCTCAAGAAGAGGACACCACTCAAAGTGGATTCCACGTACAGCCTGGTGCAGAAGCCCACTTCTCCATGGTTCCTTCCTCCCGTCCCTAGTCAGGTGCACAGAGCAGAGTGTCAGGACACATGTGAAGGGGGAAACGGAGAACAGCCTTAAGTGAAGACAGCTCCCTGCTAGACACAGGTCCCTCCTGGAGGTTCCAGGAGGCTGGTGCTGGGACCTGCTCCACCGCCACCCATCGGCCCTCCTTCCCACTCGCTGCCCCCAGCAGCCCCCTCCACTGGGGGTAGCTACCACTGTCCAAAATTCCATGCACATCAACAGAAACAAGCCGTGTGGACCACAGCAGAGCAGGGACACGTGCGCGAGGTGCAGCAGGGCAGCGAAGGACAAGTGTGTGTGTGTGGTGCTTACAAAGAAGCCAGAAGAGCAGATGGCGAGTACGTGCTAACACCCCCACGCGGCCCTCAACCAGCCCAGGCACTGAGAGGTGGAAAGCACGATTCGACAGAAACACCGCTGGAAGATAAAGAGCAAGGTGCACGTCTGGTCCTCACGCAAAGATCCGTTGTAACTACGGTGACACTTAAGCCCCATTGTAACAACGTCTGTGATGCTCTGGGTTGAACCCACATCTAACGTGCTGCACGACGGAAGCCTCACGATTGGTGGGCAGCTCAGTGCAAAGCATGGACCCCAAGTGCCCGTGTGCAAACGTGTGCAGTCGCTCCACAGCCTTCTGAGTGTACAAAGTCCGCACGGCGAGCACAAATCCTTACTCCAAGCTCTTCTAGAGGTGTCTGGACTGGAGCAGACTGGGCCCCAGTCCCCGGAATGTGACCCGCACAGACGACCCGGTGCAGACCAGATGTGAACCATGAAGAACTTCGGAGGGCGAGGAGGGCGAGGGGCGGACCTGCGGTGAGGCAACTGGGCAGCTCCCTCCTGATGAGGGAAGGCAGAACGCACTCCCTGCACCTCACTGTGGCAGAGAGCCTGCACTGCACGGCTGAAATCTTTGAGTCCTGCCTGTGACAAGGAAAAGCCGCGCTCCTAGGACTTCACCATGAATGCCATGACACACCTGTCTTTGTCCCCAGAGAAGCTGACACACGAGGCAAACACGTCACAGGAGGGCTGGCCACCATCAAAGACTGGTGGCAGGGTGAGTGGCAGGCTTCTGGGGGCCCTGGCGGGAAACCGAGAAGCGGGGTGGCCTGACAAAGCTCTCCGCCCGAGCCTGTGGACAACCAAGGGTAGCTTCGACCCACAGCCACTCGCAGCCCCCAGGAGCCGAGCGCAGCGCCCAGCTGACAGCCAGCAAGCTCCCGCCCACGCCCAGGGCCCAGTGCTGCCAGGATCCTGCTAGGCCATGCAGTCTCGTGACCGCGGGGACTGTGGGGAGGACGAGGTGCTGTGTTCATGGCACTTCCGACGCAGTGAACCTGGTGCCAAGGTGGGCTTTGGTCCGAGGCACTGGCTGCTGGCTGTGAGAATCTTGAGCAACAGCACGCACTGTCCCGAGCAGCCTGTTAGAAGACACGGGCACACAGAGGATGCTGCCAGTGAAGGCTCAAAGGGAGGGGAATGTTCTGGAAACAGGAGGGAGGGGCCTTGTTAGGAGGTGACAGAGGGCTAGCAAAGTGGGGCAGCGGGTTACATATGGACAGCCCCGGGCAGAGAGCAAGGTGGCCTGGCCTGGTGTCTGGCTACTGATGGCAGGAGGTGAGAGAGAAGGAACCAAGGGAGGCCACAGTAAGCACAAAGGAACCCACACTCGATGGCTCTGAGGCACTCAGCCTCCCCAGCAGGCAACAGCTGCTAAAATTTGGAGACTCCGCTGTCGGGAAAGCACTCCAGAGAAAAGGGCTCAGGTGGGCCACTCAACGTTTGCTAAAACTTCAGGAGGATCGGGGTGCCTGGGTGGCACAGCGGTTAAGCGTCTGCCTTCGGCTCAGGGCGTGATCCCGGCGATCTGGGATCGAGCCCCACATCAGGCTCCTCCGCTAGGAGCCTGCTTCTTCCTCTCCCACTCCCCCTGCTTGTGTTCCCTCTCTCGCTGGCTGTCTCTATCTCTGTCAAATAAATAAATAAAATCTTTAAAAAAAAAAAAAAAAAAACTTCAGGAGGATCGACAGGCTAGAGTGCGATGACAGGAAAGGTCCGTTCAGGAGGCTGGAGGGTCAGTCAGAGGGTGGACGGAGAGGGTGAGGGCCTTCTGCCTCCCCAGCAGGAGCCAAGGCAGACAAGAGGACATCTCAGGAAGACCTGTGGGTACGGCTTTGTCTATGGACTGCAGAAGCCACTTCACAAGACCCTGCTAGCCTGGACCAGACGCAGAGAGCTACATGCGTGCCTGCAGGGGCGGGCTGGGGGCGGTCCCCAGCTGCACCTGCCTGCTGCTCCGTGAAGGACAGAGGAGGGCGGGAGAGCAGGGCCAAGAGCCTACAGAGCAGAGACAGATCTGGGGCACCAGGCTGAAGCCCACTGCAGTCCCTTCAGCAGCGTCTGCCTGGAGGAATGGCCGTGGCCAGTGGCTCCTTGGGCCTCCCATTTTCCCCTGTTAGAATGCATGTCACCAGCTGTTACCCCACACCTGTTCCAGCCCTGTGTGACAGGCAGATGCTTCACAGCTTCACGGGTCAGCATCCGCAGAGGAACGTGCTACAGGCACTGACCCCAACGCCAGATTACACCCAGAAGCCAGATGCACAGCGGGAGCTGACCAAGGCTGATGGCATCGTGGCCAGGTATCTTGGAGACAACACCTGTGCTCTGCACAGATGAGGGCCGGGGCCCCTGGGGACGCAGGCACTGCTCACACACACCAGGGGCCTGTGATGGCCACCCCTAGTGTGACACCTTTTTGTAAACTGCTCCCGTGAGTGTGAGGGCAAGACCAATGGCCTGCTTCTAACTGACAGGACATAGTAAAGGTGGTGGGATGTCATTCCTGTGATTCTGCTGTGTTCTATGGCAAAGCTAAAGGTACCTGCGAGGTAAAAATCAGGTCAGCTGATCTTAAGTTAATCAAAAGGGAAATTGGTCAAAAAGTTTGAAAGTCGCTTATCTAGAAGAGGACCACCTCTACTTTTCATTTGCAGAAACTTCTGACTATCTCTAAGGCAAAGTTCCCGTGCACTGGGGGCAGAGACAGCAGTAGCAGCAACACCAGGGTGGTGGGGAGACACTGGACGGGCAGCCATGTGCAGAGACAGCTGGCCTTACAGGCAACACGGAATGGCATCAGGCTGCCACAGGGAGGAGACGCAAAACCAGGAATGGCAAGGGTGCCGGGGCGTGGAGGCGGGTGTGTAAGTGTTAAGTCTGTTACATCCCAAATATGCTGGGGGAAGATTTCGGGTGGCAGCACCACCTCTGTCACAGTCAGCTGGACGTAGTGACCTTGGTCTGAGACACAGGAACAAGGAAGAAAGACACAGCGGCCTCTGCCCGAGAAGACCCCCAACACACTGCCAACGGGGAGGAGGGAAAGTCTGAGTGGGCTCCCGGGGAGGCTGTTCTCAGCGAGTGGAACGGCGCCAGTCGAAGCTACCAGTAAGAGATCAAGAACATAAGGGCCTCAGGGGAAAGAACTTTCAGAAAACAACTTTGTTGCCCCAAAGAAAAGAAGTGTTAAAAACACAAAGGTAGATGTGAAATTAAATAGAAAGACACCTAGGGAGAATCCCAGCAGAGCAGAGAGTCCCAGCACAGGTTCCTAGACGCGGCACGTCCGGGGCACCAGGCTGGCAACAGTGGGAAGACAGCCGCACACACTAGCATCCTGAGGCTGGGGCAGGAAAGGGAGAGGACACAGAATGTGGGACCCATGTGCAGACGCTGCAGAGTGCCCATTATCCAACCAGGCATGCTGATACTGAAGGAAACACTTCAGAGACTATACAGCACCAAACAGACTTTATTCCGATTCCGCTTAGAGAAAGATGGAACGTGCGGTTTTTCCCCAAAGCAAGAATTTGAACACCAGTTATGGCCAAAGACAGAGAAAGGAGAATGGAGGAAGATGCATGGCCGGGTGGAGTCAGAAGTCTGGGTTGACACAAACGTCAAAGGCCCCAGAGAATGCAGAGCTAAAGAGCACACAGCGCAGACGCTTATTAGGAGCACGGACCAATACACACACACACACACACACACACACACACACACACACACGCATGCACACATATACACAAATCAGGTACCCTCCCGAGGGGCACAGTGAACTCATGTAGGAGGACCCCTGCCTCTGTCACCTGAGACCCTCCAGCACATCACCCCCCTGCCTCAAGGGGTTAACGTGCCTGGAACAACTCTGACTCCAGCTTCCAGTCTCAGATGCGGCCCATACTAACTGTGACAAGCGTCCACCGACAGTGTCACAATTCTCTGTGAGTACAGCACCTTTACCCCTCATCAACCCTGCAAGTCATGCACGGACCCTTAGCAACGTAAGACCAATCTTGCAGGTGCATATCATCACCTGTGAATACTCACGCTTATTGTAGCAGGTGGCCAGCACGCCTCCGTCGGCAGGACTGGTACTGATGTGCCAGATCTCACCCACTTGATGGAGGAGGACGTTTTTATTTATCATGTTATTCTCATCATCGAAGTCTATGATGTGGATCTACAAATACAATAAGAGAGCGTATCAGGACTCACTGTCCACGCACCTTAATTAAACACAGCGATCACACAAAATAATCAAAAGCATCTATAACATCTTTAATTAACTGTTATTGTTACCACACTAATAGCATACACTTCTGTGAGTTCACCTCCCTGTGTTCTTCTCAAAAGACAGGTCTGAAATCCCTATAGAGTATTTTTAAGTTTGCAAGCTACGTAACACTGCCCCCATCATATCCAGTGCTAAAAAACAAGACAGCAAAAGCTCCGTCCCCAGGTGGCTCCGTCAGGCTGTGGCTGGCATTAGGGCTAGAATTGTCAAGGGTTGTGCAAATGAGCCTAGAGCCTCTGAGAGCTGTCCATGGCTGTAGGGCACAAGGAGCCACCGCCCAGCCAGAACTGGGGCCACCCACACGGTACTCACGCCAGAGGGGGCATAACTCAGCTCGTGCACCAGCAGCGACGGCGGTGGGAAGGGGTGAGAAAGCATTACACATGAACATCTTAAACATCTTTCCAAGAAGGAGCCCGGCAGCTGCCAATGTTTACAATCACATGATATATAAATGTAATAGTATTATATTGGAGCCACAGAAAGTTAAATATGCTCTCTCCATGCTTTTCCGGACAATTTTTACAGGACTAAAATGATTTTCACATTCACACTTTTATCAGTACCAAGTCAATGAGAAAAATAAGACATTTGTTTTAAATATAAATTTATACTAAGAAAATATTCATGGATCTTCATGAAAATCTATATCCAGGAATGTTCACTGTGGCACTGATTATCACAATGAGAAATTAGAAGTCAGCTTAATGTCTGGCAAAAGGGAATTATTCAAATAAACTGTAGTATTTGACTGTAATGTAATACTACAGAGCCATTCAATACGCTATAAAGGACTATTTAGTGCCAGGGAAGAGGGCCCATAACATATATTTAAGGGGAAAAGAATGAACAGAGCTGTGTGAAGGCTGTGTGCGGTGTGTGTGTAAAAAGCAAGCACACCCAAACCAGGAAAGAGCCAGGAGGTACATGGCTACCAGCGGATAGTGGGATTGTGGTAGGTTTTCCTTTACTTATTTGTGGTTAGCTTGTATTTTTCACATTTTGTGTGTGATTAATATGCATAACTTTGCAATCAGAACAAACATTAAATGCTGGGGGTTTTTTTAGTATTTTCTTTATTCATTTGAGAGTGAGAGCGAGGGAGAGACAGAGAGAGAACAAGCAAGGGGAGAAGCAGATTCCCCGCTGCGCAGGGATCTCGATGTGGAACTCGATCTCAGGACCTGGACATCATTACCTGAGCTGAAGGCAAATACTTAACACCTGAGCCACCCAGGTGCCCCTAAATGCTGTTTTAAAAAATGTTTCCATGACACCCCAAAGCCTCTACACTCCACACTTGGTTCAGAGGGCCTCGTTCTAGTCTTCACTGCTTCCTCTTATGCCCAGTTTTGATGCAAAAATAACCTGCAGCCCCAAAAGGGGTAGCTCTGGACTCAGAATTCAAATCCCACACTGACACCACAAGCCTGTGTGACCCTGCGCCTCAGCTTCCCACTGCATCCTGAAGGATCACAAGAAACCAAATGCAGGTGTGCCTGGCTCTCCACGGTGAAGCTAGGCATACTCATGCCTCCCCCTCTCCTCCAGGGGAAGACATGAAAAATCATTCCTGCTGTTTTTATTTTTAAAACTGCTTTCAGGGGCGCCGGGGTGGCTCAGTCGGTTAAGCGTCTGCCTTCGGCTCAGGTCACGATCTCAGGGTCCTGGAACCAAGCCTCAAGTCAGGCTCTGCATGGGGGGGGGGGG
>NW_024426774.1:7512200-7564784 GCF_017311325.1 Ursus maritimus | reverse complement strand
GGGGGGGGGGGGTCCCGCTCAGCAGGGAGTCTGCTGCTCCCCTGCCCCTCCCCCACCACGTGCACACACTCTCTTCCTCTCTCAAATAAACAAAATCTTTTATAAATCAATCCATCGATCAAACAAACTGCTTTCAGCAAGTTTCTCCTGCCACTTAGCCCAATGCAGTTTCCACAGTGGGTTCAAAATTACAAATCACATATCTTAGAGCTGGGGTGACTATTGTACTTTTTCCTTTCCACACTGAGGGAATTTTACCTGTAAATATTTCTCCCTCCATGGACATGTTACACATTAAAAAGCTACTAATAATTACTAATTAAGTGATTCCTGAGAGAAGGATCGGGCAAACTAAAGCTAAACACACACACGTCCTACAACCCAGGAGCCCAGGGCTGCGTCTATACCCAACTGACACCAACAGAGCTCACAGCAGCTCCACTCGTGATCGCCAACAACGGTGCACAGCCCAGAGGTCCACCTACAGTACAACGGGAGGAAAACTGGTATATTCGTAACACGGGCCACAGGGGCTGCAGGTGACGGTGGTGGCGGTCCCGGGGCCACGGGGTGGGGGTGTGCATGAGTGTGTAAAATGCATTAGGCTGTCTACTTCGGACACTCAGAACGTGTGTACACCGTACACACAAGTCCACTAGAGTATCAGCACAAAATTAAAAAGTGAAAAAAATTCATTCTTTATTGTACCCAATGACTTAAACATTTAAAAATAAGAATTCTGTGATGCCGGTTGAATGTGACAGTGCACACTGGGAAGGCTGTGGTAAACACTGTATATCTGAATCATTTCCTCAAAGATTTATTACAACACGTAAATAGGAACTATATAAATGTTGAAATAACCGGATTTCTTAAAACCTGTCCCAGAGAACAAATGAACAACAAAAGAATTACAGAGTATTATATAGTTCTAAAAATCATGAAAAACACGGGGTGCCTGGGGTGGCCCAGTTAAGTGTCTGACTCTTGGTTTCAGTTCAGGTCGTGATCTCAGGGTTGTAACATCCAGCCCTGCATTTGGCTCTGCGCTCAGCAGGAGTCTGCTTCTCCTTCTCCCTCTGCCCCTCTCCCCATGCCTCCGCTCATGGGTGTGCACACGCACACATGCACACACGCTCTCTCTCTCAAATAAATAAAATTTTTTTTAAAAAATCATGATAAAGAGCAATTATAAATACCAAAATGTTATGAAAGCACTAAATTTTATAAGCGGAATATAAAATGGCATGCAATTATATAAAAGTCACGTGAACACAAACTACAAGGCAATATACAAAATCAGGAACAATGTTTGTGTTATTAGGGTAAAGAGGAAATGTTTTTCTTTCTTCTTTTCTTTATTATTTGACACATTTCTTACTTATCTGGAAATCCATTAAGACTGAAAACATGAATGAATGCACTTAAATGTTCTATTTTTCTGTTCCTTCATCTATCCCTCTGCAAAGCACTCAAACACTAGGAGCTCCACCCGTGACTACACCAGCACTCTGGCATCAGAATTCCTGCTTGCTGGCTCAGTCGGCCCACCCAGAAGAAAGCCCACCGTCCCCGGCACCGACTCCCAGCGCCCAGCATGACAACCTCTTCACCCTGGCCCAGGACGTGTGGCTGCCAGGCTCTCCTGCCCAGCCCCCTCTCCCCCTGCTCCAGGTCACTCTCATCTGGGGAAGGGTCTTCCTTCTCACCACCTCACCAGGATGCCCTTTTGTCCCGTGTGAGGTCATGAAGCACATGCTGTCCACTGGCTCCAACACCTGACCCAAAGTTCCTCTAGGCTCCTTCCTGCACCTCCAGGCTCACGGACACAGCAGAAAGGAGGAACACGTGTAGACACCACCCCCACCCCAATCCATCTCTCCTAATCTGACACACTCTGATACTACAGCCCTTAACTTTCATCTTCAAGCTTGACAGACCTGAGATTTTTCCACATATCCTCATTTACAGTGGGTTCATAGGCAGGCCCACAGGATATGTCTTCATGAAGTGTTCTCATCTGGGTATGTTCAGGAAGAACTGTAAGACATCACAACCATAAACAAAGAGAGGACAGTAATAATAGCTATTATGTAAAATGGGCCAGGCAGGGTGCTATTTGACACACATTATTTCCATTAATCCTTAAGAGAGTCGTGTGTAATTATTAGCCACAATCTACAGGTGGAGAAACCCAGGCTGAGAGAGTTGACACAGTGTGTCTCATTTGATTAGAAACAGGATTTCAGAGCATGTGCTCTGAACCCCCAAGCCATCTCGGGTGCATGGAGGCTGTGCTCCCCTGGGCCTTGCACTGCAGCAGGGGAGCAAAAATCAGCTCCTAACTACAGAGAAGGAGACCGTATCTCAAACTGTCTGGTCTCAGGGCACCACCGGCTCCCCAGCTTACACAGACGTACAAAGAAACATTCTGTGCAATATGTACATGCAGTTTCAGAGCAGTCGTGAAAACAATTCAAAGAAAACACTATAACTAGTGAGCGCAAAAGATCTGGGGGCACAAAAGAAAGACCAATCAATATTGGTTAAGAGGGTCGGGCAGACGTGGTTGTCTGGGTAGTGCTGAATTGTTACTTTAAATTCTTCATGCCATATCTGAGTTTGTAAAATGTTTTAACAGCTTATAATGAAGATCGAACTCATATATTTCGAATTACCATTATTAAATCTTTTAAAGTTGGATTTACTAGTGCTGGGCCAAGGGCACAGATGACTCTCTATAAACAGTTAGGAGTAAGAGTCATAAAACTCATTAGGAAGCCTGTAAAGAAGTTAACGCTCCCTCATCTTCCTGGAGAATCGGGGCTTCGAGAAAGGTGTCCCTTGCCACAGACCCTGGCTCTTCTGTGGCCTGCAACCAGATCTGAGCCTGTCACTCCAGGCCACTGAACTGCTCTTCATCTCATCTCTCCTACTGAACTGAAGGTAAACGAACTCTCACAAATAAAAAGAAAGAAATTTTAAAAAATGGGTAAAATACGAAATAAAAAATTAAAAACTCCCTTCTTAGGGAAAGTAAAGGATCCAGCGGCTTGACCATGGGCATGTCTTCCTGCCAGGAGCCCGTGAGCCACCAGAATAAAAGATTCGCTCTCCCGCCCTCAGCAGACCCCATGCCACACTGTCCACCACAAAAAGTGAACAGGCCCCTCCTGGCACCTGCTTAGGAAGAACACAGACCACAGCAGGTGGCTAGACCTGGAGAGAGTGTTCTCTCTTACCTTAGCACTCTCTCCTCCTGGCTCAAGTCAGTACCCGGAAAGCTCCGTTTTAGCAGTCTGCTTTACTTCACAGGGACACTCGGGATGCACTGTGACCCGGGACCAGGGGACCTGTGTCCTGTTTTGATTCTGCCATTTGCCGGCCAGTTTACCCGGCGCCAGTCACTCACTCTTTCTGGGTTCTTGCTTCAGCATAAGTATACTTAGGAAAATGTATTCCCAGGATTTCTTTATTCTGATTGAAACATATTGTGATCCTTTAGCTAAGACTTGAAATGATCTGTAAAAGTCACTATCAAACATGCTACACGTTTCCCAATGCTTATTATGCCCACATGGCTACCATTTACCCGTCTGTACTAATACTCTTTCCTGAAGCAAATAAGCCCCAGTATATGAACATCCTTTGTCCATGAAGCCAAACTATGCTTGGCAGCCAGAAGAAAGGAGGAAAACAAAAAGACCTGGATTCCACACCCTCTTGGTGCCTAGCGAGGGCATTTCTTGGAAAAGCAGTGTCTTCGCCCATGCGGGCTCCTGTAACAAACACCACAGATGGGGTGGCTTACAGACAAGAGGAATTTCGCTCTCACAGTCTAAGATCAGGGTGCCACAGCGTGGTCAGTCTGGTGAGAGCTGTCCTCCTGGATCAGACGACCACCCTCTCCCTGTGTCCTCAGGCGGCAGAAGGGGTAAGGACGCTGTGGGTCAATCCCATTCATGGCGGCTCCACTGTCATGGCCTAAGCACCTTCCAAAGGCCCTACCCCCTCCTATCATCACCTGGGGGGTTAGGTTCCAACCTATGAATCCGGGGGAAACAAACATTCAGACCTTAACAAGTGGACAGGATGGAGGTCCTTCGCAGCATGTGCTCCAGGGTTGGGGAAAAAGCTGGAGCCTAAACAGGTCACTGGAACGCCCCCAGATATCTCTTTATCATCACATTTTTAGATACAAACCCCACAACTAAAAAGGCATAAAGTAGAATTCTGTATTTTAAAAAGAAATTCTGAGGTGTGGCTGAGCGTCTCGATGTCTAACAAAGGCCCAGGCGAGCCTCAGGGTAGCCAAGGACAGAGCTTGCAGGCAGACGGGCTGATGAACAAAGCTATCCATAATCAAAATACAAATACAGAAAAATGGGGTTTACAAATTTAAAAAGTTAAAAAAGAAAAGATCGAACCAGGGTAATAAGCTGCTGTGTGTCTCTCCCTTCGGGGATCTGCCTTTTCACTAACCGTGCTGGGAGAGGACAAGTCTGCATCCCCTGTCACCCTGGCACTCATCCCCCAGCCACAGAAGAAACAGGAAGTTAGCAACAGGCAAAGAAATCTTTGGGAAAAGCACAGTGCAAAGCAAATAAACCCTTTCAACCTGGAATCCCTTGTTTTGAGTCTCTGCCTGAAGTACCCCCACTGGATAGCCAGTGAGCACACAGCCTCTGCAGAAAGAACCCCACCTTCCCCACCTACCCCATGAAGGAGAACACAGAAAGATGGAAGGACTGCACACACTCATCCTGTTCCTAACACAAGCCCTGTGCAAACAAAGGGCAGAAAGCAGTTCATCCGGCGGAAAAAAAAAAAAAAAGGCCAGAGACTGTGACAGCTCCAAAAATTTTCAGAAAATAGCACAGCTGAATTAATTTGGACTGGTTCAGGGACTGGCACTTTCTAGGGAATTAATGACTGCCCAGGAGCTGACAGCCTGAGGCGACGCCAGGGGCCATTAACCCTCACCAGCCAGCCAGCCAGCCAGGCAGCCAGTGGGAGGTGTGGGAGCAGGGCCACAAGGCCAGGGCCCCCCCGGCCTGGGCAGGGCTGCCTGATCTGGGGACCACTCCCACCACTAGCACCACCTGTGTGGGTGTCTGTGGGGAAGCGTATAGG
This sequence comes from Ursus maritimus, assembly GCF_017311325.1. NCBI lineage: Eukaryota > Metazoa > Chordata > Mammalia > Carnivora > Ursidae > Ursus > Ursus maritimus. The sequence goes on along the minus strand of NW_024426774.1, from coordinate 7,559,651 downwards.
ATGCCTTTAGGACACAAACCCCAACCACCCCTTGCTGCAGGTGCAAGCAGGAGGGGGAGGGGAAGGAGAGCAGCTGTGTTTCCACCGTATTCCAGCTCGCTCACCTGCGAAAAACCTCACAACTGCTTAGAACCAACCCCCTACCTGCTTAGAAATGGGGTCAACAATACCTGGGCACTGAGGTCACAGGTGTGGGAATCGCCCCCACCCGGCCCTGGGCAGCTCCCCCACGTCCCCATCCTGCAGGTGTGTGCCTCTCCGACCCACCTTCCTGGCCTGTCCCGGCACCGGGCTGAGCCCGTGGGGAGCGCACAGCCCATCAGGTGCTGCGGCACGGCTACCAGCACCCTACACAGACCTGCCGCTCAATGTGGAGGCGCAGAGCCGGGGATCCCCGTCGTCACAGTCGCTCAAAGACCCCGAGCGCGGGGGGGCCTCCCTGTCAGCAGTCGAGCAGGGAGGGGCTACAGGAGATGGGGTGTGAGGGGCCAGTCTCGGCACTTACAGGCGCACTCCACACGGCGCTCTAATGGGAACATCGGTGGGAAACCAAGGAACAAGCGCACGGCTTCTGGGGGGCAGCAGGAAGGGAGCGCGGGGCGTCTGGGCGCCGCCTGGCTGGCAGGAGCCTCTGGAGACGCACGTCCTGCGCGGATGAAAACGTCCCAAGGGACAGAAACACACGTTGCATCGCGAAGGCACATGCGCTGGACGTGTGCGCAGAGCACGCACGTGACCAGTGAAGGGCCACGCCGGCTGGGTGAGGGCTGTGTCCAGGAGCGTGTGCAGGGGCGCGAGCTCATCTGGCCCCCCTTCCTCTCACTGCTCCCCGCCCCTCCGCAGCCACCTCCCCAGGAAGGAGCCCACCAGGCCACCACCCCCGAGGCCGGCCAGCCTGCACGCACGCGCCGCCTGCCGGTGCAGCGCCCACCTCGCTGGGCGCTCAGCTGGAACACTAACCCACCTGCTCATGCGGACAGATCTAACACACCACGCCGCGGAGGGACTGCGGAGTCCCACTAACACACGAGACAGGCATTTGCTGAATGAGTGAGTGCGCGCATGCTCACATTCCCAACAATGTCACACACCTTTCCCAGGAAGGGAGGGAAGCGCCCTCCTGGCCAGTGCACCTTTGACACCTGTCGTGTGCAGTCACACGCAAAAGGCCACTGCAGGCGAAGTGTGGAAATAGGCTCTCAGACTCACCCCCCACCCTTTGATTCAGCCACGGCTGCAGCATTCCCTGGCGGTGTGACAAGAAAGTTCTGAAAGGAAGGAGACAGCAGGTGACACCGGGTTCTGTGCGCACAGCACTCAAGTAGCCATTATACACTGGATATTCCGAAAAGGTTCCCAAACAGCTACATCCTTGATGCCACAAAATATAAGTTAAATATGTACCTTCTCTGTGCCCTACCGCTAGAAAGTTAGGTTTCTAAGACTGATTCTTAAGGACAAAAGTCATTCATTTCACTAGGTCCAAGGACTGACTGATGGCTGTATTCTGGAACCCAGGGCTGTCTGTGTCACAGAACTACATTGATGAAACAGGACATACAGAGCGGTAAACTACAACGTGTGGCAGGACGCTGACCTCACAACCCCATAGAACACAACTCTGCACAGTGCTCCCCAAGAGGCAGTCCTGGAGCCTGCAGAGATGCGAGAGCTCAGGCCCAGCCCAGCTGTTACCTTGCTCCAACGGGATTTAAAGAGGATTAAAGCACGTCAGGCCATTTGGGGTTGCTCCTCTCTTGGGGTCACAACCAAGAGGCTGATGAAACCAGGTGTGACGTCACTATGCATGTGGATGCTGTCGTGGCCTCATCTGGCCTTTAATTCACTGAGCATCCCTCATGACATAATAATAATTTCTTCCGTAATCTCAGAAAGTTAAAAACGGATACCTCCCCCGAAAAGGTCCACGGGACAGCCTCAGGACTGAGCGGAACTGAAAAGCAGGTGGATGAGGTGAGACGCTTCGACGCCTGGAGACAGGGCCCAGTGGGATTCTCTGACACCTGCCCTGGGACGAATCCCACAGTCAGCCACCAGACAGAAGCCCCAAGTCGGACTTCAGACTCCCACCCAACTCCTCTCCCGGCGGGGGCCGCACCTCCACCAGCAGCATCTCCGCACTGCCGCCCCGTGAGGCGGCCCATGAGACGCCCCCCCTCACTCCAGCAGCAGCCCCCAGACAACACAGATTCCTCTTCCCTGCAAGACGGCCACTGGAAACCATGTTCATAAATAAATCATGCTTACCTGACATTCTTCCAGAAGGAAAATGACACACACATGTTCAGAAAAATGAAAATTAGGAAAACAATCTACCTCACAGATGCTCACATCATCCAAAGCTTACTGTGGCTCAAATTTTGAGGCCTTTTGACCTGTTTCCTCCTAGTCTTTACTGTGTGTAAGACTCAAGTTTGTACTCTAACCACTACTGTTCTGAGGTATAACTGACATAACATTCTATTAGCTCCACGTATACCCCTAACGACTCAGCGTTTGTATCTATTGAAAAATGATCTGCTTTTTCAACACTGTTGTGATCACACAATATATACAATTTTAACATTTCACTGAATCATCTAACGATTCTTAAATTATGACACTAATGAGTTTATAGCTTAATGAGCACAGTCAGTGACGACCACTCCACCAAGAGGAACCAGGTTCAACCAGGTCGAATCCTGTGAATCTGCCACCATAGACAGCAGCTCCATCCAACCTGATACTGGCACATTTTGATTGCTACTAATTGTTTCACAATTATTCATATCATTACAATAATATTCCTTGTATATAAAGGTTTTCCTATGTCTTGGGTATAGGAAATAAAGGTTAACTAATATAAACATTTATTTATAAAGCTCTACATATAGGTCACCAAATCAGTTGCCAAAATGTCTACATCAATTTAAAATGTCTTGTCGGTAACACGAGAGTGGCAATTTCACTATACCACACCCAGCACCAAATATTCTTTCACAGCTATTTTAAAGCCACTCCCCCTGTGGGACAGTGGTGACCAGGTAGAGGCCCTGCTGCAGGGGACATGGCCTTTTGCCCATTTCCCCAGGATCCAGGACACGACACATCGTCACAACACCCTCAGCACCTGTGAGGTACAGCGAGCAGATGGCTTCATAGCTTTCTTGGTGATGAGGAAATGAAGTCCAGCAAGGTTAATCCATTTGGTCAAGGTCATATGTTTGTGTCAAGCCATAAACTGCACGCTGGTCTGTGAGTAGCCCACGTTCTCTCTAGGACAGCGGCCAGAACAGCCCCTCCTGAAGCGCGTGTCAGTGAAAGCCTGGAACTCGAAAGGATTATGGCCTCATCCAGGCTCAGTCAGAAAGAACGCCGTGAGCACTTAGAGCGGTCATCCACCAGCCTGGGTAGAAGCAGTGGTGCCGACCGCGTCCCCTGGACTGCTTCTCAGTCACTTACACAGCAAACCCCACATAACCACAAACCGAAACTACGATAGTGATGCTACATGGACTAAGTTTAAATTATTGAACTCAATTATTACATACGGTTGCATATTTAAATCCCAATGAAAGTTTTATTTTGTTTGTGTGGCATTAACTTTCTCAAATGTTGCTTGAAAAATCAAGAGCAAAATGGTTATAAAACTAAGAATAGGCTTAGTAATTAACATGTATACATTTGTCAAAAATAGTTACCTGATTATCATATTTAAGAGACTGCGTCCCAACCAAAAACCGAATGGCATCTGTTTCTGCAGTCTGAGGTGTTAGAGCACGTGCCTGCAGGAGGGAAGGAAAATGCACACACATTTAAGAAGTTAGATTTAACAGAGATTAAAAGGCAGTTACTTCCTCTACTGCTGCAGGAGGATCAATTAGCACAGAGCGCTGGGTAGGCAACTCACAAACATGTATGCAAAGCCTTCACCTTTCGTACACTTAGTGACACAACAATTCCACGCAAATGTGTATACGGAAACAATTATAAATGGGCAAAAAATAAGCAATAAAGATGTAAATGGTATTTTTAATAAAACCATAATTTTCAACAGAAATAGATTGGTGGAACAAATCATCCTTCAACAGTATGGCAGAAACGGCTCCTAGCAATAGCAGAGCAGGGGGTTTAAACCAAGTCTCTGGCAGAGGGCAACGGCAAAAACTAAACAAAGTACTCTGAATTTGTTTCAAGACCTCCTTTAAGTAGCTACCACAGCGATGAGTGAATGCCAAGATCTTGGAAAGACGGAAGCTTAAAGAGGCAAGCCTGACCTCTGGCCCCCTTTCGGCTAGAGGCATCCGTCAGTCTGGAAAGTGTGGCTAGTGGCTGATACTGAGGAACGCTTCTGACAGGCTCATGGACTGAGGGTACAAACACAGAGTGCAGGGCCCACCACGGAGAAGGGGCCAGCGAAGCACTAACTCTCTGGGTTGGGATCCCGGAGGGAACAGGCCAGGAGTGAAGGTGAACTAGGAGGTCAACCTGCACAGACTAACGCTCCAGGTCAACTTAGTCCGTGACTGGATTTTAAGTGATCTGAGCAGGCTGATGCTCCTGGGCTGGCCAGCCACCCACCAGGAATAGCAGTAAATCCTCTGGAGGAAGACAAAGACCTCCAAAGTTCATACAATTTTTCTCACAATGTCAAACGCTCAATCGAAAATAACTAGTCATACAACAAGTCACAATCATAGATCAAAAGCCAAACAACAGAAAGGGGCCTGCCGAGCATTCAGATGAGCAGGTTCTCCGGGAAACAAGCTGTAACACGTCAAGCTTTGTGCACAGATTTGCTGGGAACACTCTTGGGAATGATGCCACAGAGGAAGCAGGAGTGAAGGCGTGAAGGAAGCAGGACTGTGCAGGAACTGCAGCGCCCACAGGGAGACCGGAGCTGGGATGGCCCCGCAAAGTGGAGCCATTATGGCCAGGCCCATCTACTGCCCAGCCCCCAACCCCACTGATCAGTCACTGAAGCAGGCTGTCCCTGGAGAGGGGTGTGATGTAGGGCAACGTGGCTCTGTTCAGCTGAGGGCAAACTCTAAAGCAGGGCCCACTGAGAGCTATCAGCCCCCATAATCCCAGAACCTGCTGGATTTCCTGGAAGAGAAATCTGGGTGGTGCACCACAGCAGGAATTATACCACCTGTGCTTAATATGTTCAATAATTAAAGGACAAAATAAAGACTTTCAGGTGAAGAATCTGAGGCCTAGAGAGGAAAAGACTGTATATAACTGGTTAATATTAGTGTTGTGACTAGTTTCTCAGGCTTACAAAATCAAACCCAAATCTCTTTCAATACAACCAGTAACTGTGCCTAGATCAAGTCCCTATATCCCTATAGCTCATGCTTTGATGCTTATGGGAGGCAGAATAATGGCCCCCCAAAAATGTCCATATCTCAATCCCCAGACCATGTCCATATGTTCATTCATATGGCAAAGAGACTGTGCAGGTGTGATCAGGTTAAGAGATGGAGAAATTATCCTGAATTATCTAGTCACATGGGTCCTTAAAAGTAGAAAACCTTTCCTGGCTGTCATCAGAGAGATGTAACAGAAGAGAGAACCAGAAAACCAAAGAGGTGGCAGCATAAGAGGGACACAGGAAACCTGCAAAGGGTGCAGGCAGCTGGGAGGATGGGGGCAGCTGCTGCAGGCTTTGAAGATGGAAGGAGTCCACAGACCAAGGAATACAACAGACACCTCTAGAACCTAGAAAAGGCTAGGTAACAGATTGTCCCAAGCCTCCAGGAAGGAATGCAGCCCTACCAAAGCCTTGATTTAAGCCTTGTGAGGCCCATATTGGGCTTCAGAACTACAGAACTGTAAGGTAGGAAGCGCTGTTCTTTTAAACCATTACATTGGTGCTGACTTGTTACGGCAGTGACAGGAAATCAATACCGCCACACACAGTTCACTGTGCGGGCCACTGTCCACATGCTCTCTTCACACATGCAGCTAGAAACAGGAGAGACGTCCCACTTCCTCCTCGATTACATCTTATTCCTACACGCATTTCTCAATTTCTCGATTCATTCTTTTTAAAATGGGGTAAGGGGAGCACCTGGGTGGTTTAGTCGGTGAAGTGTCTGCCTTCGGCTCAGGTCATGATCTGAGGGTCCTAGGATCCAGCCCCAAGTCAGGCTCCCTGCTCAGCAGAAAGTCTGATTCTTCTTTTCCCTCTGCTCGTGCTCTCTCTCTCTCGCTCTCTCAAATAAAAAAAAAAATCTTTTAAAAAAATAAATAAAACAGGGTAAGAGAAACAGTACAGCAGTCGTCCTGACCATTCAGTCTGTCTCATTCTGATTTGCTTTCCATGACTGGGGTGAACAACAAGACCTTATGAGTGCCCACGACCAAAGGTTTGGAGACAACTTCATGTCATGCTCTCCAAAAATGCAACCTAGCCCCTATGTCTCCACCCCTCCTCATAAAGGGTTGCTAGCACAAAAACATCAACTACTACAATACATTTCAGGAACACCAAGAAAATCCATGTCCAGAGCAGTATTCACAATGTTAGACATCTGGAGGAAAACACCTATTCTAACCAATACGCCTACGACCTGTTCGACAAAACTAGACTGGAGTCGTAGACCTCTTTGCAAAACTGATGGATTCTTCTGCCAAAAATGCATGTATGTACAGGTAGAATTTTGCACATAATACCAGCAAATTCACAGACCCCTTAATCCTATCTAATTTGAACACCACTTGGTTAGAGAAAAATGACTGGTGAGGAAGCATCCACGCCGTTGCCGAGACAAACCCTCAGCTGCTTGGAAGGCAGAACCCAGGTCAACAGAGGGGTTGTGGGACAGGCTCCACCTTCAAACAAGACACTAAGACTCAAATGGAGGCACATGTCATCACCCCAGACAGAAAAAGCCTGAAAGTCCCCAAAAACAGGGCCCAGAAGAGAACTCATCTGAGAGGAAGTGATTACTTTCCACAAAAAGACTTGTCTACGCCCTCAGTCAGCAACTGCGAGCTGACTACACAACCCCCGCATGGTGGCCACACTGTGGAAGTACCGTGGAGGGTAAGACAGGGCCCTGCCCTCAGGAAGCAGACTGGCAGGAGACAGTGGACAAGACCCAAACAGAGCCAGTGGGAAATGACTATGTATCAGAGCCCCCGGCCCAGACCGCACAGCAGCAAATCAGCAGTTACCAAAACGCACCAGGAGCTCAACTTCAGGCAAAGACAGGACTAAATGCCATCACTGGGAACCAGAAGAACACCAGAAAGAAGTACATTGTGTTAATGGCCATGAGGCTGAACAAAAGGGCATCTCAGGGCCGCAGAGGCTGCTGAGTGCCGTCACGAACCAGCATTCACCCTGCTTCATCCTAAAGCAGTTTACGGAGCCCAGAACGGCACCCCTGGGCAGGACGAACGGTAAGCATGCAAGGAAGTAAAGTCGAAGAGATCACGTGTTTTGGAGACAAAAGCTGCCAGTTTTAGAAAAGCAGTACAAGTTTGAAACTGCAAATTCTGTCATACACAGTAAGCCACCTCTTTTTTAAAACACTGAAGAGGAGGAGCACCTGGGTGGTGCAGTCAGGTAAGCGTCCAACTCTTGGATTCAGCTCAGGGCAAGATCTCAGGGTCGTAAGACTGAGCCCAGCACTGGGCTCTGCACTCAGCTCTGCTCGAGATTCTCTCTCCTTCTCCCTCTGCCCCTCCCCCTGCTGGCATGCATACACTCTAAAACATGTTATGATTCTTCCACAAAATCTAAACTGAATCTTTAAAAATTACAGTGAGATCTCAAAAACATTGAATCTGAGATCTTTTTAGTACATTATTAGGTAAAATTATAGTAATAACTTAAGTCTGGCCATTTGATTGACAGATGGGTATCTGTAATTCTGGTCCTGTGATGAAGTGAATGATGAAATGACCTTCCTAAGCCTAGGCATAATGATGGTTTTCATGTGTTCCAATGACCTCAATATTATAAGATGAAATTTTAGGGTGTAATAGGTCATAAAACATCTTCATGAATCTTACCTTGGTTCATCTTCATAACACAATGAAAGAGTCCCAAAGTCAGGATGAATAATATTATTCCTACTTAGGAGATAAAGATGGTGAGGACCAGAGAGGTTAAGTAACTTAGTCATGGTCACAAAGCTCCTAGAGGAAGAACCACCCAGACCGCCAGCCTTGAGTCTGGTTCTCTTTCTATTACGGTGACGCGGGGACCTGGCAACACAGGTAAGATATTTATACACGGGATTGAAGGCAGAGCCCGGGTCACGTTATTATCATTCCGTGCCCTGTTCTCAAAAGAAAGGCCATGGCACTTTCCTGACATGGCTGTCTTTCCGCCCACCTCACCGTTTAGTGAGCCAACCCAGGATGAGGCAACTGGAGATGCTGAGAAGCTTGGCTCTCGGTGGGGAAGGGTCACCGGCAGCCCTGTGAAAGTTCCACTCTGCGACAGGAGGTGCAAATCCCAGACCTCCCAGTACTCGCTGAGTACTGAGCACTCCCTGGGGAAATTCAATATCTTCATGTGCTTATTAGTCCGAGCAAGTAAACACTCCCTCTGGTGAACGTTGGCCTAGCTCTTCATCAGAACTTTCCCCACCAAGAGCCGCACCCCACGCCAAGTTTTAGGTGACGCTGGAAGGCGAGCAGGTGGAGCAGGACTTGTGCTTTAAGCAGCAGAGACCAGGGTGGGTTGAACCTTCTACGGTAAGCGATCTCCCCCCCGAAACAGCCTCTGTATGGACAGCTGCCCCCAGATCGCTAGGATGACAAACCAGGAAGCCAGCGACCACCCGATGCCCTTCTTCACACAGCAGATCACCTCCTCAGCGTTCTGGCAGATCGCTTTACAAACACAAAAGAAAGCGCAAAAAGAAGGTAAAGCCCCAACTTCTTCACTCTGTGCTAGCTAGATACCTACTTCTCCTCTCCGTCTCCCACACCCAAAATCACAGGCAAAGGCCCAGAGTACGTAAGAGAAACAACCAAGCCTCTTGAGCTACTCATGGATAATTGTGGCCACACCACAATCACTGGTGCATTCACTCACACGCTCACTCCTGTAAGTGCAAAGGCTGACCTTTCAGCACTGCCAAGGGTCTGCCACCTGCCCTTTCCCCATTCTGCTTTGCACTGCCAGCTCCTCTGGAGCCCCTGGTGCAACCCAGCCCTATCTTACAGCAAAGAACTTGCCTCACATTTGAGCAGCAACACAGAAGCCATCGGCTGGCCTCCTGGAGACGTTGCCACCTGCCCATCTGTCCAGAGATGGGGTGCCACCTGCCCGTCTGTCCAGACAAGGGGTGCCACCTGCCCATCTGTCCAAACAAGGGGCGCCACCTGCCCTCCTGCCCAGACAAGGGGCGCCACCTGCCCATCTGTCCAGAGAAAGGGGAGCCCCTGCTGCCTGCCTGCAGCACACAACATTGCACAGCCCTCTCTTTTCTCTGTCCCTCTCCTCTTCTCTGGCTTTTCCCTTAACAAGGAGAATCAAGTCACATGTCCCCTTGTCCTTTGAATATATCTTACCTTGACTCACTTGCTTCTTAAGCTGCTGCTAGACCTCCATTCTTCCATTTACTGCCAAGCTTAATGGTGGCATAGAAAAGGAAAACCTTCCTCGACCCTGACCAATTCCTCCCCTTCTGCTGACCTGGCCTCACTGCAGCCACCCCACAGCACTGCCCTCCCTGTGGCCCCTGGCATCACAGCCATCAGACACCCCTGACATGGGACCCCTCTGTCCCTTGGCCCTCGAGGACCCAGTCCATCACCACCCATCCCCCCTGCTCATGCTGTGGCTTTGTGCCCACGGTTCCATCCTGACTTTCCCCAGGCCACACTTCCTTCCTAGCAAGCCCCCTTTCCCACAAGCGTCATCACTGTAACCAGACCGGTGATCGTGCACCCACTAACCAGATCCGTGGCTTACAGTCCCTGACCACCCCCCCCCACTCCTTCCTACCAGGCCTACCGCATGGGAACCCCTAACCCACATCCCGCACTCAGTAGCTCCTCTCCAGCCACACTGCCACCCCTCCCCACCCCTTGCTTGAATGACATTTTCACAACCTCGTACACAGCCTTCCTGACGTGAGCCTTTTTATTCCAGTTCACTTCCACCTTCCCACCTCATCAAGTCAAATTGGGACCTCAGGTTTTTCAGCAATAGTCTAAAGTCTTCATTTCGCTCTTCCAAACCCTAGAGAATTACACAAGAGCAAGAAGGAGAATAAAGAGCACAAACAGAGACTGTCTTCAGTGAAACTTGGAGACATCTATAATCCAAACGCACACCATAGGAAGAAAGACTCGAAGGCAGAGGTCAGAGCCGAGAGGGGGACTGAAGACAGCCCTGGCAGCAGCAACCCCCCGCCCCGCGAAGACACGGCAGGCACCGCAGGGATGGGACAGCAGGACAGGCGCACGGCTGGTGGCCGGGCCTCTTGCACACGCTCTGGCAAGAGTCAGAGCAGCCCACGCAGGCCGGGCATCCTATCTGGAAGCACTCTGCCCCCCCAGAGTGGAGGGGGTGCTGCACTGTGGCCAGCTGGCCTGGGCCACCATCTTTGCCCGGGGATGAGTGAGGGCTGCAGATTCGCTCACAAACCCAAGCCTGGGCTGCAGGAATTCCCGCCAGCCTGGAGCCCAGGCAGGGCCCGACTCCGCGTGCAGAGCCCACGGCAGCTGGACAGGAAGGCTCGCCCACGAGAAACCAGGATCAGAGGAGCCCAGGAGCCCTGCAAGGGCACCACCAGGAGGGACAGCGAGGCAAGAATAGCGGGAAAAGACTTCAGAAGACACACGCTCGCTGACCACATGCTGCCATAGAAGAGCCAAAGCTCACGCTACACACACCAGCACAGTCTGTAAAACCCAACAGAGCAGTCACTCTGCAAAAAGGAGAGAGAAAAAAGCCCAGAGAAGGAAAAGGGGAAAAAATCAAGGCACAGCTTGGAGAAGATAAGGCAGGGCAACCGCAGGCGAAGCCTGGGCTCCCAGAGCTCACCGGGGAAACGCAGAGCCACTGCAGGAAGGACACACAGACGGACCCCCGCACACAGCAGAGGATGTGGGCAGGGCTGAGGAAGACCCCAAAGAGTTTCAGGTGACAAAAGACATCGAGTTCAAAACCGTAAGATACCCAGAAAGCAGTAAAATCAAGAAGTCAGCGTTCAGAAGAAAATTCATGGTCTAAACGCTTACGTTAAGAAGAAAAGAATGACAACAAATAAATCAGGCCCACAACTGAGGAGTCTTGGAAGAACACCCAAGGCTGTTCTCTTGGATTCTGCTCTCCACACGGGCCTCCAGGAGGGAGGGTTGCTGGGCTTGTGTGTGACTCCTCTGCCGTGTTCCAGGGCAGAGAGTAATGCCTGGCACACTGTAGACCATTAGTACTTGTAGACCAAATGAAGGAATGAATTTCCTAGGAAAATACAAACGACCAAACCTAACCTCAAAAGAAAGGACGAAATCAGAGCAGCTAGTGACCACAGATCCAAAAGCCAGTGTTGGGAGAGCAACCGAGGCTCAGGAACGAGCAAGGCGGACATGCTCAAGCCACTTCAGTGGGGCACAGCGGTCACTCAGCGTGTCTGCTGAAGGACCAGTGGCCCTTGCAACCAGAGGTTGTTTTTTTTTGTTTTTTTGTTTTTTTAAGATTTATTTATTTATCTGAGACAGAGAAAGGGGCAGAGAGAGAGAGTCTCAAGCAGACTCCTGCTCAGGGCAAAGTCCGACATGGGCCCCTATCCCACGACCCTGAGATCATGACCTGAGCCAAAACCAAGAGTCAGACACTCAACCAACTGATCCACCCGGGAGCCCCGAGAAGGTCTTCTTAATGCCAAAAGCTTCAAAGAAATAAGCATGCAGGAGAGAAATAATCTTGTTTGTAGTGATTTTTGAAATAGTCATAAGGAACTACAGTTCTGTTAACTGACAGCTACAGATTAAACTCAAACTGGGAAAGCTGATTTCTCCTGCCCAGTACACACTGAGAGTATGTGTGAAGGCATCTGAAGTCTCATTTATACTATTTCAAATTCAAACAATGCTGGAGAAACATCCATAACAAAAATTACAAACATAATTAGAATAATGTATACAATATTCAAATATGCAACAAATCTATAAAATGTAACTGTAAGGTGGCGTTGTGCTAAAATGTGTCTCTGTTAAAATGTGGTGTCTTTGTGCCTAGTCTGGGAACAGTCAATCCAATTACCATCTGACCACGGTTACTGGACGTCCCGTAATATAACTCTCCACCCTTTCAGAAAAGAGCCCTAAAATCCAGTCAAGAAGCGGTAGCATATTCCTTGTCTTATTAATGTAAATAGACTCCAGTCATCATTTTGCAAAGCAAGTATGATAGGAACAGCACACCTGGGACTGTCTAGACTAGAACAGAAACACAGGACAAAAGGATGCAAGGCAGGGAACTGGGATACCCAGAAGAGAACCCGCAGTTGTACCGGCACATGGCCAGCAACGTAACATTAACCAGGAAATTCGGGATATGCATATACAAAAATAAGGTATTAAACTTAAAATTCTGGGTGCCTGGGTGGTTCAGTCGGTTAAGCGCCTGCCTTTGGCTCAGGTCATGATCCCAGGGTCCTGGGATCGAGCCCCACATTGGGCCCCTTGCTCAGCAGAGAAACTGCTTCTCCCTCTGCCTCTCCCCCTGCTTGTGCTCCCTCTCTCACTGCCTCTCTCTCTGTCAAATAAACAAAAAAAATAATAAAATCTTCATGAACTCTCTGTCTGACAAATAAATAAAAAGTAAAATCTTTATGAACGAGTGGTAAAGAGAAGAAACAGTTTTAAGTTGAATGTGGTTGTTGTCAGAGAATCAGGCAAGATGGAAAAGGCGTGTTTAGGGCCTGCAGATCTTAATCAGATTGTAAGCAACCTGACGTCTTAAAAGACTAGTAAGAATTACTTGGATTTTCTTTTTAATTTTAAATATACAAAAATAAAAAGAACTAAAATCATAAACATGAGCTAAAAGATGTCAATCTCATGATGCCATAATGTCCCATAAACACAAACGTGCTCAGCATTTTTATTTTAATGACCCCTGTATGGTGCTCTTCTGCTTTTATTTGACATAGAAAGACCTCATTTTACCCTCAAGCCTCATTACCTCAGTCAATGGTCAATAATCTGATCCCCATCTTCTTTTAAGATTTTATTTATTAAGACAGAGAGAGAGCATGTGCACACACCCACAAGCAGCAGGGAAGAGCAGGCAGAGGGGGAGGGAGAAGCAGACTCCCCGCTAAGCAGGGAACCTGATGTGGGGCTCGATCCCAGGACCCTGAGATCATGACCTGAGCCGAAGGCAGACTCCCAACCGACTGAGCCACCCAGGCGCCTCCAGATCCCCGTCTTCTAATGTAAAGTGTCCTCCACAGAGATCTGAATGTCACTGACAACCAATCCTCCACTGTGACTTCCAGCTCTTTATATGTTTACTGTAGTAACAGTTCTTCAGATTCAAGAACGTCATGGCCACAAGCTGTCCAAAGTAAAGAAGGATAAAAATCTGCTACTTCTTTTAAGATAAAGGAGAAATCCAGATAAAACATTTGATGCCCAAGGCAAGGATCCACTCCTTGATATTAATCCCAGGAAATAACATTTGTTATCTCAAAGATCCAACACTGAAGATAAAAACCTCTGTTATGTAAGAGATTTCTTAAGAAGATGAAGAAGTGATTAGGTACACGGGAGTCAAGTGCACACGTTAGGAAGTACAAGAGGTCAGGAACTCTCAATCTCCCCACAGGCTCCCTACCCCTGTGGCCACACTGGTGCCTTTTCCAGGAGAAAGCAGTGCAACTTTGTAGTTCAGGGGCTTTGAAGTTGGCTTGGGTTTAACGCTTCTCTAGGGTAGAATCCCAAGTCTACCACTTGCTGGCTAGGTGGGCTTGGCACACAGAAGAACAGCATCTACAAGTAAGACTGAGAGAGAAGTGAAACACAGGCAGACTTCAGCAGGGTGCCCCACATACAGGGACGCTCTCAAAAGCTGCTAGTTAAGGCATACTCTTGGGTGATTGAGCCCATGGTCAAACCCTGCAACACAGCTCGTTCCTCATAGGACACTTTGATACTGCCTTGTATGGATTTATCTGTAAGAATTTTGTCTCATGATAATAATTAGAACATTTCCTCAATGCTTATTATGTGCCAGGCAATGCTCTAAGGGCTTGAATTAAAAGTATTAACTCATTGAATTTTCCTAACAGCCACAGGGATCCAGGCTTGTTTTCCCATTTTATTGGCAAGGATACTGAAGCAAAAGATTACATAGCTAGTAAGTGCTGGAGGCAGGATTTAAAGATTTTATTTATTTATTTATGAGAGAGAGAGAGAAAGGGAGAGAGAGCACGCGCGCACGCATAAGCAAGCAGGGGCAAAGAAAGAGGGAGATGGAGAGGGAGAGAGAGAATCTCCAGCAGACTCCCTGGTGAGTGGGGAGCCCAAGGAAGGGCTCAATCCATGACCCTGAGATCATGACCTTAGCTGAAATGAAGAGTTGGACTCTCAACCAACTGGGTCACCCAGACACCCCTGGAGCCAGGATTCAAACTTTAGGAGTTTTGGTTATGTTCAGGCTTTAAGTAACTAACGCTGCTGCTTCTCTCACTTTAAGCTTCTTAAAACCAAAGATCATTTATATTTTTTTAAGTTTTTTTTTAAAGATTTTTTATTTACTTATTTGAGAGAAGAAAGAGAGCATGAGCACTGGGGAGGGTCAGAGGGAGAGGGAGAAGCGGACTCCCCACTGAGCAGGGAGCTCCAGGTGGGGCTTGATCCCAGGGCCCTGAGATCAGGACATGAGCGGAAGACAGACGCTTAACCGACTAAGCCACCCAGACACCCCCATTATTTATATTTTTAACACACATTTGGGCACACAAGTATGTTATCAGGTACTTCATAAGGCAGTGAACTGTGTTTTTTTGTCTCTGTATCTGTCCCTAAGTTCCTAAGACTTAAGGTTCCCAAAAGCCATCTGAAGAGTTGAAACCAAGACAGAGCTCTACAAGGACCTGCACGCTGCGACCTACCTGCCCTTCCACCTCCTCCCGACCCCCTTCCCCCTCACTCTATCCATAGACTTCCCTGCGGCCTGCTAAACCGCACATGCACTCCCGCTTCACTGCTCACACTGCGGGGGCCCATCGGTTTCACCGTCCGGGGCTGAGCGCCTACTACGTGATGGTCACGGAACAGGCACTGCGGAGTCCAGAATAAAAAAAATAGAACACGAATAGGAAAGAGGTGAAATCCGAGTAGAGTCTGTGGTTCTGTTCATAGGAATGCACCAATGTTAATATTTCTAAGCTTTGATCAATTTGCCATGGCCACGTGAGACGTCAACATTAGGGGAAACTGAGTGTAGGGTACTAGAGAACTTTCCGTTTATCTTTGCAACTCTTATGTCCAAATTAAACGACCGCCTGCCCCCCCCACCCCAGAAACCCCACAGATGCAGTGCCTGTCTCCAGGAATTGCGTGCTGCAGGAAACCGTACACAGGTGGGTACCCCGCGGTGGGCGATGCGGATCAGCCCCCAGCAACACCCAGGGCTGCCAGGAGGGGAGGCGGCGGGGGCTCCCCAGCCCGGGGATCGTGGGCACCGGCGCTGCGCCCACCCTGCGTCACGGAGGACCCTGGGCCTTCCTAGAGAACCAAGTTCTTTAAAGGCGCCCCCCGCAGTCCCCCGGTCCTTAGCTGCACAGGGGGGCTAGGGACGCGCCCGCCTCGCTCTGCAAACCGCGCGGCGCCGGGGGCCCTTCTGGGACGCACCTGGAACTCCAGTCCATAGATCACCGGCGCGTCGTCCTCCATACTGCGGCCGCTCACACGCCTAAGGCCTGTCCCTAGAGCGGGCGCGCCTCCGGGTCAGCACCCATTCATCCCTCCCGCCCAGGAGGCCCCAACCGGGAGTCTTTTAGGACCACCTCCACTCCCGTAGGCCTTACTTCCTGTATTTTTCCTGATGCGTCATCAATACGCTCCTCGCCGGCTGCCAATGGAAGCGGCTCCGGGCTCCTGCGCATGCTCACTTAACTCCATACGGGTTCTCAACCCTACTGGTTGCAGGAGGAGGATCCCCGACGGGGAGGAGCCTGGCCCGGAGCCAGATCTCCGGAGGTGGAGGAGGGGCTGGGCGGTGGGACAAGGACTGGGAAGGCGGGTGGGCGGGTGTCACTTAGACGTCTCTTGCTTGGAGCTGCTCTGTTATCCCAGAGAGAATCGCTCACCTGGATCTGTGACTTGTGGTTCGTCATCATTAGCGCTTAGCGGTGCGCAGGGACAAACGCGTTACAGGCGCTGTCTTAAAGTTCTCCGCTCTAACCCTGGGCCTAAGGTAGCCTGTTTCCGTTTTAGAGACGAGAGGCTACAAAATTGACTAGCAGTTGAGACCGAGGTAGTAAGTTGGGAAGCCAGGATGTGTGCCTGGTCTGTGGACTCATCGGGGTTCTGCCCAGGATCCCTAAGGTCAGGGGCCAAGCTCATTCAGGCTGCAAGCAGCCGGCACTGTTGGGGGGGGGTGGGCGGAGAGGGCAGTACCAGTGCTGCGCCAGGGAGTGATGCCTGGCACCACACCTCTGGCAGCATCTGACCAGCATTTGACTCTGAATGGGAACCTGCTGGGAAGACCCTGGGTTCCCCAACGATGTCCAAGGGTGGTCGTGGAGGACACTACTTAGATTCCTTGAATGTGCCTGCCTTGACCACTTCCTTAACAGACAGAAAGGAAATTGCACGGAATCCCAAAATGCCATAGCAGAACCCCCTTCACTAAGCTGTGTTCCACTGCTTTCCAGAACCACACACCTCCCCAACTGTGTGATTATTTAACTTTTCTTTCAACCCTTAATCCATCTTCATGACAAATGGCACGGTCTGGAACAGGTATACGAACAGATGCCCAACATCTCTGATCAACAGGGAAATGCAAATCAAAACCACAATGAGATCTCACCTCACACCTGTAAGGATTGCTGATATCAAAAAGTCAAAAGACAGAAAGTGTTGGCAGGAAGTGGAGAAAAGGGAACTCTTATACGCCGTCAGTGGGCATGTAAACTGGTGAAGCCTCTGTGGAAAACAGTGTGGAGTTGCCTCAAAATGTTAAAAATGGAACTACCATATGTTCCAGCAATCCCACTTCCGGGAGTCAAAGGAAATAAAATCACCATGTCAAAGAGACATCTGCACATTCCTGTTCATTGCAGCATTATTCACAGCAGCCAAGACATGGTAACAACCTAAGTGTCCATAGATGAATGGATAAACAAAATGTGGCACACCTGGGTGCCCGCCCCCACAGTGGAATGTAATTCAGCCTTAAGAGAGAAATCCTATCATTTGCTAAACATGGATAAATCTGGAGAACATTCTGTTAAGTGAAATAAGCCAAACACAGAAAGACAATACTGCATGAGTACACCTACATGTGAAATATGAAAAAAAAAAAAACAAACACAACTTTGAACTCATTGTAGGAATAGAATGGTGCTTACCAGAGGCTGAGGGGTAAGGGGAAAGGAGAGAGCGATCAAAGGATACAAATTTTCAATTATAAGGCAAATAAGTTCTGGGGACCTGAGGTACAGAACAATGACTACAGTTAATAATAAGATACCCTATACTTGAAACTTTTGAGGGTAGATCTCAAGTGTTTTCATCACACACTCACAAAAAAGGTAACAGATTGGGATGATGGACGTTAATTTGCTCCATTGTGGTACTCATTTCACAATGTATACATGTGTCAAGACATTACATTATGCACATTGAATATATACTATCATCTAATCACTTATGAAAAGAAGACAGAAGTGGGTTTCCCCTGTTTTATCCTACTGCCTAGTGCCCTGGCATGCACAGTTAGGATTCGACAGATAGATATCCATCGAACGAATAAAGAGCCCTCAGTGATTACAGTAAAAAATCAAGGAAGCGGAGGCACAGACCGGAGCAGGCTCTTCAGTGCCTCCGATTACCTGAGATTAAGTTGTGGAGCTAAGAGAAAGCAGTCTTCATACTGCTGGATTAAATCTACCCACATATTATTGATATTATTACGGCCATCTTTATGGTTAATGTCATTATTACACAAGTAATACAGACGCGCAGCAGGAAAAGTAGAAATACTGATAAGCATAAAGAAAAATTTCTAGAAATAAAAATTTCTTGGGTGCTTTGGCTAGTAATGAAAAGAAACGGCCTAACGTTCTCTTTTCTGCCTGTCCTACGCCAGGACCCCATAGCCTGAGTGTCAAACTAATTTTCCTCCCTATCCCCAGGGATGAAGTCAACTACCCCCGCCCATTCCCCGCCCTCCATATCACCTTGGAGCGCGGGCCACGCCCATCGCAGCACGAACCGGAAATGCGCTTGGCGGCCGTCCCTGCACTGAGCGTGCGCGAAGGCCGCGCAGCGGAGAGCGCGCGCAGGCGCAAAAGCCGGAGGAGGTGCCGGGTTCAGTCGCTTCTTCCGGTTTTCATCCACCTTCTCCCCGGACTCTGGTCGCGGCCGCAGGTGACCGCCTCCCCAACCCCAGGGGGCAGGTGGCAGGTGAGACCCAGGGCTTGGACTGTGGGGAGGGTGTCGGGTCGTCCGTAACCGCAGCCCCGCCGGCCCTGACCCCAGCCGCTCGGGAAGCTCGTGCACGGGCGGTGCACCCCTTCCGTGGCTTGTCCCCTGGCCGCTCCCCCCGCGGGGAGGGAGGTTCGCTTCATCGAGGTCTCCTGCCGGAGCTCCTCTCCGGGGTCTCCTCTCCCGGTCCCCGTCGTGGGGGCTTCTCCGCGGGAGCTGCTCCGTGACGTCTCGTCCTGGGAGGTCTCCTCCAGGTCCCAGCTGTGGCACTTAGGGAGCAGCGTGGCCTGAGCGAGCCCCTTGGTTTCTCTTCTTGTTAGTTTGGTCTCCTGTAGACGGACGTGACCTGCCCGACCAAAGTCTCAGTATTGGGAGGATGAATGCGGCGGTATGTGTAAAAGTATAGAAGCCGCTGTTATTCCATATTCTGATCCCTTCCAGAGCCACATTCCAGACGGAACTGATCGATAGAGTGCGTACACTGCGAAGACTGAAAACATGTATTTTAAAAGAAGCACAGGGCTCAAAGATATGTTCTGAAACGCGTGTGCGTTCCTCACACTTGAGCACAAAAGTTTAACCCCCGAAACATGGACTGCAGTTGCCACCTTCTCATGGCTGCTGGAAGATACGGTGTCTTTGTATCCAAATACTTCCTTCCTGGCTTCTTTTCATGAACTCAGGATGGTGCCGAGCGACAGACCATGAGCCTGGCCCACTATGGTGCTATGGGAGACGGGGAGGGGAACGCGACTTGGGTAATTTAGTGGCGGTGTCTTTCACCTGTCCTCACGTTCTGTGATTTCCAACAGCGTGTTAGCACTGTGCTTCATTATTAACATTACAGTTTGCTGTGCTGATGTATATTTAGCTCATTACAGTTTAAAAGTGCCCTGTGCGTCACTGTTTATTCCTCATGACCCCAGCTTACAGACTGAGGAAAGCAAGACTCAGAAATTAAGTCATTTTTCAAAGGTCACTTAGTAGTGAAGCTAAGACTCAAGCAGTTATTGAGAACTTGTGTTCGGTGCTCTTTCTGACTCACCTCTGCTGCTCTGGATGGTGATCTGTCCTAGCAACCTTACAGGGAGAGCAAAGGCAGGAAAACCTGTGTTGAAATCCCATCAGCATCAAATATTGACAGTATGCCTTTGGCCAAATCATTGGGTTTTCTCTGCTGCATAATGGAGGTGATAATGGTACTCTGTAGGTTGGTCCTGAGGATTAAATAACATAATACATGCAAAATGCTTGATCAGCAGTGGGTTTTCTTTACACGGGGGCTTTTGTAAGTATATGTTAATTAGAGTTCTACTACATGGCATATATTTTCATGGAAATAGGGTTTACATTATCACAGTCTGGCAAAAGACTTACAATTCCAGCATCATGTCCAGAGAGGGAAACTGAATTTCTGTAGTTTTAATTGTTCTTAGTGAATTGTTATTTTTTTAATATAATTTTATTTATTTTTTTTTTGAAGGTTTTATTTATTTATTTGACAGAGAGACAGCCAGTGAGAGAGGGAACACAGCAGGGGGAGTGGGAGAGGAAGAAGCAGTCTCCTGTCAAAGGAGCCTGATGAGGGGCTCGATCCCAGAACGCCGGGATCACGTCCTGAGCCAAAGGCAGACGCTTAACGACTGTGCCACCCAGGCGCCCCGTTAGTGAATTGTTCTTAGTGAAACTTCAGTTCTTAAATAATCACTTAAATGTTAGTACTTAAAAAAAAAAAATCGTAAGGTGGGGCACCTGGGTGACTCAGTCAGTTAAGCCTCTGCCTTTGGGTCCCGTCATGATTGGGGGGGTCCTGGGATGAAGCCCCACTTAGGCTCCACGCTCAGTGGGAAGCCTGCTTGTCCCTCTCCCTCTGCCCCCCCACCCCGCTCACTCTCTCTCTTCTCTCAAATAAGTAAATAAAAACCTTAAAAATAATATAAACGATCTTTGGTTTCAAGAAGCTTACAGTGAGAGGAGCAGTAGCGTTAGTTACTTAAAGCCTGGACACCACCAGAACTCCTGAGTTTAAGTCCTGGCTCCAGGGGTGTCTGGGGGGCTCAGTTGGTTGAGAGGCCAACTCTTGATTTCAGGTCATGATCTCAGGGTTGTAGGATCAAGCCCCGAATAGGGCTCCACACTGGTCATGGAGCCTGCTTGAGATTCTGTCTCTCCTCCCTGTGCTCCCCCTGCCTTGCTCATGCACGCACTCCCTCACAAAAAAAAAAAAAAAAAAAAAAAAAAAATCATAAGCATTAATTAAAGGCATCATGCAAAGCACTCACCTGAACAAAAAGTCCACCTTCTTTGCTAGCATTTTAATGCTAACATAAGCTAAAATCATGTCTGCGGTTTAATAAAATTATTAAGCCAATAATAGCATAGATTTGTATTACACAAATCAAAAGCAAATGCGTCTGCTTTTCTATTTTTTAATTATGAAATATAAAGACCACTTGTAACATTCATGGAAGACATAAAGATCAAGTACCCAGCCCAGTCTTCTGTCCAGCAGCATAAGAAATGGACGGTTGTCAATGGCTTGTTCATGTGTCCCTCCCTAATCAAACCTTCTCTTGCCATCACCTCCAGCCCCCTCCCCAAATGAATTGGGTATTATCATCACCTTGCTTTTGCACTTGTATTACTAAAACAATATATTGTCTAATTTACATGTTTTTGAACCTTATACAGAAAATTACGCTGCTTATTTTTCTACTCATTCTTCTTGCGAAATCAGATTTGTGAGGTTCAAACATTGATGCATTAGATGTAGCATGGTTCATTTGTTTTACATTTAATGTTCCATTTTTAATACGCTATTTATTTATTGTATCTACGGGCAGTACTTGTTTCCTGATTTTTTTTTTTAAATCTTTGGAAGGAGGCAGGTATTTTGTTTGGAGTTGCTGTTATAAGCATTCCCAGTCATAGCTTATGGTGCCATGTGAAGAGTTCCTCTGTGATACATAGGTCATGGAACCATTTATTGTCTTCACCAGAGCTCTTGAGAGCAGAAAGACGTACTTAGTTTTATAGTAACCGTGGGTATGAAATGGAAGCGTCCTGAAAATATCAAGATAGGTGGATGGCTGTTGAGTCACGGGATTTGTGCTTGTGAAATGTGTATCCCTCTCAGCCTGTTCGGATCTTTGGCCTGTTTTTCTGTTGGGTCATTTATTGTCCTATTGAGTTATAGGAATTTTTTATGTATTCTTGATATTAATTAAGAAATCTGATCATACCAAGCGTAGGTAAATGTGTTGAACAAGAATACTTTCACACTGCTATTATGTGTGTAAATTGGTACAAACACTTAGGAAGGCAATTTGAAATTATCTAGTAAAGATGAAGAGATGTATTCTCTGTGAACCAACATACACATAACGTTTGATACCATCATGAAGAAATTTGCACAGGTACACCAGGAGACATGTACGAGAATATTCATCATGGCACTGTCTAAAATACCTCAGATGTCCATCAGCGGTAGAACAGATCATATGTTGTGGCTCTGTCACACACAGAGCACCCTCAACGGCAAAGATGAATGAATCCCAGCCTCATGCTACGTATAAAGTTGAATCTCAAGGTTAAGAGTAGAGAGGGGAGATTAAGGCAGAAACTGAAAAACCTAAGTAATCTGTTGAGGAAGTAAGCATGTGGAAGATTAAATAAAAAGAGTATGGCACGGGGCGCCTGGGTGGCTCAGTCGTTAAGCATTTGCCTTCAGCTCAGGTCATGATCCCAGCGTTCTGGGATCGAGCCCCGCATTGGGCTCCCTGCTCAGCGGGAAGCCTGCTTCTCCCTCTCCCACTCTCCCTGTTTGTGTTCCTTCTCTTGCTGCCTCTCTGTCAAATAAATAAATAAAATCCTTTAAAAAAAAGAAAGAAAGACAGACAAAGAAAAAGAGTATGGCAAATTTCAGAATATTACCCTCAAAGGGGAGGGAAGTAAATATTAGAGTGTTTCAACCCCATGTTATAAATATTGTTTTGTATCCACTCAAAATTTGTTAAAAGTTATAGAAATGCACCTTTAGGAGAGAAGGGGAAAAGTTACAGGAAAAGAACCTCTAAGGTCTCCTACTGAGAGAGGAGAATTTGTACGTGAGCTGTCCCTTTCTGTCCAGAATCTCCCCATCACCCCTGCACCATTTTTTCTCTTTGCCTCGTGTATGTGTGTTGGCTACCTAGCTTTCTCTCTGTGCCACTCCCTAGAACATAAGAGTACTGAGTTACCCTGGGATCTAAGACACAGTAGCATGCCGTGAATAATGGCTCCTGGTTTGCAGGACATTTCAGTACAGCCCTTTGGCAGTGGTTTTTAATAAATATATAGTTTCTATTCAGAAATTAGGATTGGGGCACCTGGTGGCTCAGTTGGTTGAGCATCTGCCTTCGGTTCAGGTCATGATCCCAGGGTCCTGAAATCGAGCTCCTCATCTGGCTTCCTGCTTGGCTGGGAGTCTGCTTCTCCCTCGGCCTCTGCTGCTCCCCCTGCTTGTGCGTGCTTTCTCTCTCTCTCTCTGTCTCTCTCTCTCTCTCAACTAAATAAATAATTTTTTTTTAAGAAATTAGCATTAACATTATAATTTTTACTCTGGGTTGGGCAGCCCCTTTGTAAACTTTATGACTAGGAAACAGATGGATTTTCTAATTTAGATTGGATTAGAAACAGGTTTCTGAAGAGAAAACATAGTTACGAACAAGCACTGATTTGCAAGAATGTTGATTTTTACTTAGCTTTCTTCCTTTTAGAAGATTGTCGCTTTAAAAACATTTTAGATAAATTGGTAAACACAGTTGGCTGTATCAGAGTTTTATGCTTTGCCTACTTGCTCTGCAGAAAAGTTACATTTCTACTCTTAACAGGTTAGTTTTCCCCAAAACACTCTAGGAGCTGTCGTTTCTAAACATCTGCCTATTTCATAGACAGGTTTTTTCCTAAAAAATCATAGTTTCAATCTGTGTTTCTTGAATTACTGCTGAAGCAGTTGTTTCTTGCTGTAAATACCCAGTCCACATAATGAGTGGGTCTTACACAGTGATTAGCTTTCTCTTGTTCCAGTGAATTGTGGGAAGTAGCTCAGTGTTACCTGGACAGTCTTTCCCACAGTACCCCATTTTAGTCTGTCTCTGTATCTAATACATACAAATTAACCTTGACAGTTACTTCCACTTTTTTTAAGAGTAGAACTTTCTCCACCCTTCCCTGTATATAAAGAAAACACTGTGGTTTTGCCAGTTCTGATATTCTTTATCTTTTCCTATAATTGTATCAGACCTTTTCTTATATTCTACATTATTCTACAATTAACCATTAGTGTATTATTGGGATTTCTGGAACTGTTCTTATTCTGAGAGAGGCTCAGAACCAACAGTTAACCCAGCTGTAGTTACTGGCATCTCCCAGGTAGCAGGCACTGTGCTAGGGACTGGATATTTCAGTCCTCATTAGGGTTTGTCAGGAAGGACCAAACTCCATTCCTGGCAGTGTCATTTACTACCAGTGATTTTTTTTTTTTTTAAGAATTTTTTTGAGAGCAAGAGAAAGCCTGAGCAGGGGAAGGGGTGGAGGGAGAGGGAGAAGCAGACTCCCCCACTGAGCAGGGAGACCGACGTGGGACTGAGTCCCAGGACCCTGAGATCATGACCTGACCCGAAGACAGACACTTAACCAACTGAGCCACCCGGGCACCCCTACCAGTGATTTTATTATTTCTTCTAAAGTTTTTATTTTTAAGTAATCTCTGTCTACACCCAATGTGGGGCTCGAACTCACACCCAAGATCAAGAGTCGTGTGCTATACCAACTGAGCCAACCAGGTACCCCACTACCGGTGATGTTTGGTGAGCCCCGTCACTGCTCTGATTCTCAGTGTCCCCTTCTGTGTATTGGGGCATTGATGGCATCGCATTCAGCTACTGTCCAGGTGAAAGGAAGTCGTGCTTGTTGTTCCCATGGTCTTCCTGCCCAGCCTCTGTTTGCTGCACAGAGAGGACGCAGGGGACAGCCCCGCCTGTGACAGCGCATCCGTTTTTTGATGTTCTCTAGGCAGCTTCTGATGTGCCTTGCTGTGAAACGTTACCAGAAAAAGGCTTTTGTTCCTTTTACATTTCGTTTTTGACTCCTTTATAGCTAATCAAATGAATATGTAACAAATGGGGAGTTAGTTACTGACGATGCTGGACAAGAAACTTCTCCAAAGTGTTTAACTTTGATTGTCTACTTTAAAGTAATCTTGTTTTTAGATGTCAGGGTGACCAGGCTATAAAAAGGAAGGATAGCTAGTTTGGAATACTGTGGAGACGTTGACGAAGAAGTACTCTAGTCTAGAGATCAGCTAAGTGTAGTTTTCAAAGGTCAAGCAGGCATTTTTTTTTCTAGAGAAACCCTCATCTTAATTGGACTTTGTTCACTTTAAGGATAAAACTGTATACAGTAGCTTTTGGTAAAATGTTCTTCAAGAAAAAGAGCACATTTTCTTTAGAGTTCAAACTCCTTGTTTCGTTCTGTGGCCTCTGCCATCCAGTGTCAGCCCAGCTTTAACCAGGCCTGGTTTGTCCGCTTCCTAGTGGCCGGGCTTTGAGAGAGCATGACCTCCCTGAGCATCAGCTTCCTCATCTGCAAGATGAAGAAAGTGATAGCGGTTGTATCACAGAGTGAGTCTGAGGCTCAAGTAAGAATATAGACGTAAAACCCTTCGAACAGTGCCAAGGACAGAATACGCACCAGTAACTCGTCCGGTTCGCTGCCATTAGCTCCGGCGGTCAGCATGCCTCAGTGAGGCTGCCTCTGCTTTGGTACGGTTTTCTTTCTCGTGCTTGATTCAGGCAGACAGCGTCCCAGGGAGAATGGGGAGATTATTACAGGTTGGAGTGTCTTGGCTTCATGGAAGAGGGGGTCTACAACTGGGTCATAAAGAACAAGTAGGGTTTATTTTTTATCACTGTTTTTTTCTATTTTATTTTGCTTTCAGAATCTCATTCTTTATTTTCACTGACTTACTGCACACTACCCCAAGGCCACTACAGCACCTCTCGTGGGAAAATGTCACAGGGGCGATCCATTTAAGTTTCCCAAACTTTTATAACCAAAACCTGACACGTGGACCCACGTAGATGCCCGCTACCGTAATACGACTTTCTCTGGAAATGCAACCCTAGGAGACTCAGCTATTGTCCCTAATAGTATAAGTCCACAAGAATTGAATTAAAATCGTTAGCTAGACCCGTAGGCAGGGGCCAGGCAATAGGGCCTTTGTGTTTTATTGGGTTCTCACCTACTCTGCCAGCTAAGAACAAGTAGAGTTTAAAAGGCTGGAGACCTCACCCCCATTAGGAAGGCTAGTATCAGAACAGGAAATAACAAGGGTCATCCAGAATGTGGAGAAACTGAAATCCTTGTATACCGTTGCAGGGAATGTAAAATGGTGCAACTGCTATGGAAAACAGTTTGTTGGTTGCTCAAATAATTAAAGATAGAAGTGTTATATGATTGAGCAATCCTGCTTCTGGGTATATGCCCAAAGGAATTAAAAGCAAGGATTCAGAGGTATTTGTACACATGTGTTCATAGCAGCAGTCACAGTAGCCAAAGTATGGAAGCAAGCCAAATGTTCATCAGTGGATAATGCAGAAACAAAATGTGGTATGGAGATACAGTGGACTATTAAACAGCCTGAAAACATAAGGAAATCCTGACGTACTGCAACATCGGTGAGCCTTGAGGGTATTATGCTAGGGGATATAAGCCGGGCACAAAATGGCAAATACTATGGCAGCCCACTTATGTGAGATACCTAGAGTAGTCACACTCATGGAGTCATAAAGTAGAAGGCCATTATCAGGCTGGCGGTGGGGGGCGGGGGCTGCTAGGGAGTCATTGTTTAATGCGTACAGTGTTTTAGTTTTGCAGTATGAGAAGAGTTCTGGAGATGGCTGGTGGTGATGGTTGCACGATGTAAATGCACTGAATACCGCTTAACTGTGAACTCAAAAATGGTTAAGATGGTAGATGATTAAGACGGTGACGTTATGTGTCTTTTACCGTGATCAGCCCATCGACAGATGGTTGGAGAAACGGAGTGTTTCCAGTTTGAACCGTTTGAATATATGACTGATAAACATTTTTTAGTAGACTTTATTTTTTTGGAGCAGTTGTAGTAGCTCACTGCAAAATTGTGAGCGGAAAGTTCAGAGATTCCCCATACCCTCCGCCTCCCCCGCCGAGCAGTGCGTTTGTTACAGCCGGCGGACCTGTGCCGACACTTCGTTATCACACCGAGTCCATAATCTGCATTAGGCTTCACTCTTGGTGTCGTGCATGCCATGAGTTTGGGCAAATGTATAATGACCCGTATCCACCGTTTGTTTTTAAGTTTAAAGAACAGTTTTAACAGGAAGGTAGAATCAGCTCCGTAATAACTGAGATAGAAAGCTGATGAGGTTGGTTCACGAATCTCTCTTCGCTCCAGGGGGCCATGGAGAACGCTAACGGCGCCAAGCAGAATGTGACTGAGGACTCGCATCCGGCCGAGGGGCAGGCCGGGAGCACCACTGCGCAGGGAGAGCAGGCGCAGCTGCTTTATCACGAGGAAACCATTGACCTCGGTGGAGACGAGTTCGGGTCTGAAGAGAATGAGACTATATCGGAAGATTCTAATAATTTCGTAGATAAACTTAGTGAGCACATGATGGAGAGCGTCCTCATTTCTGACTCTCCTAATAATAGCGAAGACGACACGGGTGACCTCGGCTGTTTGCAGGATGTTGTGGAGCCTGCAGAAGGCAACACTGGTCCCAGTCTGGAAAGTCTCGGGGACGAAGGAACAGTGGACACCCTGAGCAAGGACAGTGAAAGTGATGGAGAGGGTGTGTCTAAAGACATCTCGGACGCGACCCCTGACCCAGAGCACAACCAAGTCAAAGGTGTGCCTGCCTTGGGAGAGGAGGGGGCAGAGGACCCTGGCCCAGGGGACGGGAGCACTCGCCCAGAGGGGCCGGGGTGCGTACCACCCTCGAGGCAGTCCCCTCCCAATGAGGAGCCCATCCCCGTGTGCACCATTTTTAGCCAGTCGCTTCCTGCCCACTCCCAGCAGCCCCTGCTCCTGCGGGATGGCTTCGAGTCCCAGATGGTGAAGTCTCCGAGCTTTAGTGGCGCGAGTGAGACGGTGGCCAAGACCCCCCCCCAGGCGGTGCAGCCCAGCCCCAGCCTGAGTAAATTTTTTGGTGATCCAGCCAACACTAATTCCTTGGCCTCGGACTTCTTTGATTCATTCACGACTTCCACTTTCATCTCCGTCAGTAACCCCAACGCAGGTTCTTCAGCTCCAGAGAAACTGTCTTCACTCTCCACTCCGGGGGCAGAAAGGTCCCCAGGTACCGCTGAGCCTTCTCACTCCCCAGGGATCGAAAAGTCAGAAGCGGGTGTTTCCACAGCTTCTCTAGAAATCCCTCAGTCTCCAAAACCGTTTTCACAGATCCAGGCTGTGTTTGCGGGGAGCGAGGACCCCTTTGCCACAGCCCTGAGCATGAGCGAGATGGACCGCAGGAGTGACGCCTGGCTCCCCGGAGAGGGGACCAGGGACATCCTGATTTCAGTAGCCACCCAGCAGTACAGCACGGTGTTCGTAGACAAGGAGAGCCTCACCATGCCAGGCCTCAAGTTTGACAATATCCAGGTGGGTGCGGGACACCTTTGGGGGGGGGGCCTTCAAATAAATGTGATTTTTAAGGGTCGAATTAGGTCATCTCCAGGGGTTCTTCCAACTCTAAGATCCTCTGCCTAAAAAATCATGTAGAGATTTAATGAAAGGCAAATTTACCATAGACTTGGGGTGGGATTTGTGGGCTGTATATCTGGAGATTCTGACTCTGTGTCTGGGTGGGGCTCATGAGTCTATATTTTTAATGCCATGTCCAGGTGGTTTTGATACCCGGCCAGGTTTGGAAACCACTCAGATTCTTGAATTCCTTTTCCTGAGGTGGCCATTTAAAGATTAGTACAACAAGGATTTATCGAGCACCTACTGTGCACCAGTGGCACCCTCTTCTGACAATGCCTTCTCGTTGGGCAGGGAGGGTGACCTCGGTCCTCATGCCGACTTTCTGTAAAAATCCCGAAGCTGGCTCTGAGAAGGAACATACATTACTGGCAACACACTTCCTCCAGTCATTCAATTGCTTCATAAATAGCATTTAAAACTTTTATTGATGAATAAGCTATTCACTGTCCAGTTGGTTCCTTTATAAACAGCAAGTAGGTGAACGTGTGCATTTATGTGGCTGTTGCTGTTGACGTCTCATTTAAAAACGTAACAAGACCATGCCATGGTAACCGATACAGGGGCGCCTGGGTGGCTCACTCGGTGAAGCGTCTGCCTTCGGCTCAGGTCATGATTCCAGGGTCCTGGGATCGAGCCCAGCATCAGGGTCCCGGGCTCCCTGTTCAGCGGAGAGCCTGCTTCTCCCTCTCCCTCGGCACCTCCCACCCCTTGCTTGTGCACACTCTCTTGTGCTCTCTCTCTCTCAAATAAATAAAATCTTTTCTCAGAAGTAAAAAATAGGGGCACCTGGGTGGCACAGTCGTTAAACATCTGCCTTCGGCTCAGGGCGTGATCCTAGCGTTCTGGGATTGAGCCCTGCATCAGGCTTCTCCGCTGGGAGCCTGCTGCTTCCTCTCCCACTCCCCCTGCTTGTGTTCCCTCTCTCGCTGTCTCTCTCTGTCAAATAAATAAATAAAATCTTTTAAAAAATAAATTAAAAATAAACATTAAAAAATGATAATACAGCAGAATTTTTAACGAGGTTCATATTTTGTTGTTAAATTTGAAAAACTGGGTACAAGATGGCATGCGTAGTATGGTGAGAATGTTTATAAATACGTGTAACACGTAAGTGAGCACATCAGATGCGAGCCTTGGGTGATTGCAAGGTTGTGGTGGGATCCCAGTTGCCGCCCAGCCCAGTGTATGAGGGTCACCGCTCCCGCCCAGGGGGCTGGCCTTGCAGCCTGTGCGTGTCTGCCCTCCTGTCTTCAGCAGCCCTTCTCAGGGGAAGCACGTGCCCACTCCTACACACACGTGGCTGGTCGGAAAGCCCAGTGTGTGGGATGCGGATGTCGTGGCATAGGTAGACTGCTGAGCCCTGGGAGAAGGGCCGCACTGGGGACGCGGAGCTGTTAGCTCTTTCCTAGGGACTTAGAAATCTAGAAATGTGAGCCCATAGGTTTTGGACACTTCACATGGTAGCCTTGACAGCATATTCAGGTACCAAATGCACATTTATTGTGCGTGTACTGTTTACCAGGCAGTGTGAGAGGCTTCATTCTCCACTCTCTCAAGCAGAATAGACTGAACATAGACTTCCTTTTGCAGGATCCTTTTAATGAATTCCGGTTCCGGACTCTGAATTCAGGGGATACTTGGATGTGCAGGATTTGATTTATGTATTCACACCCTTCCCTGGCCCTGTCTGCATCCACCCTACCTGCTGCGGGCGTGGGGTGGGGGCTTTACTGTTCTGCTTTGTGTTTCTTCCCTCGCGCTTGTGGGGGACTGTGTGCTCTGCTGCTCTGTTCCTGCAGGCTCAGTGGGACTGGCCTTTTAGCACTTCCTTTCCTTTGCTTCCCCCCCAATTGTAATTCAGGGGAAATGTGAAGGTTGCCATGGAAATGACTTCACCCAGCGGTTCTAGGGTACGGAAATGTGTAGAGGTGCTTCACTCTGGTTGCCAAGAGGTCTGGGTGAGCACACATTTCATGGACGGGGCCACGAATGCTGACTAGCCTGCAGGCCGGTTAGTGTCAGACCAGAAATATCGTGCTGCCTGAAATGCCAGTCATTCTTGAGTCAGGAAACACAAGCGCGGGAGTTCGGTGCTGGTTTCCCCTGGACTGAATCAGATACAGAGGCCCTGTCAGGTCCTCCCTAGCCTTAAGCTTCCGTGATTCACGTCCCCGGTTCCACGCAGCTACCCGAGAGAAAGGTCACTGCACGAGTCAGCAAGGGTTAGGGAGCTGACCAGGACACAGCTTTCCTTCTTTCCATCTCCTTTAAGGCCTTCGGTAATGTCTCACAGTACCCCTTGCGGATTCACGGCGGGTGTTTTGGGAACCTCATGGTAGATGGAAATTTGAACCAAGAGTAGTTTCCGGAACACCTTCGGCTCTCCCACAGAACACGTGCTGGATGCGTGACACTGTGTCTCTTCATCTGTATATTATCCTTCAAGGACCCTTTCATTCCCAAGATAGAAAAGAAAATGCACGGTTAACCTTGAACCGACATGCTATGTTTATTTGCCAAAAGACTTAAGATTGGTTTCTCTATTAACTTTCTGGGCACACCAAGCTTTTGAAACCGTTTCTTGGATTTACTTATTAGTAAGCTGCCCCTTTGTCACTGTTATTACCACAGAGTTGTTCATTCTCATTCAGCTTTCTAAAACACTATTTTTTTCCAAATTGCTCGCCTCATTAAAAATTACCTTCCTGGGGGATAAAACTTGAAAAGATTTTAATTTGTTTCTTTACGGAATGACGTCTTCGGCAGTCTCAGCTGAGTTAGAAGCTTTACGGTGAACATGAAATGCCTCATTCCGCTTGCGTGGCCCCAGAAGGGGGTCTCAGGCATTTTCGGCTGGTGAACGGTTGTACCTGGCCTCTGTCCTCAGAGGAGCAAATGGAAAGTTTGGGGGAAATGGTACATCAGAACTTTTCAGAACCCGTAAGGAATGGAAGTGGAGAATTGTTTGTATGGTGCTTGTTCACTAAAGGGGGGAGTGAAAAGGGATAAATAGAAGCAGCAGAATTTTGGGGCGCCTGGGTGGCACAGCGGTTAAGCGTCTGCCTTCGGCTCAGGGCGTGATCCCCGCGATCTGGGATCGAGCCCCACATCAGGCTCTTCTGCTGTGAGTCTGCTTCTTCCTCTCCCACTCCCCCTGCTTGTGTTCCCTCTCTCGCTGGCTGTCTCCATCTCTGTCAAATAAATAAATAAAAAATCTTTTAAAAAAAAGAAGCAGAGGGGCGCCTGGGTGGCACAGCGGTTGAGCGTCTGCCTTCGGCTCAGGGCGTGATCTCGGCGTTGTGGGATCGAGCCCCACATCAGGCTCCTACGCTATGAGCCTGCTTCTTCCTCTCCCACTCTCCCTGCTTGTGTTCCCTCTCTCGCTGGCTGTCTCTCTGTCAAATAAATAAATAAAATCTTTAAAAAAAATAAAATAAAAAATAAAAAATAAAAATAAAAATAAAAAAAAGAAGCAGAATTTCAGTGGTGAGGGGAACAGGGAGGTGAAGGTGAAGGTGGTGAGATTGAGCCCCTCTCGCAGACATCAGAATCCCCCGGCCCGTGCTGGCGGAGCGAGAAACCTGGCCTACACCCTTGGAGACTGGATCCTTCTACCACCCCTTTCTCATTCTGCTCCCCCAGTCTCGCCTTCCCCCTCCCAGCAACTCGGGTTTCACCAGAATCCTCTCAGGGAAACCCACACAGTCCACGTGGAAACCCGTGTCAGGGGCCTCCAGGAAGCCAAGGACTCACCTGCTCCTGCCACTCCACCAGCTACACGCATTCTCAGCTTTAATTAGTCCACAAAAACCGTTTATTGTCATCTCCATTTTTAAAGGCTATTTTTTTTTTGGATATGCAATATGTTTACAATATAAAATTCAAGGTTGACAGGTGGTTTTTTTCCCCCCATTCATCATGTTAAAGATGCCCTTTTATCATGTTCTGATGTGAAGTTTATAATTATTTTATCTATTTGAGAGAGAGTGCACAAGCAGGGGGGAGGGGCAGAGAGAGAGGGAGAAGCAGATGCCCTGCTGAGCAGGGAGCTGGATGCCATGTGAGACTTGATCCCAGGATCCTGAGATCATGACCTGAGCCTAAGGCAGACGCCCAACTGACTGAGCCACCCAGGCGCCCTGTAATAATTTTTATCTTCACTCTTCTATACCTAATGTACATGTTTTCCTCTGGTTGCTTTTAAGATTTTATCACTGGTTTTCAGCTGTTTGATCCTGATTTGCCTTCACATGGTTTTCTGTTTATCTTGCTTGGGATTCGTTGACTGTATTGGGATATGTTTTCCCAGTTGGGAATATTCTGGTCCTTCTTCAAATAGTGTTTCAGTGTTTCCCTCTCTCCTCTCTACTTCTGGGACTCCAATTCCACTCAAAATTGCTAGAGGTCACTAAGGATCTGTGTCTGTTTTTCAGGTTTTTTTCTCTTTTTGCTTCCCTTTGAAATTCCTGCAGTCATGTCCTGAAGTTCATATGTCTTTCCTTCTGGGCTTTTTCGTTTGCAGCTGATGCTTCTCGGTGAATTTTTTTTTTTTTTGTCTCTAGAATTTGCGTTTGCTTCTTTTTTGCATCTTTTTCTTCATTCTCTGTGTTGAAGTTTTACCTCAGACCCTCACGCACATGTGTGGTAGCTGCCTGAGGGTTCTCCTCTGCGTGGTCCACCATCTCTGTAACCTCTGGGTCAGTTTGTATTTACCTCTTCTCTCGGTTGTGGGTCACATGGGCTGGCTTTGTCCCATGTCCCATCATTTTTGGTTAGAGGGTGGACATTGTGGGTGTCCTGTTTTTAGGAGTCTGTGTTGTGTTGTCTTCAAAAAGACTTGCACTTCGTTCAGGTCAACAGGTACTTTATATGCAGATGGACTTGATCTTTTTCAGGTTTGTTTTTGAGCTCTTAGGGTGAGTTTAGAGTGGCTTTTACTCGCGGGTAACCTTTCTCACGTCTGTTGAAAGCCTCGGTGTTCAACGAGAGTGCTCCACACAGTTACAAACGTGACATCTCTCAGCCTGCGTGAGCTCTGAAGTCGCTCAGCTCCCTTGTCGCAGAGCGTCACCCTGTGCACGGACGGCTTGGTGTCCAGCAGCAGACTCAGACTTCTCTGCGGAGCTCCCTCCTTTTTAGTGCTCCCTCTCGCCGCTTCCAGGCACCTCAGCCTCGCGGATTCGTCACCGCGCTCTGCGTGAGACCCCCCTTCACACCGCTGCGCCGGCGCCTTTGAATTCAAGAGTTCAGGTCGTCCTTCCTTTCTCGCAGATCCCAGCCCTCTTCTGTGTCTGAAAACAGTCGCTTCATCCCGTTCCTCACATTAGGACTGTCCAGTCCCGGTGACTGTAAGAAGTCCCTGCTGCTGCTTTTGTTCAGCACGCCGGCAGACGGTTCCCGGGCTACGTTTGCCGAGCTGAGCTGAAGCGTGTGAGTGAGCCAGCTGAGACGTGGGGAGGCCGGTTCAGGCCATTCTGTGACAGCCTCACACTGTTTTCCTTGTTGAAGCATTCTCTCAAATTCTGATTTGTTTGGGGCCTCACAAGAAAAAAAAGGTTTAGATTTGTTTTTACAGCTTTATGGAAAAACAGTTCACATGCCATACAGTTCACACATTCCACTTAAAATTCGCTGGTTTTTAGCATTTTGACAGAATTGTGCAACCATCACCACAATTTTTAGCACGTTTTTATCTCCCTGAAAGAAGCCCAGGCCCTTTCAGATTCCCTTTCCATCTGCCCCATCCCCTCCCCCAGCTCCAGGCAAGCACTGGGGTTTCTCCTGTTGGAGACACTTCATGCGAATGCAGTCGTACAGTATGTGCTCTTGCGTGACTGGCTTCTGTACTTAGGATTATGTTTTCAGGAGTCATCCATTTATTAGCATGTTTCATCCCTACATCATTACTTTTTATTGTCAAATAATATTCCACTTTATGAATATTCCACATTTCATCCGTTCGTCCCTTGATGGACACTTGATTTGTTTCCGCTTTTTGGCTCTTGTGAATAATGAACATTCATGAGCAAGTTTTTATGTGGTCATGTTTCCATTTCTCTTGGGTACATACCTCAGAGTGAAACTTCTGGGTTACATGGCAACTCTGGGGTTCATTTCTTTTAAGATTATTTATTTGAGAGAGAGAGAGAGCATGTGTGCACACCACGTGCACAGGCGAGGGGCAGGGGGAAGAATCTCAGGCAGACTCCCCGATGAGCGTGGAGCCTGATGCGGGGCTTAGTCCAGGACCCTGAGATCATGACCTGAGCCAAAACCGAGAGTTAGACACTTAACCAGCGGAGCCACCCAGGCACCCCTGGGGTTCGCGTTTTGAGGAATGTCCAAACTGTCTTCCGGGTGGCTGCACCATTTTACATTCCACCAGTTTGGGGTTTTGCTTCATTTTTGTTTCTTCGATGTTGTTTGTTCAGGACGTTTTGCTTACGCTGGGAGAGAGCAAACACTGGAGCAAGAGGGTCACATGCTCCCCGGAGCTTCTCCACTGGAGCCGGGGTGGAAAGCTCCACGTGTGCCGAGTCAGGTGCAGGACCCACTGTCTCTTCAGACCATGGCCCCGTGGCCATTGTGTCTTCAGGTTTCCCAGACAGTAAAGCCTGTACGCTGTGAATCAGCTGCTCTGGTTTCCGTTGTGTCTTTGTCCATTAAGATCGAGAAGGGACTGCTGAACTGTCCCCACACTGCAGGAGGGGTGGCAGCCCACAGCCATCTGTGAGCTGAGATCAGCCACTTTCTCTTGCATAAATATGTCTGATGGGGGGCACGGGAGCCACAGGCATCCTCCCCATTGCCGGCCTGAGTCCTGGCTCGATCCCAAGCTATCTCCCTACATTTCCTGCTCTGGGCTTGAATGCACTAGTCCCTCACCAAAGAGTTTTCTGATTTGAAGGAGTCCAAGGGTTCCAGGCAGGTCTTGTCCCAGGGGCAGCAACAGAGCTCTGAGAAAAATCCCACAGCGGGGGGAAGTTTGCTCCCTTCTCTCCCGCCACCGCAGGAGGATGTGCAGTCAGGTGCCATGACCCCTGGGCCATAGTCCCCCCAGCTCGGTGACACAGCACGAGTAGGTTCGTGGGAAGACGTTCTGTCCCACCCTGGGCTTTCATAGGTGAGATGTTTGGCAGTCCTGTGTGTGCGCATGTCGCAGGATCTGCTGTGCTAACGGAAATGTTAACCAGCAGAGAATTTTAAGGGCAAAAGATTTTTGCAGTGTGGTCTAATTAACGCGATGTTGTAAGGATGGAGGAGTTATATTGGTCCTCCCTCTGCGGCATCGGCATTGAGTTGTGATTTTGCCCTTTCCCGGTTCACAGCTCCTCCCACTCAGATAAAGCCCTTTGTCTGGTAGGGGTTGGTTCCTGCAAAGCTTTATGGAGCCATATGGCTGAGCTCTTTTTGTTCTGCCCTGTAATTGTCCCTCCTAGACCAGTTAGCCCCTTCAGTGGCTCCAGTATTTGAAGCATTTCACCTCACACTCTGAAAGCAAAAAATCATAAAACTGCTGTTTCTAGATTTTCGCTGCCTTGTAAGTGAGAGGTGTGGCTTGGCCTCTTGGAGCATCAGTGCCTGGGGCCAGAACCAGACTCGTGACCTGGAACCCCCTCCCGAGGCCACCCCTCCCCCTTTATCTGTGGGAGGGCAGCTGCAGACCCTGCGGCACCTTGTCTGCCTCCCCTGCCTGCCGCATCCACAGGCCGGTGCTTTGTAAGCATCACCGCTCTGGGTGACCACGAAAGATTCACCTTGCACGCGTACGCCACGGGTGGGAAAACCACAGGAAGGGGAGGGGTGCTGGTGGAGTCTGCAGGGAACACCGTCCACGCTGCTTTCCTCTCCGTCCTCAGTGGCCCTGTGCTCTCGGTGGCCCTGCACTGCTGGCACTCAGAGGCCTGCGGCGGGAGGCAGGTGTCTTGCTCGCGGAGATGGAGAGGGTTCTTATTCCCAGCGCCCCAGCTTGCATTTCTCCTTGGCGGCTCCAGCCATTGATAATCCTCCCTCTGCCAGCCTGCTGCCCCCCCCCACTCCCCACCCCTGCCTCTGGCAACCACCAGTGCGATCTCTATCTGTGAGCTTGTTTGGTTTTTTGGTTTTCGTTTTTTTAAGATTCCACATAGAAGTGAGATCATATGGGATTTGTCCTCTCACTTATTTCATTTAGTATAACGCCCTCCCATCCACGTTGAAACAAATGACAAGATTCCATTCTTCTGCTATGGCTGAACACTATTCCACAGTGTGAGGACGCCACCTCTTCTTTATCCGTCCGTCCACAGACACGTGGCTTGTTTCCACGTCCTGACTGTGAACACGGCGGTGCAGACATCTTTTCAAGTTAGCGTGTTTATGTCCTTCAGATAAATACCCCGCAGTGGCCTTGGGGGTGCTAGGTTGGGTCTGTTTCCGACTTTCTGAGGAGCGTCCCTCCTGTTCCACGGTGGCTGTGCCATCTGTCCCCATCAGCTGTGCGCCGGGATCCCTTTCACGCACATCCTTACCAGCCGCCTTTGCTCATGTGCTTCGGATTCCACTTTTCCATCCTTGCGCCCTGTCCGCAGGGGCATCAGGCCGCAGGAGTTAGGCTGTGAGGCGGGAGCTCCCCATGCAGAGGCCTCGGTGGCGCTTTCCTGGCAGTAGCACGACTCCTGTGAGCGGAGGGCCTGGCTGAGCTCGCGGCAAACAACCTGCAGGGGAGGGCACTCTTCCCTTTTCTTCGGGCTCGGGGTGAACCTAGCATCGGAAGGAGGGCAGCAGCCAGGTCCCAGAGGTTTTCCCAGAGATGCAGACAACCCTTGCATCTGCTTGCGGATTGCTGAAGCCAGCCCACTGCATCCCCCACCCAGCTCTAGGCCCCGAAGCCCCGCTCCTGGCTCGGCGTGTCTCTCACGTAAGCCTGGTCCAGCTGGTGGTGGTTTACCCCTTCTAAACCAAAGACCGTTCTAAGATACACGTTTTACTAAAGGTCGTGATGCTGGAGCATCTGGGTGATTGAAGTTTTACTGTACTGTAACCACGTTTTAACCTCCATACACCGGTGGAGAAAAAAGAAATTTCGTTTAGTTATGGGTTCTGGTTAGCTGAGTTTAATTAACATTTTATTGTCTTGACATATTTTTCTTACATTCCTTCAAGGGGGATGCAGTTAAAGACCTGATGCTTCGCTTCCTGGGTGAGAGAGCCGCGGCGAAGAGACAGGTCTTAAATGCCGAGTCTGTAGAGCAGACTTTTGTTGGGTTGAAACAGTTAATCGTAAGTAATGATGTGTTTGATTTCAATATTGTTGTTTTTATAAGGCCTGCCTTTCTTTGTAGTATTTTCCTTAGAGTTAATTACTTCGAATGTATTATCTAAAGCCCTTGCATGTAAATAAAATTTTGTTGAATTAGATACCAGTCCTGTGCAGCAAAAAACATCATACTAACATACTTTTAATTTTAAGGCCAATTAGTTAAAAAGCCATTATTTTAAATGATCAAATTACTTGAAGCAGAATATACTTTGATTAAATATGCTTCATCAGATATAATAACTAAAGATAAGTAATTTTTATTTTTATGGGTTTTTTTTTTTTTTAAATAAAACAGAGGTTTTTTCCCCTTGGTATAAAGGGTTTATCAATGACTGGGTGGGTTCACATAAAAGTCTTTGTTCATTGCCAGGAGTAAGTGTGACCATGCAGGCAGAGATGCAGTCCCAAATATTAATAGGAAACTATCTGAACTGCAGGCACGTTAACATGAATGGGTAGGTGTTTCTGGCAGTCTTTGGACCCCGGGAAATTGTACATGTGCGCCCCGCCCCCCCCACAATTGCCTTTTTCTTGGTACCTTTTATCATATTTATAGAAGTAGGTGTCCTCAAAAAGGTAAATAAAAATAATTTGTTTAGATGGTTAGCAGATATTTTATACATAAAGCAATTAAAGTCTCGGGACACCTGGGTGCCTCGGTCGATTGAGCAGTCAGCTCTTGATCTCAGATTATGATCTCAGGGTCATGGGATCGAGCCCCATGTCGGGCTCCATGCTCGGCGGGGAGCCTGCTTCTGCCTCTCCCCTCTGCTCCACCCTCTGCTTTCTCAAGCTCTGTAAAATAAATAAGACCTTTAAAAACAAAACAAAAAAAAATTAAAGTTTAATTTTTAGTAAATGTAAATCAAATGCTTCATTGGGTTTCTTTAACTGAAGTGACTCTAGAATTATTGCTATGACTAAGAAGCCTTGGGAAGGAAAAATGGAGATAGTCGGGCTTTTTGTTTGTGTTTTGTTGAAGATTTTTCTTTTTTAAGTTATCTGCACACCCAGTGTGGGGCTCGAATTCAACCAGAGATCAAGAGTTGCATGCTCTGCTTGCTGAGCCAGCCAGGGCGCCCCGGAGACAGTCTGTTTTTAAAAGGAATGGAAAACAACTAGTTTTTAAATATCCGTATAC
The DNA here is from genome assembly GCF_017311325.1 of Ursus maritimus. Taxonomy (NCBI): domain Eukaryota; kingdom Metazoa; phylum Chordata; class Mammalia; order Carnivora; family Ursidae; genus Ursus; species Ursus maritimus. The sequence continues at coordinate 7,520,783 of NW_024426774.1, read as the reverse complement.
TTTGTTTGTTAATGACGCAATAGGTCTTAACAGGTGAGCATTTCCCTGGCCCTGTGATGCTCGTCCCATGGGTAGGCTCGTGCACTGTCGGGAGGTCCTTGTCATTGCCTTGGTTTGACCTTGAAGCTGCTGCTGTGAGACGTCATCATGAGGGGGAGGCTGCACTGGAGGGTCACTTTGTGGTGACCAGCTGATGTTTATTTTTTTAATTTTTTAAGTAAACTCTACTCCACATGTGGGGCTCAAACTCAGGACTTCAAGAACAGGGGTTGCACGCTCTCCCAGCTGAGCCACCCAGGTTCCCCTGGAATGATCAGTTTAAAAAGTACACACAAAGCCACACATAGTCATTGTAACTAATTTGTTCCACAGGCAATCTTTTTACCTCCTTTGATTATTCGTGGTGTTAATAAATACATACAATGGCTTGGGGTTTTTCATTCATTGAAGGTGCATTGCGCCAGGAGAGATTTTATTAGAGTCCTAACAAGGAAACCTAATATTTAAGGTGAAAATGTATTTACAAAAAAAATTACCTTGCCCTGGTAGTTTAATTATGTCCTAAAATAATTCCTGTTCTCTTTAAGATTAGGAAAGAGTTTTGAAATGTATTTTCTTAAGTAATGTCAGCACATTCTAAGATTGTAATTTACAGGGAAATGAATGTCATAGCCTGTGGAGAAGGACATTTTAATCACTTTAATGGTATCATATATAGAGTTAATGATTCCTTTTGAGTCGTAGATGGGGGAAAGTTATGTACATACCATTAGTTACTTGAGTGACTTTTATTGGACTGTTTTTCTCATCTTTTGGAAGTCATTGAATGCTTGTGTTCAGTTTTTCAAATAGTCATATCTTATTTCCTAGTGTAAAAAAAAGTAACATTTATTTAGGTTTAGATCTTTTTCTCACACCAAACGAACTTTATTATCAGAGTTCTACATGTCATTTACAGTAATTATGAGATTTTCGTAAGATTTTTCTCTACAGAGTTTAAAGTTTTACAGGGTGTGCTTTGAATTGTAATTATAAAAATAATTTCTTCACCAAATACTTCTGACATCTAATATCGAAATGGAGGCGGATCACCAGGAAGGGGACTAGAAGGTGGAAAAGAATGGGATAAAAATAGCAGAAAGCACTCTGAGAAAATACATAATTATAATTTCAAATCGGCAGCATGTAATCAAAAGCTCTGGCTCACAGGTTGCTGAGGTGAGGTCCCACTGTTTTGAAGGAAGGGAGCACCAGCCATTAGAACTCAACACTGTGTTGGGTCGTCCTGGCCTGTCCTTTAAAGAGTCTCCTTCATCCCATCCCTCAGACCTCCTCCCTGGCTCACCGGTCACACGGCCCAGAGCTGCGCAGGAGACCGGAAGGAGGAGCGGGCACAAGCCAGCCCTGGTCTCCCCCGGCCTGTTCTGTTAACAGAGAGGTCCTGGCCCCGCTAGGTCCTTGTCACCACTCGGGCAAGTCCAAAGAGCAAAAAAGAACATCAGAAAGCTGAAGTCCATGCCCTTTGGAGGCTGGAGAAATAAACTGCGGGCACACACACCCACATACGTGCACATGCTTGCCGTGTATAAACAGGGACGTGTCCCCAGGCCTTCTGCATGGAAGCTCGTGCAAGGACAGACCCTGGAGAAGAGTGACACTGGAATGAGAACCATGTATCTGCCATGGTAGCTGGGAGGGGGCCAAAGGCGGGTCAGGGAAATGACAAGGGCACAGGGGTGCCAGTGGGACAGGACAGAGCCCAAAATACACACTTACGTAGGAAGAGCAATGGTACAGGTTACTAGGGAAAGGAACTAATCAATGATGGTACAGAATTCAGAGGATATTCAAGTGGGAAAAGTTAAAAAGTTCTCTGTCTCTTAGCACACGTAAAAATAAATTCCAAATAAATTAAAACAAAATTTTTTAAATTCCAGAAAATAGAGTAGACTCTTAATGACTCAGGGTAGAAAAGCATTTCTTAAACCTTTCAGGGAGAAATGAATAAATTCGACCACTTTAAAACTTGAAACTTGGGGCGCCTGGGTGGCACAGAGGTTAAGTGCCTGCCTTCGGCTCAGGGCGTGATTCCGGCGTTATGGGATCGAGCCCCACATCAGGCTCTTCAGCTATGAGCCTGCTTCTTCCTCTCCCGCTCCCCCTGCTTGTGTTCCCTCTCTCGCTGGCTGTCTCTATGTCAAATAAATAAAATCTTTAAAAAAATAAATAGGGGCGCCTGGGTGGCACAGCGGTTAAGCGTCTGCCTTCGGCTCAGGGCGTGATCCCGGTGTTATGGGATCGAGCCCCACATCAGGCTCCTCTGCTATGAGCCTGCTTCTTCCTCTCCCACTCCCCCTGCTTGTGTTGCCTCTCTCGCTGGCTGGCTCTCTCTCTGTCGAATAAATAAATAAAAATCTTAAAAAAAAATAAAAAAATAAATAAACTCTTACTATTCAGAAAAAAAAAATAAAACTTGAAACTTGATACAACAAAAACACCATAAACACTATTAAAAAGTGAGTCACGGGGCACCTGGGTAGCTCAGTCAGCTGAGCATCTGCTTTCAGCTTGGGTCATGATCTCAGGGTCCTGGGATCGAGCCCAGGGTGTAGCTCCCTGCTCAGTGGAGAGCCTGCTCTCCTTCTGCCCCTCCCCCTGCTATGTTCCTTCTTGCTCTCTCTTTCTCTTTCTCTCTGAAATAAATAAAATCTTTATTAAAAAAAAGTGAGCATTAAAACACATTAATACCTTCCAGTAATGAGTGAGAAACAAAACAGCCCAGTAGAAAAATAAGCAAATGATATAAAGAGGCCATTCACAGAAACCAAATAGCCCACAGACATGGAAACAGTGCTTATCCTTGGTGGGAGTCACAGACATGTAGATAAAACAGGAGTGTGGTACATTTCAGCCGCACCAACATGGCAGCCCCAGGCGTCCACGGCACGAGAAAGCGAGCTGGACTACCTGCTCTGCACCACCTGCCACCCAGCATTTCCACCTGCGGTCCCATACATCAGAAAAATGCTCGTACCGGTGCATGAAAGGGTATGTTCAAGAATGTTTGTTGCTGGGGCGCCTGGGTGGCACAGCGGTTAAGCGCCTGCCTTCGGCTCAGGGCGTGATCCCGGCGTTACGGGATCGAGCCCCACATCAGGCTACTCCGCTGTGAGCCTGCTTCTTCCTCTCCCACTCCCCCCGCTTGTGTTCCCTCTCTCTCTGGCTGTCTCTATCCTGTCGAATAAATAAATAAAATCCTTAAAAAAAAAAAAAAAAAGAATGTTTGTTGCTATCTTGTTTGTATTAGCCAAAAATTTTATTGGAAAACCTTAGCATTAAGCAAGAAAAAGGAAGTTCTGTTACACAGTTAAATCTTTTGGAACAGTTGAAATACATGCAGGAGAACCACATTCATCAGTATAAGTAAATTTCCAAAACAGTGTTAAGCAATCAAAGCAGCATGCGAAGGCTGCTGTAATGTGCCAGCTTGTGGTAATGCTTGAAAATGAGTCGATAATACCTAAGCCACAGCTCTGCAGTCCAGGGCAGCCCCGAAAACCTCGTTATTTTTGGCAGCAAAACCTGACCTGACCAGGCTTATTTGGTGCCTGCCCTCCCTCTCTACCCTGCTCCCCTGCTCTCCAGGGAACAGTGATCAGGGAGAGCTCCCTCCAGGCGGGGCAGGGTCCCGTGGCCTCAGCTCTCCTGCAGGCCCATCACCTCCTGCCTGGGCGTCCCTCTATTCTTGGCCCTGCCTGGATGTGTCTCCATCCCTTCGCAGTCCTGGCCTTGCCCACACCTGTGCAGATAGTCCCTTTCCAAACTCTTCAGGAACCTCTGCGAGCTGTCAGCGGCCTCCCATTGCTGCCAGGCTCCTGGTGGATAAGATAGTTATGGGCTTTGTTGATTCCACGTGGTGTGAACAAAAATATTCCTGTCTGGAAATATTTTTGTTTTTTATTTTTAAGATTATTTATTTGAGAGAGAGAGAGAGAGCATGAGCTGGGATGAGGAGGAGCAAAGGGAGAGCAAACTCCTGGCTGAGCAGGGAGCCTAACACCGGGCTTGATCCCAGGACCCTGAGATCACGACCTGAGCCGAAGACAGTCGCTCAACCAACTGAGCCACCCAAGTGCACCTAGAAATCTTTTTGAAATATCAAAGTAAACTTATACACAAAGATACACTTTATATTCTCTTATCAGGAAAAAAATTACTTGGGGAACTGTAAATGGTTAATGGGAAACTTGTCTAGCAACTTCTTTGTGTTCTTCCCTCTTTATTTTTCTTTTTAAATTGTGATATGAGGGGGCGCCTGGGTGGCACAGCGGTTAAGCGTCTGCCTTCGGCTCAGGGCGTGATCCCGGCGTTATGGGATCAAGCCCCACATCAGGCTCCTCCGCTGTGAGCCTGCTTCTTCCTCTCCCACTCCCCCTGCTTGTGTTCCCTCTCTCGCTGGCTGTCTCTATCTCTGTCAAATAAATTAATAAAATCTTTAAAAAATAAAAAATAAATAAATAAATAAATAAATAAATTGTGATATGAGGAAAATCTCTACTAGCATGTGTGACTCTCAAACCAGAAGATAACCCAGATCTAACTTAGTCTTTAAAGGAGCCATGCTGAGTCACCGCTGGTCCTAAATCACAGTGAGCCTGTGGAGCAGGGTAAGTTCTGGGTCCCTTCTGGCCTTGCTTCTCTCCCAGGCTCCTTGTTCTCAGCCGCCAAGAAGTGCAGGGAGGTACCGGCATCCCCTGCCCTGGGCTGTTTTTAATTGTCTTGAGGAATTAGGTCTTTCTGACTCCTGGAAAGGTGGCTGTCAGGTTAGTGTAAGTTTGTTGAGATGTTGCTACATGTCATTTATAGACCCTCAGTATTCATCAGAAGGCGGGCTAGCCTAGTACTGAGCCGCCTGGGAGCGGCAGCTGTCCACATGCATCTTCTGTACCCACTCACCTGGGGGAGAATCATGCAGGGAGGGGCCGTAACAGGGCATAAACGTTCTGCTTCCTCTTCACAGTTAGGAGAGGAGCCACTTTTTAAAAGATTTCCGTTTACTGTAAAATGAATAATTAAGATGATAGGTTTTGGCTTCATTTTTAATAGTTGTGATCCAGTTTGGGATATAGAAATCGTATCTTAGTATATGAAATCATAGTAAAAGCTGTCGCTTCTTATACGATACACTTTATTGTTTTTAATCATTTATGGAGCACTTCATAGTCACAGAATACTTGCAAATAAGTTTATTACACGTTTAAGTGTTTTATTAGTGGTGGGTATCCGTACATAGTCGACATAAAGTAAGATAGGAGCCTTTACTGTGTAATAAATGTTTGTTTCACAAATATATAAATATCCAGGATCGGATTTTCTCATTTATATATTTTTGCGCGCACAGATTCTGTATGTCTTGAGGTCTGTCCAGTAGATCACGCTGGAGCTCACTGGGGCTGGTACCGTGTCAAGCAGCTCCTATCTACTACAGCTAAATCCTCCCCCCTTCCCAGGACAGAACCGCTTTCCTCATGCTTTCGCAACCATTCGTCATAACTTACACCTCCATACTTGATTTTTTTTTTAAAGGTATTATTTCAACAAGCATTAATTTGGTTCCGCATAACGCACTGCTTACGGTCATCAGTGGTTTGTGTGCAGGCGTCCCCTCTGTGTGGGACGGAGGTAGATGGACACACCATCCATTTCTCGATGGCCTCATCTGCAAGTGTGTCGTCCCCCTCAGTGCAGCCTGTCTCTCATTCACAAACCCCTCTTCCATCCTTTTACAAACAGCACATTCGTAATTCAGAAAAATGTTTGTATAACCACCGTCTGTTAACATGTTAGTGTCGCCGTGTGTAGCTAGTATGTTTACATGTGGATGTGAATACTTACATATACTAGACAAAACTTCATATTCTACCTGTTTATGATTTTATATCTTTTTAACATATCTTAAGCATTATCTGATACTGAAGTGTCCGATTTACAAATATTTTTTACTACATAATCTCATACTATTATAAATAACCTTGGGATGGGCCACCTTGTACAGAAATCTTTTCTAAATATGTGATTATTTCTTCAGCATGAATTCCGAGAGAACAATTAGCAGGCCAGAGTATGGACAGTTGTGAGGCTGCTAATACGTATGATTTTTCAGAAAGGTTACGCCTGTGTATATTTACCAGCAATATGCAGACATCCTTGCTTTCATGTCTCCTTGTCGGCCCTGACTTGTATCTTCTCTAAAATCGTTCTTTATCATTTCTTAGGCTAACAATGGCGTTTGCTGCTATTTTTCTTTGACTAATAAAGACTAATCACTAATAAGTTATCATTTACATCTCTTTCATTATTAGTGTAGGATTTTTTACAACTTTTTTGTAGTTCTGTGAATTTACTATTTCACCATTTTTTGAGCTCATGTACATGGTAGGTACAATGCTGAAGGAGTACTTTTATTTTTTTTTGAACCTTTTAACCTTTACTGTCCTCTTCTGTACAATGAGCGTGATGATTACCCAGTGTGAGCATCGAATGAGATGAGATGAGGTCAGTGACATTTATGGTACACGCACATGCTCAAAAACATCACAGCGGTTATTATTACTGTGATTACGGCTCCAAGGAACTCTTACTCTTTGCAAGGAGTCGCCCCCCGCCCCGGGAATGGCAGGTGGAGACGTGTTTCTGGGGCAGACGCTGATAATTCGGGGGTTGCCTGGTCTGGATTGAGTGCTGGCTACCAGCTGCTGCTTTTCTAAACTGTGAATGAGATCTGCAAGGATCGGCTTCTAGGCGTATTAGGGCCCTGGGAAGATGGGTGAGGCCCCATATAGTCTCTGGACATATACATACAGTGTCCTTCTGTTTACCTAGGATCTGGACTCAAAAGTCCAAACACTCAAAAATTTTTTCTGCCCTTTGCTTTTATGAAGGAGAGACACACACAGATAAAGCAGCTAAGAGCAGGGATTCGTGCAGGAGAGCAATTTCCTGGGCAGGTCTTAGAGTGAGTACAGACTCAACTCCGCGTCGCAGCCCCTCTGCATGGAGGATCACAGTGTAGCCGCTGCTGCGTTCCCCCTCCTGGCGCCGAGCAGCCGCGTCACTGCACAGCACGGGCAGAATCTTCTGTCACCAGAGACACCCTTAGGACAGTGTGCCACCTTTTCCCGACACTTTGCTTGGCCCAGTTTGGCTTTTCATTTTATTATTGTTATTATTATTATTATTATTATTATTATTATGTTATGTTAGCGACCATACAGTACATCCCTAGTTTTTGATGTAGTGTTCCATGGTTCATTCGTCTGCGTGTAACACCCAGTGCTCCATGCAATATGCGCCCTCCTTAATACCCATCACCGGCCTATCCCATTCCCCCACTCCCCTCCCCTCTGAAGCCCTCAGTTTGTTTCCCGGAGTCCGTAGTCTGTCATGGTTCGTCTCCCCCTCTGTTTCAATTTTTCCCTTCCTTCTCCTAATGATCTGGTTTCACTTATTCGTGGAACATAAGGAATAGCAGGGAGATCATTTGAAGAAGTACTTTTAGAAGTTAAAAAGCATGTCCTCAACAAGGCCATGGCCCCCGGAGCTCACACAGCGGGAGACAGGACCCCACCACAGTTAAAGTTAGTGTGGAGTAGCAGGCTGTCCTTGATGCCCGTGCAGAACAGGCATCAGACGGTACCTCAGAGTGTTTCTCAACCCTTTCCTCATTGTCAGTCCCCTGAGGAGCATTTTTCTACCTTGTTTCCTAATTGCTCACTTCCACCCTCAGCCCCAAGTGAAGTAAAATACTAAGGAATAAGATTTTGTTGGGTAGAGTTAACCTTTGGAGGGCCATTAATCACTGTTTTCCAAGAGCCATATTCCATCCCGTTGAGGGGCTATAGCCCCCCCTCCAGAAATGTGTGTGCCGGGGAATTATGAGTAGGAGGGCTCACTGTGGGCAGGAGAGGTGTTGCGAAGCTCGGGTCTGAGCCGGGTCATAGGGTGGTCATCTTTGCAGCCATTCCTAGCTGGAGGAGAGCAGGATGGGCTGGTGGGACAGGTGTGAGCACGGACGGCTGCCTGGGGGAAGAGGTCATGAGGAGTGAGAGCAGTTCCAGCTTCCCTACAGACAGGCTGTACCCTCATTTCCACCTCCAGGGCGGCCAGCTGACATCACAAGGGCATGACTGAGGCACAGTTAAGTCACCGGGTCGTAGGTCACTGAGGTCACATGGGTAGTAGTAGCTAAAGGGGGTCTACCTGCTTGTCTTCTCTCCTAACTTTTATCCTCACCCCGTGATGTCGGGTCCACGCAGATGGCCTGGTCGGGCCACTGAATCTGCTGGAAAAGTCTTGCATCCAAGCTTAAAACTCGTCGTGACACTAAACACGACCGCCTGCTTTCCGGGGACCTTGAGCGTCACAGGGGCACCCAGCCTTCTAGGATTCTCTGGTGGCTCCCAGTACCTTTTTAGACTGTCTCTGCTTCTTTCAGATCCCCACCCTGGCCCCCACTCCTGGCTGAAGTTGGAGGAGTGGTCCACAGCCCCAGCTTAGAGCAGACCTGGAGGCCATTGGACAGAA
>NW_024426774.1:7446091-7512191 GCF_017311325.1 Ursus maritimus | reverse complement strand
CCCCCCCCCCCCCCCGCCAATGCCAGAATCCTTCCCTCACTCCTGGGACCTCGTGCTATTGATTATCCTTTCTTTCTAACATGCAGTCAGCCTTTCTCCAACGAGATCCTTCTCTTGCTTTCTCACACACGGGAACATTTGGTTAAAAGCAGGCACAGAAGAAGTACCTGTTCTCCCCCCCCCCTCAGACTTCAAAGGGTCACCTGGCTCACGAGTCCCCTCCTCATTTTCCACATGTTCCATTCAGTCTGACTTCCCATCCTGTCTCCCCATCATACCAACTCTCAGCTGCCTACGATTCTGGTGTCCCTGTGCCTGCCTCCTCAGCAGCCCTGAGCACTGTCCCCTCCCTGCTCCACACACCCTTCCCCCACACTTGGTCCTGCCCCTCCCTGGCCACCCATGTTGCACGTCCTCAGGGTCTGACTCCCATCTCACCCACACCCTCGCCATGCAGATCCCCCCACACTGCCCCAAGGCACGCCTCTCTCCCAAACATCAGACCCACACGGCAGCTGCTGCTTTTTCTTTTCCTCTTGGACGTCTCAAAGGCCCCTGAAATTCAACGTTGTTGGAATCAGATTTCAGATGCCGAGCTCTGACCCTTTCCAGCCTTCCCTGTCTCTGAGATTGGCACTACCACTGCTGCCATCTGGCTCCATGTCACACTCTCAGAACCATCCTGCAGCCTTGCTGCCCATGCTCCCCCCCGTCAGGTTGTCACCGGCCTTGTCCCTTTGCCGTGTCTGCACCCCACCCCGCCCTCATGGATACCGGTGAGCTGCAGCCATGCTTTTCAAGCTTGACATGGAAGGGACAGATGTTTTCCTTTAACTGTTCAATCTTTGGCAGACTGAAACTTCTGTAAAATTCAATCTAAATTAATAATATGAAAAACGTGTACCAAGTACAAGCCCACTTTTTGTTATTATTGAATTTGACATCAAATACCCTGTTAAGTTGCTATAGAGGTTTCTGTTTCTCACCCTTTCTCGTTGAGGACACATCATAAGCCACCAACGGGATGTTGTCCACAGTCTCCCCAGAAGTGGCACTGGCCAGGCCTGGGACGCTCATGGGAGTGTGTTGGGCTCGGGGCTGCTCAGTCTCGGGGCAGCTACTTAACTCTGGGATAACTGCCCACCTCCCTTGTGGGATCACAGAACCAGCCGCAGACAGGCGCAGGAACAAGGCTGGGCTCCAGAACTGTGTGCAGACATGTAGCTGGGTGGATTCAGTCTGCGGGCCACACACAAACCACCAGTGCCAATCCTGGACGACTGCTTGCCTGACAGCTGCTCAGCCCCTGCGATTCATGCCTCCTCATGGGGAGGGGGGCTGATGTTTCTACAGTGTGAGCAGGACACGTTTCCCATGCTTTTGGAAGTCTGCAGGGGCTGGCCTGGCTTTCCCTGCCTTTTGTCCACACCTGCAGTGCCCACCCCTACCTGCCCCTTGTCCTCACTGCATGCCCGTGGCCCACTACACCAGGCCTTTGCCCACCGGAGCTCCCCTCCTGCCCTCTTCACTGGGGTCTCTTACTCATCCTCAGCTGGAGTCATTCCCTGGGAAGACCACCCTGAGCACTCTGTTCAGGTCTACTGACACCAGCATGTGTGACATAGGCAGTTGGGAAAAGAGCAATAATTAATTGCCCCTGCATACAGGATCTGCTTAGATATATACATTGAATTGGTTCAGTCTCGGCAGAATAACTATCCCTCTCACTTTTTCATGTTTGCAGTTCAAGAATATACATAGCCACACTTAGGATGATTTTCCAGATGTCAAAACCCCTATTTTGGCTCACGCCCCCAGGAATTCCCCTCGAGGCGCCTACAGGGCTGCTGTCAGGAGAAGCGGGAATCGGTCCCCACTCACAGGCCCCTCTGCAGCAGGACCCATGTTCTCTGGGTCCTCATCCCAACTTAGGATTTTCCTGGCAGGTGCAGAGTGCCAACAGGAGCAGTGCATGGCTGGGTTAGTACCTAAGAGAGGTGGGCAGCGTGCTCCAGTGTCTGTTAAACAGGACCGTGTGGTTCCCTTGCCCAGAGCCCTTCTGTGGCTCCCCAGCCCCTCAGAAAGAGTCTGAATCTCTCGTGACCTGAGGCCTTCCTTGCTGACATCCCCATTCTTATCCTCACACCTGCCCTCTCACTGCCGTGTGCTGGGCACCTGATTGATTGCCATCCCTCGTGCACACGGAGTCTTCTGAGGCATCTACGGATTTGCTCATGCAGCTCCCCCTCGGCCTGGAGGGTCCTGCCCCTTCTTGACCCCACTGTTCCTCCTTCACGTCTGGGCTCTGGTAGCTTTCCATTCCGTGGGCTTAAGTCTGGCCACCAGGTGATGTGCTCCCGTAGCTTCCTGTTCAGAAAGCATTGTGAGTGCACACAAAACTATTTCACTCATCTTTGAAAATGGAAGTTGTTTCATATCTGCCTTCCTTGCTAGATCGTGAGATGAGTGCACGCATGGATGTGTGTTCATCCCAGAGCCTGGCGTGGTCTGCTTGTTTGTTGGCCACACATGTGAATGGGCGCGTCTGCGGCGTGCAAAGGGCCTTGATGCCCGGTGTGCTGAGGGGGTAGCGAGGGGGCAGCGAGCTCCCTCTCCTCTACTTCTCGCCTCCTAGAGCGCTGCAACGTCCTCTCAGAGGTATTGCCTCTGCACTTCCCCAGGGGCCCTCCTGTCTGTTGCATCAGGGCAAAGGATAAACAGAGCAAGTCCCGCAAGTCTGTTTTCATGGTGGTGAAACAGGACTATGTCAGGCATGCAACACCGCTGACTTTATGGTCAAACGTAGCTCTTACAGATACAAAGAAATACATCTGGCACAGAGCAGAAAATTAAATTATTGATTTTAAATTTATGAAAATTGCAAAATAAAGTTACTTGGCTGAAAAAGGGAAGCAGTCTGGGGTGGGGGAGCTTTCCAACAAGAGCTGGTGGAATGAGCACTGGGTGTTATATACAACCGACGAGTCCCTGACCTCCACCTCTGAAACAAGCAGTATATGACATGTTCATTAATTGAATTTAAATAAAATAAATTTTAAAAAAGAATTCTCCCCTGTGTTCTATCAGTTTTTAAATTTTGGTGTTTTTAGGATTTGCTTGTCTCAAGCTGCATCTCATGCTTGGCGCCCTTCTTGCCTGATAACACACACAGTGTTGACAGGTGGCCGTCCTCTCGGTACCAGCAGGTGTGTGGCCTTGCCGCCATCATCCCCGGGGGTGGCTGGCGCTGCATGTGGGAGTGGCTGTGCTTTTGGTGACGCGCCCCGCTGTGTCTTACAGAGCTGCAAAAACTGGAGGGCAGCAGTTGACCTGTGCGGGCGCCTTCTCACCGCCCATGGCCAAGGCTACGGCAAGAGCGGGCTGCCCACCAGCCACACGGCAGACTCGTTGCAGGTACAGCCCCTTTGGTTGGTCATAATGTGGGGACACGGAAGGGATGTGACCTTTCATGCCACTGAGAACAATGTGAGAGCAAAAAATCGGTTTTCCTTAGCCCAAATTTAATGTCAACAAAAGTTTGTTCTAGTCTTCCTTCCTGATGCCCGCTCTGCCTCTGCACCCAGAGGCTCCTCTGGCCCCTCTCACCCCTCGGAGCTGACTGCTCACCCACATCACACTGTCGTCTCTGTGCTTCCCCTCTGCCCCCTCCAATGGCGATTCCGTACCCTTCAGTGCCTGCCATCCACACCCAGCCCTGCCCTCCCTGCCCTCCCTCCTCTCCCTCCTCCTCTTCCCTCCTTTTCCTCCCTTCACACTCAGTGCCCGAACCCTCTGGATTCCATTCTCCTGCTCAACAAGGATTGGTGGATTAAGCCGAATCAGACAAAATCATTTACATCATTTTTATTAAGCTCAAGAGTAATTTTTATAAACGTGTAATTAGGCAAATTTGCTAAGAAACAGAGTGTAGGCTTTGTTTTAATATACTGGAAGTCAAGCTCTGTACCAAATTAATAGGGAGTAGGAATTTCTGAACTTGACATACATAGGTAATCTATTGTTTCCATTGTATTTTGTGTTTTAGCTTTGGTTTGTGAGGCTGGCACTGCTGGTGAAGCTGGGAGCCCTTTGGAAATCTAGACCAGCCTGATCTCTATTACGAGTACTACCCTCACGTATACCCTGGCCGAAGGGGTAAGGCAGTGCTGGTCATAGTTATGCCTTTGCATGTATTTTGCTTCGCTTTTCTTCACACAGTGTCAGCATCCTCGATTTTCCTAATGTATCCAGTCTGGAAGAATCAAGTGAGTAGCCTAGCAGTGAGCCCTGACTTACAGAACCACCTCTCTCTGATTTCCAAACACGCTTCCCCGGACGTCCCCACCGCCAGCCGTTCACTCTCTGACAGCCCTGTCTCAGGCGCCTGCTGGGGGACAGCGGTGAGGCTTGGTGTTAGACCTGGGGGGTGGTGTTTATCCAGACTTTTTGTGCTGCTGTGTAAACAATAATCTTATATCATGACCTCTACTGCAGATACAGAGAAACAAAACAAAACATTCTTGCAGCAGTACTTCATGCCATTGTCTACTGGTCTCTGTCCCGATTTAATTTACTTAAAAATCCGGTTGCAGTCCCCCAGCGGGTCCCAGCCATCATCTGGAAGACGCTGGGCTGCAGCACAGGGTAGCCGTCAGAGAGCAAGGCAGTAAGGATTGGGGAAGGGGGCGCAGAGGAAGGAGAGCCTTCCGGGGCACAAGCAGCCTTGCGGTGGAGCGAATGTTTCTCGGTGGAGAACCTTCTAGGTCTGTGGAAACCCGTCGCATGGTCCTGTTGAGCGTCAGACGGCTTCGGGAGCACTTCTTCCGAGAGGTTCCAGAAGGCCGGGGCTCCGCCATCTGGCCGTCCGCTCCGTCGCATGGAGCCTGGGCAAGTGATTCGGCGTCTCTGTGTCCCGGCATCCTTACCAGGACAGCAGGGCTGATTGTTTCTCAGGGGTCGTGAAGATCAAGCGAGGTCACGCATGCAGGTTGCTGGGAACAGGGGCTGACACTTAGTGATGACAGTGTTGGCTCTTTGTCGTATTCTGTTCTCAGTTTGTCAGGAACACGCTGTGGGTTAGTGCCATCCTCTGTAAGCGGCTGGTCAGCTTTGTGGGATGTAACCGTGGAATGACAAAGGATGGTTCTGGTTGTCAGGAAGCAGAGTCTGAGGCAGGGAGGAGATGGAGTAATGGCACCAGAGTACAGAGGCCTGATGATGATGGTCACCGAACGGTCAGGAACTTACCTTAGCGTCTCACTTGGCTAACATGAGTAGCAGATAAATACATGACCTGAGAACACTAGAAGCAAAACACATTCCTCAGCTTCTTTTTGTGTTGTTTTTCCTTAAAATGCAGATCCCATTTCTGTGGAGGGGACACAGGGAGGGAGCAGCCTTTCTCCTTTATCGCAGTTACCCTCCACATGGGGCTGACAGGAGCCAGACCGCGTGACCGGGTCTGCCCAGACCTGAAGGAGGTTTCTAGCACAGGGTGTGTTCGTACCTTTTGGCCTCACTAGTGTTATTAGTCCTGTTTTTTCCTTCTGACTTAGAAAAGTTACTCCTAAAAAAAGAGAAATGAATGGAAAAGGTGGGTTTTAGTACCTAAAGCTGGGCGGAAATCAGAGCGGTTGGCTCGATGGAGTGGAAGTGAAGCAGCTGGGCTGAGTGGACTCAGAGTCAGGGACGACGACAGCAGGCCCCACTCCCGAACTTGGACAACTTCTTCCCAGCCTGTGGCCTGTCGGGTCCAGGGCGGGGACGGACGGAAGCCGGGAGCCGCCAGGAGCGGTGTTGGGAAGGACAGCCCAGCTACCCAGTGTTGACCCAGGTGGAAGAAGTGGGTCAGGCTGCCCAGGCCCGCTCCCCGTCCGTGCTGCCACCACAGCAGGCCCAGCCAGGACACTGAGCACGTCTCCTCCTGAGCTCCAGCTCCAGGAAGCCTCGGGGTGGGGGTCTCTGGCTGTGGGTGAGCTCCACATCTTCCTGTGCACTGGAAATTCAGAGCACGGTCTTCGGAGGGTGCAGCCTTCTCCTGGTCGCTCGGGGGTTACTTCTGTAGCTTGCAAACGAACCATTTCCTTTCTCGTCTGCACATTCCAGCCATTGAGCTCCCTCCGTTCCCTGGAAGGTGAAGAGCAGACTTGCACCCCAGAAGGAGGTGAGTCTCTGTAGCCACTTCTGATAGCTCTGATGGAAAGGTGCCCAAAGAGGGGTTAAGGGCAGCGCCCAAGGGGGACGTTTGGGCACATTTCTGCTCGATAAATTATGCCTGGTGGCTTTGGTAATCAAGACAGGACAGAATAGGGGACACCTGGGTGGCTCAGTCAGTGAAGCATCTGCCTTCGGCTCAGGTCATGGTCCCAGGGTCCTGGGATCGAGCCCCACATTGGGCTCCTTGCTCAGTGGGCAGCCTGCCTCTCCCTCTGCCTGCTGCTCCCCGTTTGTGCTCTTGCTCGCTCTCCCATGCTCTCTCTCTGGCAAATGATAAATAAAATCTTTAAAAAAAAAAAAAAGGACAGGATATTCTCATACTTCTTATGAAGAACAGCTGTGTTTCCCTTCAGCACGAAAGAGATGTTTCTTGCCACCCCACCTGACTGCAGCCGGAGCTCGGCCAGCAGCCCCGCCCCTGTGGCACGGTCATGCTGCCGGCCAGGAGGTGGCTGTGGGGGTTGGCAGCTGGGGTCCATAGGTGTCTTGTCTGCAGCTGACAAAACTCAACCTTGGGTCCACAGGCCCATCTCTCAGTAGCTCCGAACTCCTGGGTTCCCTAAAGGACACCACTTCACACACGCTCCGATTTCTGTTCCTGCTGAGGTCCGTGCGAATTGTAGACTCAAAATGACTGTGTATCCATCCGCTGCTTCTGGATGTACCACGGGCCTCTAAGTGCTACTCCCAGCCCTCTCCTGTGTGCACATGGCCCCAGCCAGCAGGCCCTGTTTGGAAATGCTTCCTGTGTCCTGGAGTCCTGGAGACTCTGCCGCTTTTCACCCGGCTTTCAGGAGTGTGCCTGGGTGGAGGTGGTACCGAGCTTCCTGTGAAATGAGGCATGAGATTTCAGGGTCAGGTGTGGCACTGCTTGTCATCCCTACCTCAGTTTTGAGGACATATATTCCCAAAGATACACAGACAAGAAAGCACGCCTCTGAATTCCGCCTGAAATTGCACTGGGATACGGATAGAGAGAAGATAGTAGCCATGCATCATTAAGCACCTAATTTAAATTATGAAATAGACATAAATCATACATACAGTTTAGCTACAGTGTGTTAACATTCATCCACAGTGATACGCTGAATGTTTACTAATTTTTCTTCTCATTTTGTGATGTAACAAGCATAAATGTAAGATTTTGATTCATTCATTTTAGCTTGTAGTATGTAAGCAAAGCAAGTCATTAAGATGTGCTTTAAAGAGGAGACTATAACAATATAAACAAATAAATAACTTTTATGAATGAGCTTTAATATATTTTATTTAAATATCCGGCATAATTTTTATCCATTCAGAATATTCATAGCAAAACATGTAATGAGTCATGAGTAAAAACCATGAAGTGCTGTGTTTTGTTTTTTAAATTTTCATCCAAGAAAGGAAGAGTATTGTGGTCTGATACATGTCTAGCAATTTCATAGTTGATTTCTGCCTGTCTCAAGGGTGGAGTCTGTGTGTTTCCAGAACCTCAGCACTGTCTTTTAATCGGTTTGAATTCTCCCTCTTGCTCAAAAGGAAAAAGAGCGTTGAGTGCCCCCGACTCGACCCTGTCTGGGGGTCTCTGTCCTCTGCTCCTCCACTGCCCTTACTGCTTCCCCCCTTCGGAGGCTGTCCGTCAGTCGCTGTCCCTCAGGGCCCCAGATGCTGGGTTAGGAGCTGCTTGCATCAGGCCCTTGCTTACACTTCGACAGTGCCGTGAGACACGGTTGTTTGAGCTCAGATTCCATATTTAGCAGCAAAGCGGTGGGTCGTGAGCACATTTGACACCTTAGGGTCACACTTGGCCACCGAGCTCTCCCTGTCCTCGTCACTGGGTGCGGGAAACTCCAAAGATCAGTGCTGGTGGTGAGGGTAGAAGATGTCAAAACAAGAAGGAAAACTGAGCTCTATGGTGACACCATGCGGCCTCTGTCTGGGGCAGAGAAAAAGAAAGATAAGCGTATCATAAGGTTCTTTCTCGTAGCGCTCTGATTTTGAGACAGTAGTCCGCTACCTGTGAATTTAACTCTGTTCAGTAGGGTCCTCTCTAACTACTGGGGGGTGCCATTGTTGCCTCACAGGAACCGAACGTCCCTCGGGCACAGGGATTGGTTTGTGTGGGTGGGCATGTTTGGTTTTCCTGTGTTACTCGCTTCCTGTTCACCCCTGGTCTCATGTACTCTGTCCCTGGGAAACCCAGTCTGGGGATGCCCCCTGCTTGAGTCCTCTCTACTCTTCACTTGACCCCAGTTGAATATTTCTTTTAATTGAACATCTCTTAAACACAAGAAAGAATTGTATTAAATACTCAAATAATTAATAAATATTAACATTTTTTTCCACATTTACTTAAGCCATTTTTGTAATAAACTCAAGTACGCATTACGGACGTGGCCTTCCAAGTGCCCCAGCTCCACCCCCTCCCAGAGGAGTCACTCCCACGTGTGTGTCGTGTGTGCTCACGGGTCATGTTTTCACACTCCGCTGCATGCACACGTGCGCATACACAGACGGAAGTATCTGGTGCGTGCATTCTTGCATTTCTCGAAGGTGCACATTAGAAGTGCCTCTTCCTGGCTGCATAGTGTTTGTGTTTTCGATTTTATTTTATTTTTTAAGATTTCATTTATTTGACAGAGAGAGCATGAGCAGGGGGAGCAGCAGGCAGAGGGAGGGGGAGCAGACTCCCCGCGGAGCAGGGAGCCCGACATGGGGCTCGATCCCAGGACCCTGAGATCATGACCTGAGCCGCACGCAGACGCTTCACCGACAGAGCCCCCCAGGCGCCCCTGTATTTTCAGTTGTATAAGAAATAGTCAGTTGGCTTTCCAGAGCAGCTACAGTAATTCACACTCCCAATTCCTTAAAGTTGTTGTTTCGGGGCGCCTGGGTGGCTCAGTCGTTAAGCGTCTGCCTTCGGCTCAGGCATGATCCCAGGGTCCTGGGATCGAGCCCCGCATCGGGCTCCTCCGCTGGGAGCCTGCTTCTTCCTCTCCCACTCCCCCTGCTTGTGTTCCCTCTCTCGCTGGCTGGCTCTCTCTCTGTCAAATAAATAAATAAAATCTTTTAAAAAAAATAAAGTTGTTTCCCCACCTGTTAATCATTATTGCTCTGACTTCTGTCTGGTGGGTCTGAAATTCTAACCTCACGTTTTAACTTCATGCTTCTGAATGAAATGCCTTTTGTACGTGGAAGCAGCTGTGGGCGTCTCCTCTCCAGGGCTCTCTCCCAGGATCTTCGCCTGTGTTCCTATCGGGTTATCTTTTGTTACTGATCTGTTGCAGCTCTTCACATATTTTGAGCATTTAATCATTTGTGTTTTATGAATCTTGCAAATATCTTCTGCTGTTCTGGGATTATTATTTCTAACCCTAGAAAGATATTGTAATTACGACATACCAACGTAACCTTTTTGTGTGCAGCGTCTCACATACGTGGAGTGTCCTCCCCTTGCTTCCACGTGTTGTTATGTCAGAAGTAGTAAGTGCAGACTGATCGTGCTGTTGTCGTGGGACCTGGGCCGGCAGGCTGGAACAGCTGACACCTGCCGTGCAGCTTTCTGGAATATTCTCTCTGAGCTCCTGTGCACCGTTGCTGTGACCACCGTGTGGGCGTGGAAGTAGCTGTACGAGGAGGATTAGTAGAAGAGGGCATGTATAGCATCTCATGTGCCCTGCGCCTGGAGCTTCGGAGGGCCGAGCCGGCCATGCAGAGCTCCCCGGGCTCTGTGTCAGATGCTGTCACAGACCATTCCTCCTGTGTGCCCCGAATGTACCCTGAACCCCTGGCTCCCTGCCACCTTAGCTTTCTGTAATGGGAACAAGACGGGACGCACAGTTGGCTTCGTGAGCGTTCCCCCGCGGGCCCCGGCCACCTGATCTCGGACCCTGTAGACAGACACCCCCTGACCTCCCTGCACACCCCAGGAGCAGTCAGCCCCCTCTGGAAGCCCACTGCCACCCACCTTTTGGGGTGGAGGTAACAAGAAGAAATGGCAAGGGGGTTGCCGGCACCAGCCTTTGGTCAAGATGAAGAATTTTTTTGTTTTTGTTTGTCTTTAGTGTTGACAACTGTACAGTGACTGTCGGCTTTAGCAAGCCGTCCAACACTGCACAGTTTTCCTCTCAAGTCGTTCTTCGTACGCCTGTAATCGCCTCCTCTCTTTAATTTTCTTTTGTTTAAATTATATTTATTTTGTCATTGTTAACTCTAGAACAAATTGCTTTTCTCTCTGAAGGGTTTGTATTCATGAGACTTGTAGACGGGGAGTTGTATCTGCGGATAATATAACTGGGTCGTTCATTGTGTCTTTTCATTAACGTCTTGCTTTAGTGTGGCACGTCTGTTACCATTGATGAATCAGTATAAATACATGATTATCCACAACTGTTGATGGTTTATGTTTGGGCTCATGCTTTGTGTCACACATACTCATTGTGCTTTTATCTTCACGAACAGTGAAATGTGCATTCCTGACATGGGAGGGATAGCCATTCATTCAGACTCGGCCTCTTGTGGGACAGTGAGATTTTCCACAATCCCAGCACCACCTTTTTCATCCGCTGTTTGGAATTCTCTTGTTCGAAAGAAAGAGCCACGATGAAAGTGGGCGGGTAAAACTTACACAGCGGTTTGGGTGTCAAAGTACTTCTCAACATGAAAGAGTTCACTTGAGTTTCTCTGCGTCTGGAGGAAAACTTTGGAGCCAAAGGTGGGAAATCAAGTCTATTTGGATGCTCCTCAGCGTGGTGTTTAAGAAATGCCACCTCTAATGCTGAGTTCAGGTCTGTGTGCTGAGTGGAAGTTCTTAGAGTTCCTGATAATGATACCGCATGAAATCGTATTTCAGGAATAACCCTACGGATCACCAAGTCAAACTGAAACTGATGGGGCACATACTGAGCTGGACGCTAAACCTCTGTCCCCTTCCTTCGTCTGCCCGCTCCTCCCGAAGGAAAGGTGCACGGTCACTGTTTTCTTGTCCTTTTCTGCCCTCCCTCCGGAATCGTGAGATTCACATTTTTGGTTCCCAATCTCAATTTGGAAACTTTTTTCCAACACATAACCATACACGATAGCTCAGAATTAATTAAGCCCATTTCAAATGCCTTATTATGTTTTCTGTGACAAAATTAATTCACCTCTCAGAGTTCATATCTTCTGCTTAGGTTAAATTTTCAGTTTATGCCAGAGCTCTTGAACATTTATCATTTGAAGCATATTTTCCTCATCCTGAGCAAGCTGGTGGTTAATTTTACTGCTTTTCACTTGCTCACTGTTTTAACGAACTTTGGCATTTCTAGTGTTTCCTAGAAGAAATCCTATAGACATGGAAGTGTACCATTTGGGGTCCCACTGCTGTCGTTAGGACACCCGGTCGGAGGCCTCTCCCGAACCTGTCTTCCACAAGAACGGCTGCAGTCACCGACGTGGAGCACGCGCAGCCCTCCCGGACTCCCGTGGAGTCATGTGGTCCATGCCTCTTGCACTAGAACAGCACTGCATTTCCCGTTTAGGTAATAAATCACCTAGGATATTTTAGGATGTGCTCCATATGGTTGTAGGGTTTTTTAATTTAAAATGCAGCATTGGGACACCCAGGTGGCTCAGTTGGTGAAGCGTCTGCCTTCGGCTCAGGTCGTGATCTCAGGGTCCCGGGATCGAGCCCTGCGTCGGGCTCTCTGTTCAGTGGGGAGTCTTCTCGCCCCCCTGCCCCTCCCCCTCCTTGTGTGCTCACGAGCTGGCTCTCTCAAGTAAATAATCTTTTATTAAATGCAGTATTGAAGTTGCAGGCAGTTTTGTTGAGGATTGTTTTTATGGCAAAGGTGAGGAGCATGTGTTCTTCATCAGACATAGCCATCCAGTGACCTGTGTCCCGATAACCGAGCAATGAGAGGAGAGACGCCAGCGAGGCGGCTCCTCCTCAGGCTGCTGGAGAATCAAGAACAACGTGAGACCCGCAGAGCAGAGGGAGATGTCGAGGAAACACGTGCCAAAGCAGTAATCCCCACACGGGGCCCTGCATGACGTGGAAGTGAGACAGAAATGCCGGGCAAAGGTCCTCTGACCTTTGCTGTGAATGCGGGGCAGAGGGCCCGTGCAGTCCCGGTAGGCGCTCTCTGCTGGGTGTCCGCAAGCTGGGCCTCACAGCAGGGTGGCCATGTCCCAGGACCCTGCCCTGTCCCGAGAGGGCACCTTCCGCCCAGCACACAGGCAGATGAGCAGTGGGAGGTCCAGACCGTCTGCGCCATGCAGCAGAGTCGTGCTGCTGAAGGAGAGGGCACACTCCTCCACAGAGAAGCTGGAGTTTCTTCGCTCGTCTGTCTCTGTTTTCTCTGCCCAGCACGGAGGCCTGCTTCATTTCTGATTCCTCTCTGCCTCTGTGCTGGCAGTGTGGGCTCGCTGCACGGCTGGGGACCGTAGGAAATGAGTTTTGTAGGAGTATTTCCATTTAATGTTTTCTAAATGATTAATGAGAATGGTTATACCAACCTAGAGTTAGGCAGGTTGTGACTAGACGTGGGAATCTTCCAGAAAAACAGATCCACTGGGAATGATTTGTCCTTACAGACTTTGACTAGCCCTGTATTTCAGGCGCGCTCTCCCTACAGGAGAGAGGCCTCAGGCTAGTGTGAAAGCTCGCTCAGCACTGCTCGGCCTTGAGCGTTTCATGGAGTCCCAGCGTCAGACACAGGAGGCTGGTCTGGCCAGACTAAGAGAATCAGGTAAAGTTGCTTTTATCTGCTTTTCCTTAAAACAAACAAAACTAAGTCTGTAGCATTGTTAGAGAAGACCCGAGTCCCGTCAAAGCAGTTGTCTGCACTTTGTTGAAGACCGGGAGTGGTTTCCCTGGGGACAGTGGTCGTCCCCCCCCTCAGCTTGTGTGTCCAGACCTGGCCTTGCACTGGGCCCCTGAACCTGCTAAGTGAACGTTTGTCACCGCAGTGTTTCTCCAGCTGTGGCTTTTTCCGGTTTTGTCTCTATGAACAGTACGTTTTTTTTCTAGAAAGAGGCAATTTTTTTTCTTCTTGAATTGTTCCATTTTTCTCTTTCTCTGGAGGCTGCGAGGTGTGTGCTTTCCTCTTGATTTTTAAAGCTATGCAAGAGCTTTTCAGTGGTATCCAAAGAGACGAGGAAGAAGGCTTTTTCACTTCTCCAGGCCTAGCTTCCAGATCTCTCTAAGAAAGTCCTAGGTAGAGACTGCGTGCTTAGTAAGGAAGCCACACACGGGTCTTCTTCACCCACTCGCTTTCTCTTCTGAGCTGTCGAGTTGAGTCCAAACTCCCAGATTCACATCACAGGGAGCCATGTTGAGTGTCACCTGCGGCCACGCTGCCCGGGGCTCTCTGCTGGCAGTGTGGTGCCACGTGCTGCGAGGGGCTCGGGATTGGCAGGTGCAGACGAGCAGGGACACGGAGGTCCTCGGACTGTGCCCAGAGGGAGGCTGATGCGAGGGAGAGGTACCATCAGCACAAGGGGACGCAGTGTGTTCCCTGCCACAGAAACGCATCCTGTCTGCACGGGAGCAGCAGTGGACAGAGGAGTAGACGGCCTAGTGACAGCAAGGGATCCGGGAGTTCCGTGTCGTTGTTCCCTCTCACTGTCACATCAGGGCGAGGGGGCACCATTAGTAGTTCTAAAATAACATGCTTCATTTTTTTAACGTAAAAGAACTTTGCTTCACTAGTATTAGTTCTGTGATTTTATCCGTGTCCTCACGTTCAAGGAAGACATGGGTGAATTTTATCTTTTCCCCTCTTGAAAAGCCACTGTAGGAGCTGCTGTACCCACTCAAAACAAGGGAGCCATGAAACCGCACGTGGAGGGCAGGAGGAGTGGGGACCGCGGGTCACCTCTGCTCGGGCCGGGTCACCTGTGTTCGGGCCGGCTCTGCGCGTGGGGCAGATGCCGGGACGTGCCCGGCAGGGCTCACGCGCACTCACGGTTTCTGCACTCTCCCGTCCCCTCACCCCGGTTCATCTCTGAACACCTGTATTTGTTCTAGAAAGAGCAGGCGATAGCAAGGGAACAACATGTGACTAAGGAGGGAGGCTTCCGTCGTGCGATGTATGATGGGTATTGTAACACTGACTGCTAGCTCTAATTCGACCCTAACGAACGAGGCTGTGCATGTTGAGGCACGTTTAGACAAATATAAACTGTGGCTTGACAGCCTAGGGGTCAAGTGTAAGCCTACACTTTAAACTCACCTCAGGGAAGTAATGGTTCATATGAGGGCTTTTCCAGCTTTCCTATGCACTCAGGCCCCCTGGGGCCTTGGCAGAGGCGGGTTCTGGCGCAGCAGGTCCCAGTGGGGCCCCAGTCTGCAGCTGGGGGAAGGACCACTCTGAGAACCAGGGTTCTATGTAGTTCCCCATATTCCATAGGGTTCCTGTTAGCTTTGAGCCCACCTTGTGTGTCTGATTGCTTTCCGCAATCTGTTGATATCTTCCTCTACCTGCCTGCGTATCTTTATGCAATTAAAATAATTTTAATTTACTTTCATCTCTTTCAGCTAAAAGTATTTCATTTGAATCTGTGAACTTTGCAGCTACTTACACCATACAGAAAAATTACATTTTTGTAACATTCATCAAACTACAGACTACTTTTCTGTGGTTTAACTATGAACAGACCGCATGTTTTCACCAGTGGCACCCCACAAGTTCATGTGCAAAGTCGTTGGTACTTAGCAGTTTCCATAGAATTCAGTCTGTACCTAGTTAGGCCCTTAGGTCAGCCCACAAAAGCCTATTGAATGTATCTGGAATAGAGTACTAATATTACTGTTTCAACTATAACTGGCTACCATATTTAGTATTTCTAAGAAAAAATATTTTTTTATTCCAATTTGAGATCCCCAAAACAGTCTGTTTTTTTTTTTTTTTCCTTAAGGAATGGATCTAGTCTTGTCTTTTTTCATGTGGCCTTCTGCATACCCCAACAGTGCTTATTGAAAATTACATTTTCCTTTTCAATAATTCGGGGATACTGTTTTTCTTGTACACTAAATTCTGAGTGCAGTTGAGCTTCTCTTTTTAAATTAATATTTATTGTTAGGATTCTTTCAGGTTTACAGAAAAGTGGAACAGATAGTACAGAGAGTTCCGTATACTCCCTTTTCTGCATAGTTTTTATTAATATCTTGTATTGTTAACATCTTGCATTTGTGTGGGACATTTGGTACAATAGGTTGGTACATTGTTATTAAAATCCGTCCTTTGGAACTCACTCCTGCTGTTGTACATTCTTTGAGTCTGGACAGACAGATAATGGCGTGTATCTACCGCTGTCGTATCCCTCAGAATTCACTGCCTTTAACATCCTCAGTCTTCGGTCTGCTTGTCCTTCCCTCCCCGCCAGCCCCAGGAAACCACCGATCTTTTTACTGGCTTCATAGATTTGCCTCTTGCAGATTGTTTTATTGCCAGAATCACGTAATCTGCAGCCTTTTCAGGCTGCTGCTTCTACGTAGCCATGTGCATTTAGGATTCCTCCAGGTCTTTTCATGGTTTGGTAGCACACTTCTTTTTAGTACTGAAAAATACTCAGTTGTCTGGATGTACCACAATTTATTCATTCATCTATCAAAAGACATCTTGGCTGCTTCTGGTTTTTGGCAATGACGAATAAAGTTGCTGTCAACATTCTTGTGCCGGGTTTTGCGTGGACATAGATTTCGAAGTTACTTGGGTAAATACCTAGGAGCAGTACTGTTGGATTATATGGTAAGCCTGTATTTAGTTTTGTAAGTAACTGCGAGGCTGTCTTCCAGAACAGTTACACCATTTTGCATTCTCACCAGCGATGAATGGGAGTTCCTGTTGCTCCACATCTTCGCCAGCATTTGGTGCTGTCAACTTTCTGGATTTTAACCGTTCTAATGGGTCTCTAGCAGTATTATTGCATTGTTGTTTTAATTTGCAGTTTGCAGCTCCCTGATGACATATGTATGATGGGGAGCATTTTTCATGCTTTTTTATCATCTGGATACCTTTGTCGAGGTACCTGTTCAGATCTCTTGTCCATTTATTGAGTTGTTTTCTTGTTGATTTTTAAGAGTTCTTTGTATGTTTTAGACACAAATCCCTTCTCAGGTGTGTGTTTTGCTGGTATTTCCTCCCAGGCTTTGGCTTGTCTTCTTGTTCTCTTGACATTGTCTTTGACGGGGCAGTTTTTAATTTTAATGAGTCCAGTTTTTTTCTTTTATGGGTCATGTTTTTGGTTTTGTGTCTAAAAAGTTATCACCAAACCCAGTTCACTTAGATTTTCTCTTGTGTTCTGTTCTAGACTTTTCATGGTTTTGTGTTTCATATTTAGGTCTGTTACCTATATTGACTTAAGTTTTGTGAAGGATGGAAGGTCTATGTTGAGATTGATTTCCTTTCCCCCCACATAGCGGTCTAGTAGTCCCAGCATCGTTTGCTGAAGGGACTGCTCTTTCTCCATTGACTTCCCTTTACTTCTCTGTCAAAGATCAGTTGACTGTGTTCATGAGGCCTATTTCTGGGCTTTCTGGTCTGTTCCATGGATGTACTTGTTCTGTTCTTTTGCTAGTGTCAGCCTTTGTTACAACAGCTTTATAGGAAGTCGTAGAGTTGGGTGGTGTCTGTTCTCCCACTTCGCTCATCTCTGCAGTGTTGCGTTAGATATTTGCGATCTTTTGCTGCTCCACGGAAACCTGGGAGTCAGTATGTCCGCGTCCACGGAACAGCATGGGGGTTTTGACTGCGATTGCCTTGGATCTGCAGATCAGGTTGTGCGAATGGACACCTTGGCAATGTGGAATCTTCCTGTCTGTTCACATGGAGCATCTTTCCATTTATTCACATCTTTTTTGCTTTCTTTCACCAGAGCCTTACGGTTTTCCTCAAAGATCTTGTACGTATTTTGCCAGATTTATATCTTACTATTTCATTAATGTTGCTGTTAATATAAATGATATTGTGGTTTTTGTGTTTTTATTTTAAGAAGTATTTCTTCACTCTTTTTTTTTTAAAGATTTTATTTATTTGTGAGAGAAAGAGAGAATGCACGAGAAGGGGGGAGGAGCAGAGAGAGAGGGAGAAGCAGGCTCCCCGCCGAGCAGGGAGCCCAGTGTGGGGCTGGATTCCAGGACCCTGAGATCATGACCTGAGCCAAAGGCGGATGCTTAACTGACTGAGCCACCCAGGCGCCCCAAAGGTGTTCTGTTTTTAATTTCAAATTTCAGTTGTTCCTTGCTGGTGTAAGTCAAACCAATTGACTTCCAGATTAACCTCGTCTCCTGTTTCTTTAGTTGCTTATTTCTTGAGGAAGATTTTTTTTGTGTTTTTGTTTTTTGTCAGTTCTTTGGGATTTTCTGCATAGATGATTTTATCATCTGCAAAGACAGTTTTATTTCTTCCTTTCTAATCTAAATACCTTTTTCCTTTTTTTTTTTTTTTTTTTTGGTCTTACTGCACTAATGCGGACTTCTAGTATGATGTGTAGTAGGAGCAGTAAAAAGAGGACATCTTTGCCTTATTCAAGGTCTTGGGGGAAATCATCTAGTTTCTCATCATTAAGGCTGTTGTCAGCTGTAGGTTTCTGTAGATGTTCCTTATCAAGTGGAGGACGTTCTCTGTTCCTTTGCTGAGAGCTTTTATCATGAGTGGGTGTTATAGTTTGTCAGATGTGTTTTCTGCATCTGTTGGTACACCGTGTGACTCACGTAGCTTCTTTGATGTGATGGGTTATACTGCTTTTTGAGTACTGGACCAGCCTTTCATACCTGGACTAAACCCCGCTTGGTCATGGTGTATAATTCTTTTTATATACCTTTGGGTTTGATTTGCTAATTTTTTGTTGGATTTGCTAATTTTTGTTGGATACCTTTGGGTTTGATTTGCTAATTTTTTGTTGGATTCAGTTTAGTTGGATTTGATTTGCTGATTTTGTTGAGGATGTTTGTATCTGCATTCCTGAGCCATACTGGTCTATAGTTTTCTTTTCCTGTAACGTCTTTGTCTAGTTTTGGTTTTAGGGTACTGCTAGCCTCTTAGAATAAAATAGGAAGTATCTGCTCTGCATCTGTTTCCTGGAAGAGAGTGTAGAGAATTGGTATCATTTCTTCCTTAAATGTTTGGTAAAGTTTACCAGTGAAACCATCTAGGCATGGGGCTTTCCATTTTGAAAGGTGATTATTTCTTGATTTAATTTTTAGTATCTTACTGGCCTATTCAGATTCTCTCTTCCTCTTTGTGTGATTTTTACTAAATTGTGTCTTTCAAGAAATTGGTCCATTTCTTCTAGGTTCAAAATTTGTGGACATAGAGTTCTTCATAGTATTCCTTTATTATCCTTTTAATGTCCATGT
This sequence comes from Ursus maritimus, assembly GCF_017311325.1. NCBI lineage: Eukaryota > Metazoa > Chordata > Mammalia > Carnivora > Ursidae > Ursus > Ursus maritimus. The sequence goes on along the minus strand of NW_024426774.1, from coordinate 7,493,653 downwards.
AATCAGTAGTGATGACCCCTCTTTTATTTCTAATGTTAATAATTCATGTCTTCCCTTTTATTTCTTTGTTAGCCTGGCTAGATGTTTATCAGTTTTACTAATTTTGTCAAAAGACCAACTTTGAGTTTTGTTGGTGTTCTCTGTTGATTTCCTGTTTTCAATGTCATTGATTTCTGCTTTAATTTTTATTTCTTTTCTTTTTCTTCTATATTGTCTTTCTCTAGTATTCTAAGGCGGAAGCTTAGATGATTGATTTTAAGATTTTCTTTCTCTTCAAATATGTTCATATAATGCTGTAAAATTCCCTCTTAGCACTGCTTTTAGAACATCTCACAGGGGCGCCTGAGTGGCACAGCGGTTAAGCAGCTGCCTTCGGCTCAGGGCGTGATCCCGGCGTTATGGGATCGAGCCCCACGTCAGGCTCCTCCGCTATGAGCCTGCTTCTTCCTCTCCCACTCCCCCTGCTTGTGTTCCCTCTCTCGCTGGCTGTCTCTATATCTGTCAAATAAGTAAATAAAATCTTTAAAAAAAAAAAAAAAAAAGAACATCTCACAAATTTTGGTAAGTTGTACTTTCATTCTCCTTTAGTTCCAGATGATTTTGCATGTCTTTTTAAATGCAGAAACTCCCTCTGGTACACAGGCATTTGCGAGTGTAAGCAGCAAGTAGCTCCCCACCACCTCGTCACACACTCAGCTCTTTCACAGATCGGGTTTGGGAACGTGAGGTACAAGGTTTGTTTCTGTGCTTATCTTACAGAACTTACGGAGTTCTAGAGACATTCTCTGTCTGCAGGTGAATTCTGACCCACACGGGAATGATTATCGCCTGTTGTTTACTTGATATGAAGGGGTGGAGATGACACAGCTGACACCTGGCCTGCCGAGGCCACGGTCCCATAGCTAGTGATGCTCACGGTCGAGACACCTCTCTCCAGGGAGCAGAAACAACTCCTTTCAATTCAAACATTTAAAATTCAATAATTGTCACCTTTCTTTTCTCTGGACTTACAGTCACCATAGAACATACTTTTTGTGGCGTTCCTTATTTGTGACTTCCCTGTAGAGCTTTCTTCTGTCTTTAATACTGAGCATCCTGCCATTTCAAGGTAAGAAGCAGCTCCGTTGAGAAGCCATCTTGGTGTGGCGCGTGACAACTCTCCCTGATGATTAGTGGTCAGGCGGCAGGCAGACTGAGGCACAGAGAGGCCGAGTCGCGTGCAGGTGTCACATAGCTTTCTAACCATCTTCCAGACTATATTCTGGATCCAGACATTGACGCCTCCAGTCTGTATCGAAGAGCCCTCTTCTGACTTCAGGATCGCCCTGTGTTGTCATGTTCATACCCATTATCTCAGGTGTGACCAGCGCAGGCTGTTTGATAATTTTGATGGTTTTTATGTACTTTGTGTATATGCGATATGTCAAATTCCAAATCCTATGAGAAGAGACATGACGTCAATAAAAACGTTCCCTTATTCTGAGAGACGATGCAGCCACATCCAAACACGGTATATAAGTTCATTTCAGGTGCAGCCCTTCTTCAGAGAGCTGCCCTCATTCCCCTCAGCACACGGATGGAGTGTTCCCTGGGGGGCGGAGTTTTCAAGTCTAGCTCCCTTGCCTCCTGTTAGGGCACCTCTGAGAGAGAGCCTTGGTGCCAGAGCCATGCACACGTGTGCACACACACATGTGCACACGCACTTGCACACCACCGAATCAGGCTAAGCTCCAGCCTCAGAACCTGGGCCTGAGACACACCTTCGCTCACTTTCCTTCCCTGGTCCTGCAACCCCGACATCCTTACGTGCTTGCAGAGCCTCCTTTCAGGGTCTCCTTCTAGGGACCCCAACGTAAGCAACCTCCTACTTCCGCTTGTCATACCAAAAAAATATTTCAAACATCCATGAGTGTTTTGTGGTTTCTTTTATTGGAGGAAGAAGCAGTCCCTAGTTAAAGCACAGCTATGGAAACATTAGTGACATCCACCTTTCTCCTTTGATAATTGTCTAGAACATATGTATATACGGCTTTACCGAGAAAACCAACATACATTTTATAATTGACACCATTGCATACTTTACCAAGAAATGAAGGGATTCTGTCATCCTGTCTGCTGGGACGTTGGCGGTTCCCTCCGTCAGGTGTGTGAAGTCGGAAAGCGTGCTGAGTGATAGCACACTAACTCAACTCTGACTTTGGTTCTAGGCTCCATGGTCCCCTTTTCGATGCGGATCTTACACGCGGAGCTTCAGCAATACCTGGGGAATCCGCAGGAGTCCCTGGACAGACTGCACAAGGTGAAGGCCATCTGCAGCAAGGTAATGACGGCTCCACGGTGACCCGCTCTGCCCGTCTCCCCTCCTGACGGAGAGTCTGCCCTCAGAGGGAGCGCACCACAGTGCTCCCTACCCAACCCACCCCAGCAACCGCCATCACCACTTCCCCCAGAAAGGGTGACCCGGGTCATCATGACCACAGGAGTCTTTGTTCTCACAAAAATGGTTTTGGGGGCAGTGCATGTTTTTTGGCAAAACTTGGGGCCTGAAATCCTTCTTCCTTAGTTTTGTTGTTGTGGAGGAATAGTTGGCATACGATACTGTATCTGTTTCAGGAGTACCACAGAGCGATTCAGTATTTATACGTTAGGAAATCGTCACCATAGAAAGCTGTAATAATATTATTGGCTGTATTCCCCATGCTGTCCGTTACGTCCCTGTGTCTTACTGTACATCTGGAAGGTCTGCTTCTCCTAATCCCCTTCCCCTGTCTCATCCATCCCCCTCCCTCTGGCAACCATCAGTTTATTCTCTGTGTCTCTGAGTCTGTTTCTGTTTTCTGTTCATTTTGTTTTTTAGATTTCACATGTAGGGGCGCCTGGGTGGCTCAGTCGTTAAAGCGTCTGCCTTCGGCTCAGGGCGTGATCCCGGCGTACCGGGATCGAGTCCCACATCGGGCTCCTCCGCTGGGAGCCTGCTTCTTCCTCTCCCACTCCCCCTGCTTGTGTTCCCTCTCTCGCTGGCTGTCTCTCTGTCACATAAATAAATAAAATCTTAAAAAAAAAAAAAAAGATTTCAAATGTAGGTGAAGTCATACAGTATTTGTCTTTGACTTAGTTCACTTAGCAGAATAGCCCGTAGAGCCAGCCATGTTGTTGCAGATGGCAGATTTCACTTGTTACGGCTGAATAATATTCCATTGTATATATGTACCACACCTTTTTTATCCAATCGTCCACCGATGGGCAGTGAGGGTGCTTCCATATCTTGACTATTGTAAATAATCCTGTGATGAACATAGAGGTGCATATGTCTTTTAGAATTCGTGTTTTCGTTTTCCTCAGATAAATACCCAGAAGTAAACTTGCTGGATCGTACAGTAATTCTATTTTTAATTTTTTGAAGAACCGCCATATTGTTTTCCAGAGTGGCTGCTCCAGCTTACTTTCCCCCAGCAGTACACAGGGTTCCCCTTTCCCTGCATCCTCACCAGCACTTGTTTCTTATCTCTGGTACTAGCCGTTCTGAGGCACGTCACATGATACGTCCGTGTGGTGTTGATCTGCATTTCCACAGTGGTTAGTCATGTGGAGCACCTGTTCAGGTGCCCGTTGGCCGTCCGTATGTCTTCTTTAGAAAACTGGCTTTTCAGGCTCTCTGCCTGGTTGGGTTTTTTTATGTTGAGTTTTCTGAGCTCTTTATATTTTGGATATCAGATATGTCCTTTGCAAATATCTTCCTCGTATTCAGTACGTTGCCTTTTCATTTTGTTGCTGATTTCCGTTGTTGTGCAAAAGCATTTTAGTTTGATATAGTCCCGTTTGTTTATTTTTGCTTTTTTGTTGTTCTTGCCTGAGGAGACAGATCCAGAAAAATACCACTAAAACCAGTGTCAGAGAGCTTACTGCCTATGCTTTATTCTAGGAGTGTAATGGTTTCAGGTTTTATATTTAAGTCTTTTCTGTTTTTAATTCATTTCTCCGTCTGGTGTAAGAAAGTGCAGTCTGGTTTCATTCTTTTGCCTGTGGCTGTCCAGTTTTCCTGACGTTTATTGAAGAGACTGTCTTTTCCCCGTTGCATATGCTTGTGTCCTTTGTCATAGATTAATGAACCATAAAAGTATGGGCTTATTTCTCAGCTCTCTGTTCTACTCCATTGGGCTATGTGTCTGTTTTTGTGCCAGTACCATACTGTTTTGATTATTATAGCTTCTAGTATAGTTTGAAATCAGGGAGTATGATACCTGCAGCTTTGTTCTTCTTTCTCAGGATTACTTTGGCTATTCAGGGTTTTTTGTGTTTCTATACAAACTGTAGGGTTGTTTGTTCTAGCTCTGTGAGAAATGCCATTGGTGTTTGAACAGGGATCGTGTTGAATATGTAGACTCCTTTGGGTATTCTGACAACACTCTTCCGGTCCTCAGCACAGAATATCTTTCCATTTATTGGCATCATCTTCAGTTTCTTTCATCACTGTCTTCCCATTTTCTGATTACAGGGCTTTCACCTTCTTGGCTAAATTTACTCCTAGATATTTTATTCTTTTTGATGTGTAGTTGTACATGGCATTATTTTCTTAATTTCTCTTTCTGATAGTTTTTATTGTATACAAATGCAACAGATTTCTGTACATTGATTGCGTGTCCTGCAACTTTAATGAATTCCTGTATTGGGTCTACTGGTTTTTGGGTGATGCTCTAGGGTTTTCTGTATATGGTATCAGGTCATCTGTGAATAGTGACAGTGTTACTTCCTTTCTAATTTGGGATGCCTTTTATTTCTAATCTGATTGCTACACCTGGGACTTCCAATAATAGGTTGAATAAAAGAGTGGGCAGCTTTAACTTGTTCCTGATCTTAGAGGAAATGCTTTCAGTCTTTTACCATTGAGTATGTCCGCTATGGACGTGTCATATATGGCCTTCCTCCTGTTGAGGTACATTCCCTCTGTATCCACTTTGTCGAGAGTTTTTATCATAAACGGACAGTGTCAGATGCTTTTTCTGCATCTGTGGGAATATCATAGGATTTTTATTCCTCATTTTGTTAATGTGGTGTATCACATTGATCGATTTGGGGATATTGAACCAACCTTCCATTCCTGGACTATATCCCACTTGATCTTGGTGTATGATCCTTTTATTATATAGTTGAATTCAGTTCGCTAAGACTTTGTTGAGGATTTTCATCTGTTTTTCATCAGGGATGTTTGCCTGAGATTTTCATTTCTTTTTTTTTTTTTTTTTCCCTAGTGTCTTTATCTGATTTTGGTATCAGGGTAATTCTGGCCTCGTAGAATGAACTTGGAAGTGTTTCTTTCTCTTCAATTTTATGGAATAGTTTGAGAAGGATAGGTATTAACTCTTTTTTTTTTCTTCTCTTTTTTTTTTTTTTAAAAGATTTTATTTATTTATGTGACAGAGAGACAGCCAGCGAGAGAGGGAACACAAGCAGGGGAGTGGGAGAGGAAGAAGCAGGCTCCCAGCAGAGCAAGGAGCCTGGTGTGGGGCCGGGACCCAGGACTCCGGGATCACGCCCTGAGCCGAAGGCAGACGCTTTAACGACTGCGCTACCCAGGCGCCCCAAGGTATTAACTCTTTTTAAAATGTTTGGTAGAAGAGCGCCTGGGTGGCTCAGTCGTTACGCGTCTGCCTTCGGCTCAGGGCGTGATCCCGGAGTCCTGGGATCCAGCCCCACATCAGGCTCCTTGCTCTGCTGGGAGCCTGCTTCTTCCTCTCCCACTCCCCCTGCTTGTGTTCCCTCTCTCGCTGGCTCTCTCTCTCTGTCAAATAAATAAATAAAATCTTTAAAAAAAATAATAACATAAAATATTTGGTAGAAAACACCTGTAAAGCCGTCTGATCCTGGACTTTTGTTTGTTGGGAGATTTTTGATGACTGATGCAATTTCATTATTAGTAATTGGTCTGTTCAGATTTGCTATTTCTTCCTTATTCTGTCTTGGGGGAGTGTATGTTTCTGGGAATTTATCCATCTCACCTAGGTTGTCCAGTTTGCTGGCATGTAATTCTTCTTTAGTATTATTGGCAGATTAAAAGCAGGGAAATACTCTCTTGTGTAAAAATCATATGTCCTTAAATGTTGCAGACCGTTCACACATCCTGCAAATACTGCAGGCACCTGCCTCGTGTCTTACAGAGGCACTGGAGCAATATTTACAGAGATAATGGTTTAAATGTTCCAGAATCAAAGCAAATTATACTGTATGACAACTGTCATTCAAAATACTGACTCCACAGGCAGGCGAGGCTCAGAAGTGCTCTCTGAACTGTTGCTGGGAAGTAGCAGTGATGGGGAAGGCGCCCAGCTGCGTCAACAGAAGACGGGATCCACTTAGTGAGATTGCGAGGAAATAGGGGCTTTAGAGTCTCTCCGCCGCTAGACTGCGGGCAGATGCCCAGATTTCTCGTCCGTAGGATGGAAGTAAAGTGCCTTTCCTGCCTGCCTCGCGGCCTGCCGTGCGGGCTGAGTGAAGCCGAGTCTCGGAGGGCTTTCCGAACTGTGACGACAAGCAGTTGGGAGCGTTACTGCTCTCTTTTAAATGAGATTCGATTCGTCCAGGTCCTCCTCTCCGTTTCCGGTTCCTCTTGATGGCAGTTCTGTGGAAGTCTTCCCAGGATGGTGGTGTCCTCGGGACTCGGGGCAGGGAGGTAGGCGGGAGGTAGGCAGGCTCCTCCCTGCACAGAGTGGACCTCACTCAAGCATGAGCAGGCATCCTGGCACCTTACACCCTCGAGCTTGTACCAGCTCCTGGTTTCTAGAACTTCAGAGACAAACGGAAAACCTGTTTTCTTTCTTACTCACTGATCAGTTGACGGGGCATTAACCAACATTTTTTTTAGATTCTAACACTTTTCTCCTTGAACCTTGAAACACAGTTAAGATAGAATTATTCTCAGAGATAAGAAACACATAACCTGTTACTGAGAAATGTGAACTCAGTGATTGTCTACCCTGTACACAGCTGATTTGCCTCCATATGGACTTGAGAGGAAATTCCAAGCGTTACAGGGACTTGAGTGTGGGAGAGAGACAGGAGTTCTGCAGGTCAGTTTTCCGGCTCTGAGGCATCCTGCATTTACAGTGTTGAGCTCCTTGAGGGCAGGATGCAGGGTCCCGGTGGGATGTGGGGGCAGGTCTTTCGCCACCACTGCTCTAGGCTACTCGTACACTTTTTTTTTTTAAGTAATATTTTTTTATTGTATTATGTTAGTCACCATACAGTACATCTCTAGTTTTTGATGTAAAGTTCCATGATTCATTACTTGCTTATAACACCCAGTGCACCATGCAATACCTGCCCTCCTTACTACCCATCACCAGCCTATCCCATTCCCCCACCCCCGAAGCCCTCAGTTTGCCTCCCAGAGTCCATAGTCTCTCATGGTTCGTTCCCCTCTTCTGTTTACCCCCCCTTTCTTCTTCCCTTTCTTCTCCTACCGATCTTCCTACTTCTTATGTTCCATAAATAAGTGAATGGTTGGGTGTCCACACTAAGTTCGGCATCAATATGGTGACCTCCCGGGAGCGGAGGACCGCCAGGTTGCCTAAGGAGCGGCGAACCGGCCCAGGTCGGAAACGGAGCAGGTCAAAACTCCCGTGCTGATCAGAACTCGTACACCTTCGGGGCGCCTGAGTGGCACAGCGGTTAAGCGTCTGCCTTCGGCTCAGGGCGTGATCCCGGCGTTATGGGATCGAGCCCCACATCAGGCTCCTCCGGTATGAGCCTGCTTCTTCCTCTCCCACTCCCCCTGCTTGTGTTCCCTCTCTCGCTGGCTGTCTCTATTTCTGTCAAATAAATAAATAAAATCTTTTAAAAAAAAAAAAAAAAAAAAAAAAAAGAACTCGTACACCTTCTACCAAGCACTTCCTGCTCGCTGGGAACCAGCTGCTGGTCCTAAGCATTTTTCATGTATTAGCTCATTTAATCCTTACACAAACCCTATAACTATTACCCCACTTTATGGCTGAGTGAACTGAGGCACAGAGAGGCTGACTAACTTGTCTGTGATCATGTGATCTGACCCAGGTTGTCTGGCTGTGGGGTCCGTGTTCCAAATCACACACCTGCCCTCACTGTGTCATGTCCCAGTTGAAGTGAGAAAGACCCAAGATCTCCCTCCCTGTGCCAGCGTCTCTGCTTCATCCAGTAGGAACACGTCTTGCTGTGTCTGAAGTACCCCCTCACATGGGCCGATCCTGGAGATGGGGTCATGCCTCTGCTCTGTTGCACCAGGTCCCTCCTCAGACTCCAGTGGTCTCATCCCGAGGTGGCCAGGTGATGACAGCTGACCGCTCAGTGTGGGCAGGAGAGGGAAACCAGGTCTCACGCCGTCACACCACGAGAGCCTTTCTCTTAGGCTGACATGGCTTGGAGGGAGATAAGACAGAAATAGCGTAGGGACTCGCCACCAGTGCGTGCGTGTGGCTTGAGTCTCCCAGGTGCCACCTGCTTCTTACCGTGTGAAGATCCTGCCACACGTCACGGACGCCACGGTTTCTCTTGCGGCATGACCCGAATGGAAGCCCGTTCTTCTTTTGGTGCTTCCTTGATGACATGGCAGGTGGTTCTCATTCTGGAAGAAAGGCAAGCAGTTGGTCCTGGAAGAGGTACTGTGTTGGTCTCTGGCCAAAAGGGTGTTCATGGCTAATTTCAACGTGTAATTTCTTTGTGTTCCTTTACATGCCAACTTAAAACTCGTCCCTGCCTCCAAAGACAGGTAACCCATGTTCCATGACTGGTTGGTGCTAAAGAGAAAGCACGATGGTGCCTGTAGTCCCCTCGGGTCCCCACCGCCATCACCCCAGCAGATAAGCTTCCTCTCTCATCCTTCTGGGTAGCCGTGTGGCTCCCCGGCAGGCATCCCTTCCTTTCCCAAGCTGGCTACATGCAGAAGTGAGGCTGGGTCCAGCTGGACATCCCGCCAGGCACTTTGGAGCCCAGAGAGGTTTGTCTTTTTCTTTTTTTTTTTTTGGAAGACTACACCTTTATTTTCTTAATTTCAATTCAGTTTAATTAATACATAGTGTATTATTAGTTGCAGAGGTAGCGTTCAGTGATTCATCAGTTGCATACAACACTGTTCCATGTGATGTGGAATTTGAGAGAGGTTTGCGTTTGACCCAGCTGTGGGTCAGGATGGCTCTGTCTGGGCTTGTTCGTCTGGCACATGTGTCTGAGCACCTGCCGTGCATGGAAGGGAGCACAGTTCGCCCGTGTCCTCTGCCAGCGTCCTGGACAAGTGCTTGTCTCAGCCCGTCGTGTTCTGTTCGAGCTGCTCATCAGTACAGCGTGGTCATGCAGAATTACATGGCGGGAAGTCTGTGTTCATGCTAGAATTAATTTACTCAAGGTATACAAAATCTAAAAGCAGGAAAAGCCAGGACAGCACTCTTGGGACGGACGGCATGAACTCGGTGGGTTAAAGTGAGAGCCGCAGCTGGATTGCTTGCACGCACGTCTGCTCTTGGCACGGCCCGTGATCCTCTGCTGTCGCCTCATCAACGAGAGGCCAGAGGTTAGACCACAGGACTCGGGGCTTCCATCCAACACTGGCAGACTGGATTTTTTAGTTTGTTACAACAAATGGGAAATCCAAGGAAGGAGTTAAACCAGAGGCTATTGGCCAACACGGTTCCCTGCATGCTCTGTGCTGTTTCCTGGGTCATTCAGTGCCGCCGCCGCCCCCCCCCCCGCCCCCAGGTGTGCCAGAGGTTGAGCACCCACTATGACCACAATGGTCGTGGGGTCGCCATCAACACACGAGCAGCGCTCACACCGGAACAGATGCTGCGTGGCGTGTCTTACACCGTTGCCTGCACTGACGCTCACGATAACGGAGCTAATGGCGCCCCACTGTACAGATGTGGAGGCTGAGCCTCGCCGACTGAGTCGCAGGCTGTGACAGCTGGCAGAGAGCCTGGGCTAGAACAGGTTGCCCGTTTCCAGGAAGCTGGTTCCTGCTCCTCCATGGGGTCAGACTACGGCCCTTCTGCTGCCCCCAAGTGCAGCGTCGTCCCTGCCGCCTTGGGAGCATGGCCGTCCAGAAATCACCCTAGTGTCGCAACTCCTGCTGCCCTCGCTCTGCGGGAGCTTGGTCTCCAGGGGTCCAGGGAGTGGAGGGCTCTTCACTGGTGAGGAGTCAAAACCATGATGTAGCATCTCAGTTTTTCTTCCTCAGCCCGCATCCCTGTCCCCAGCGTCCTGCCTGACCCAGGCTGGTGGTGCTGAGCTCCGGGGCACGGGCTCAGCGCGGCTCTCACGCACGTGGCTTGGCCTGACGGTGTCCAGCTGTGGGCGTAGAGCCGGGCACCCCCAGTCCACCCCCTCGAGTCTTCAGCGCAGACTGGGACAGGCGGGAGGTCAGTGCCAGGACTGCGTGTGGTGGCCTCATGACCAGGAACCTTGACGCTGGTCTAAGATGCTTTCCTCAAGGACAGTCTACACAACCAGAGTCCTCATTTCTGGGAAGAAAGCAGAGTTACTTAGTTCACATTCCCCGAAGAATTCTCTATCCTGTGTGTTTTCAGTGCTCACGTGGTGTCTGTTGTTGGTCTTCAAGGTCGTTTTTCCAGGCTGGAGGTCAGCAGTGGCTGCAGAGGGAAATGCTCAGGAAGGGGCGAACGTGGACGCCAGGCCAGGGCAGTGCAAGGTTGTCCTCCCTTGGGAAGAAAGGCAGCTGAGGCGTCTCACGCTGCTTAGAGCACACTGCCGTCTGTGCCAACGACACGCTCTGAGCCGTGGGGTCCCATCGTTGCCACAGAGCAGGTTCCGTCCCAGCACGGGTTTCCCGGCTGAGAAGAGACAGCCTCCCATGGCGGCCGCAGTGATGTGGCGGGGGCGCCCAGGAGCAGCTGTGGGTAGAGAGGAGAAATGACCTGTCACCCATGGCTGCCGCCCAGTTGGGCTGTCTTCTCTCTGCAGTTTGGAGCTCTGTTATCCACCTTCTTGGGGTACAGGTAAGATACAGGTCTCCCTTGATTCCACTCTGTGCTGCCTTAACCACAGAAAGAGGACACCAGACGTGGGGTGTCCGGGAGAGGCCAGGCCTGCGGTGTCAGGGCTTGATGTGGTTTCCGGATGGTTCTCTTGGCCCCCAGCCGTAACGTGGGAAGTGTTCATGACCCCATGCTAACTTTCAAAGCCAGCCCGCGGAACTTCAGTTGCAGTACGATCTCAGTGAAGTGAGGCCTGTCCACTGAAGGGAAACTACAGCATCTTGTCAGCTGTGTGGATAACAGGAACACAGACCATTTTGTTCCTTTTTTATTTTCTCAGTTTTATGTTAGCACATGGAAGTTTTATAATCAGACGTTTTTCCTGTTGAAAAAAGCTACATGAGTCTTCAGGGAAAAGGTAGATAGAGGGGACAGGAAGGCGGGCCAGAGACAGGTCTGGCCCGGGGTGAGCAGGGCAGCCCGTGGTTCTCGGCGTCTGTAAGCCAGTCGTGTCCCGAGGAGGCCAGGCTTTCCCTAACATGGAAGACCCCCCCTCCCAGAGCAAGGTGATAGACTCAGCGTATCCGACCAGTGAGCCCGAGGTGAGGTGGTCGGGAATCCTGCCACGGGCCCAGCTTCAGCCCGTCACTCGTGCTCTTTACCAAGTGGTGCAGGGCGCCGGTTTTGCCATAAGGTAGTAAGTGTTTGGTTCAGTGTGACTGTACCAATGAAGAGTGACGCGTACCTCGATTTAAACAGATTTGCCATGCTCCCAGGGCGTGGAAACGAGTGCCCGTGGTCAGAGCAGCCGGTGCCTCCGTCCTACGGGCCCTGCCTCTCTGGCTTCCCTGCAGGCTGTCTCTGCCGCCAGCCCCAAGAGACCTTCACAGGCCGGTTGGGAAACAGCCAGGAGAACATATTTCTAGCTCCATTCGGGTAAGGAGATCCAGTCCATAAGTAACGATGCCCCAGTAGCTGGAGGATGGACACACGGGGTGTGGTTTGAATTCAGCTCTGTCCCTCCCGCACCCGAGGTGAGCCTGGCAGAGGGCACTGTGTAAGAGAAGTGCTAGTTTAAAGACACCCCCCCCCCCGCCAGTGGAAGGAGCCGGGGAAAGACACATGCTTGTGCAGTGTCGGAGTGGTTCTCTGCCGATGTGTGCTGATAAGGCAGAGGGGAGAGCTTTGTCTCCAGGAAGGGTTAATATCTTTTAGTTAAGAAAGGAGCCAAGAACAGTCTTGTCAGCCCCTGCTGGCCAGCTTCTCAGGGAAGCGCTCAAGGAGGCTGGCCGTCAGCATCCCGACAATGTCGGGCCGCTGCCGGGCCCCACTGGACCCAGATGGCGCAGGTGCCCCACTTCCCTGCTGCTCCAGCAGAGAGCACATTGGTTGAGGCTTAATCAGATAAGATGGCAGTGATTGGCAAGTGGAGAGAGGTAACAGAGATCGGAGACAGCTCCCGCGCGTCCTGGCTCGAGGCAGCGTCTCTGCCCTTTGCCATTGATTCTCAGGCTGGGGCTGTGCGTGCCTGGAGAGCACAAGCAGGAGATGATGGGAGCGTGCCCATTGTGGGGGATCAGGGTGGGAGAGGCTGAGGCTTCTGGCCCTGTGCGTGTTCAGAGTGTGCGCTCAAAGGAGCCCAGGAGGGTCCCTGTCATTGGGCTTTTGCAAGATTTGTCATAACTCGTGGTGGAAATTGACACCTTTAGAGACTTCAGATTGCATCATTGCAAATCTTAGGATGTGGACTTGGGAATGTGAACCATAACCTCATGTGGCATCTGACGTAGCAGAAGAGAACCACGGAAGTTAGCGGACGACCCAACCCTGACTCGCTTGTGATCACCCAGCAGAAAGCAGGCCTCGGTGGGAGGAGGTCTGGAATTCTGTGATCCTCGCTTGTGTGTCTTGGCATGGTGTAGTCTCCCTCCGTGGTCTGCATGGAAAGAAGAGAGTGTTCTTTCAAGGTGTGAGGCCCGAAGGACACTGTCCACAGGCCACGGTTGGGAGGGGCCGGAGTCAGGCAGGTGGGGAAGCTTTCCAGGGGCAGCTCTGGCTCTTCCTGGTGGCGTGACTGGCGCTCGTAAGCCCTGAGCTCCTCATCTGTAGATGCAGGGTGTCACCAGCTGCCTCAGGGCTGCGTGCAGGATAGATCTCCGGTGTAGACAAGCAACTTGGCATGGGGCCTGGTCCATGGGAGTGTTTACTAGTCCTTGAGTGGCTGGAAGCAGCTCCAAGGAACCTCTTTTCCAAAAGTTCCCCTAGGAGACTGTGGTGGGGATAGGTAGGTCCTAGGACTTTCTAGAGAAATCTGAGCCCCTCTAGGGCAGACCTGCTCTCACTGTAGTCTGGACTCAAGTAGGTTGTTAGTCTTTGGGTCCTTGAATTAGGGCCAGCTACCAGTTGTCTGTACACCAGATGCTTTGTGCATAAAACCCATTCCCCAGAACTACCCCATGCCACCTGCAGCCCATGACAGCCCACCAAAGGGAGAGGTACGAGGCTCCTTCCCCAGAGCTATCCCACCAGCTGTGGTCCCCAGACCATCAATCCCCAGAGTGTCACCTAAAGCTCATCAAAAGTGCAGGGTTTGGGGGTCACACCACAGGCATACAAATCAGAACCTGAAGTTTAAAATACCAGATGCTAAGGTCATGTGTATGCTCCAGGGTCCATGAACTTAGAGGATTTCTGGAGGAGTATAAATGGGGTGAACCTTGTGGACCAGGCTGGTGCATCCTGCCTCGCTCATTGTGGGAAGCAGACCCAGCAGTGCTTGCCAGTGTCCGACCAGGACGTGGGCCTCAATCATTTTGTCAGGGATAGAAGGGATGGGGAAGGGAAATGGGACCTTACCACGGCTGCAGACTAGACAGTTCAGGCTTTGGGTTGGCAGTGTTTGTGTCACTTTCCTTTACAGAACTAACGTTCTGGAGGTGAGCGCACTGTGAGTGTGTGAAGTCTGCATATCGCATCAGAAGGGACTCCCACTTTCTTTCCTGGGACATTTCTCCTCTTCTGTTGCTGCTCCGGAGTAGCCTGCCCCACCCCACCTCCCTCCTGAGTCACCGCTCCAGCCCCTGGACTCCTGGGGTCTTATGATTCAGCCCAGGCTGCGGATACCATGGCCCCCGAGGTGGGTCCTCAGCAGCCCAAAGAGATGCCATGGGATGAGGCCAAGCCGCCACTCGGCCTTCAGGGTGTCTGCGGCCGTCCCTGCGAGTTCCTCCTCTGCAGCTCCATTGTTGGTTCCTCCGCCTGCGTCCCACCCAGTGATCAGGAGGGTGCCATGCCACCTGCTGCTCTTGTTCTGTGGTTCTTGCCCCTTCTCCTTTCCCATCCACCCTCTATTCCAGCCCAGGTTAGTTAATTCAATAGCACCATCAAGACCTTCTTTCCTGGTCATTTTCTGTTTTCATAATCCTTTATCAGAATACAGATTAGCTGAAAACGTCATTTGACCCGATTTAGACCCTGCTAGGTTCAGCTTGACCCCAGCATGTCTGGAGTCAGTGAGGGACTCCTGCAGGTGCAGAGAGGCCCCGCTCACCCTCCTTGCTGTGTCCACAGGGACCAGGCACATGAACGCCCACAGCCGGTTCTTCATCGGGTTGGGTCATTGAGGGAGATGTTAACAGGCCATCTGATGAACAAAAGGGTTTTTCCCCAAAGCACATGCCCTGAAGACAGTAATGATACAGCCTTTCTTCAATTAACACTTTTTCTCCCCGGCAAAGTCTTTACTCTCCATGCTTTTCTCTCCTTGTCCTGCCACTCAAAAGACACATTCTCTACGCAGATTCCAGTGGTAACAGCTTTTTTTTTTTTTTTCAAGAAAAGGCAAAACACAAAAGAAGCAACCTAAAGTTATTACCCAAACCGTGGAAACCATGTAAAGTGACAGTTGCTCAGAAAGTATTTGATACGTGCCACACCCGTCATGGTGCCCTGGAGGAATGAGACTGGTATTTCACAGGAGTTAAAAACGACCCTCATGTGTAACATATTGATGCTTTTCTTAAAAAGAGAAAACAGCTACCCTATGTCTGATGTCTCTGAGAGGTTTACGAGCATCATAAACCCAGAGTCCGCCATCAGCGGGAGAGCGGCTTCCCCTCCGCTACGCCTCCCTGTGTGGTGAGTGGCGGTATTTAAAGTGTGTCCATGTGAAACATTCCTTGACAGATTGGTTTTCATATAGAGAAGTCTCCTCCTCCTGGGATATATTATCACAAAGTCTAGAAGCAAATGCATTTTTTATGATTTTGTTGTTGGTCTTTGGAATTACCGCAGATCCTAACAAATTTGGAGCAAGGCTTCGCTGAAGACGGGAGCATGAGCAGCGTCACGCAGGAGAACAGACAAGGTCAGTGGCCAGACTTTTCATTAAATAATTATTGAGAGTTGTCAGACGATTTGGCCCCAGAGGTTTTCTTCTATCTCATCCTTTTTCCCTTCTTACTTAGTAATGCATTGGTCCTTGCATGCATTCATTTGCTCGTTCTTGTTTTGGGGAGTCAAACACCAGGCCTGGCACTGTTGATACGTGAAGAGCAAACGTAGACATGAGGGCTGCCCAGAGGCAGCCCTGTTGGGTGCAGAGGACCCGCCTACACCCAGTAATGCAGAAACCAGTGTGGCTTCCACGTTAGGTGCTGGGATGGGGAGGAACCCAGGCCTCCCTGGGAGGGGCGTCCCTGGGAATGGGGCTGCCTGCCAGAGCCACAGCCTTGGCAGGGGGAGTGTGAGGCCCTGCAGTCCTGCAGAGGAGAGGAAGAGGGCCCTGCACACAGCCGAGGAGGCCAGGCCGACGAACTCAGTCTTGACGCTGAGCACTGGGCTGTTGGGGGCCGAGTGCATCTTGAGGTCATCCTGGCAGCAACTTCTTGAGAACATTAGGGATGAACTTCTAATTATGCTTCAAAACCCAACTCAAATGGCACCTCCCTGAGAAGCCCCTCACCTGCTCCTGCCTCAGGGCCTGTCCTCCCCTTTCCCCACAGTGTTGGTCCCACTCAGTCTCACCTCCAGGGGCTTGGCAGTCTCCACCTCCATGTGCCTGACTCAGAGTGGGCTCTGCTAGGCTTCCTCTGAAACTGCTCCGGGAAGACCGATGGGCCGAAAGCAGGCGAGGTGGCCTGGGGAGGGGACACTCCAGGCAGAGAGCCAGCCGCACTGGTGCCCCCTCAGAAAGCAGTTCCTGGAGAGCTAAGGGTCATAATAAACAGATTTCAAGGTGAGAAGGGGAAGAAGTAGCGCTTGAAAGAAGTCTGTGGAGATAAACGGTGGTTCCCTGAGACAGCCTACATTTTATGTTCATTAACAAAAGATCCTGTTGAGAATTTTTCTTTTCACAAAAACGATGCTGTAAGTAGCTAATGTATTTTTAATTGCTGAAAGGCGAAGTGAGTGAAGTTCTTAAATTCTGGCAAGTAAGTTAATTGTGTTCTTAAGCAGTCCAAGAAAAAGCATAATTTCTAGGCAGTTGTTAACCCCACAATTGGCCATTGGTCCTGGCAGCAGCGGGACATTCTGATTCAGTAAGTGGGCAGATCAGGGTAAGGCAGCCTCACTGAAGTACAGTCATTCAAATGTGCCCCCCAGCCCTCAGCTGAACTGTCTGACCCGGCCAGTGTGCCCCCACCACCGCCTCCCCACTCCCTCCTCCCCGAGCCCCCCACCCTCACCCTCTTCCCCGTCCTGGTCCTACTGTGCTCCTGTCCCCCCCATTCCCGCCTTCCTCCTGGGCCATGTGTGTGACCACAAGCCAGCCCTGGCTGGACAGCTCGTGGGGAGCCAGCTTTGGTTCTGCATCATTGCCGACCTCCTCGCTCCCAGGGTGCTCCTGACCTTTTAGGCAGCACTTCCGTGCCCTTCCCACACTGATGCTCACAGTGTCTGTGAAGGCGGGAGGGGAGTTAGTTTTCATCTAAGAGGTTCTGCAGTGGGGCTGGAGAAGGCCGACCTCAGGACGCAGAGCTCGGTGTGCAGATACCCTGCTGGGCGAGCCATCTGCCAGCTCCCCAGCAGAGAGATCTTGCATCTGGACCGCACCCCCAGGCAGGTGGGCAGCGCCTCCCGCAGGTCACTTAGAGAGGTGTACAGCGCCCGGACAGTGGCCCGACTGTGGGTAGACCCATGTGTTCTCTCTCTGTGAGCGAGGCCCTCGTGGGGCCGTGTGGCCTCCTCTGTGCCCTGAAGCTGACCCGTTACCCTCCTGTTCTCCTTCTGTGTCACTTCTGCATCCATTCTCCTCCCCGAGCCAAGAGCGCTGGCCTGATGCCCTGTGCTCAGCAGCCGCGGTGCCAAGACCGTGGCCGAGGGCCAGACGTGCCTCCGACCTGCACACGCTCACCGCTTGCCCTCTCTTGCAGCCTCCATTCAGCTGTGGCGGTCCCGACTGGGCCGGGTGATGTGCTCCATGGCAAACTGCCTGCTCCTGATGAAGGTACGTCCGTTCTGAAAGGGCATGTCAGTGGAAGCTGCGTGGGGTGGCTGGGACCCTGAGGAGGAAGTGCCCCTCTGTGAGTGTGCGGCTTTGCCCAAGCAGAGAGCTCAGTAACACGCTCTTGGATGACGTTAGTTTATACTGAAAGAAATCTCAGCCAAGCATAGACTTTACATTGTCAAGTTTGATTGTTCAAACGGGTTTCGATGATTTAATTAAAATCATCATTCATGCGTGTTCTCTCCCCCCCCCCAATGGTTTTCTCTGGATTCCATCCCAGAAAGGTCCCCGTGGAAGGGGGGCTGTTTTCCCTTGTCCTGACCAGGCCTGCTGACAGATGCCCGTGGCGTCCGGAGCCGGGCTTCCCCATGAGACCTGTGTCTCCGGGACTGCCCCACCCCTGGCCTTCTGGCCCACGAGGAGGCAGCCCACACATCCAGGAGGCTGAACTCAGGTGTTACTCCTTTGTCTCCTCCAGCCTGTTCTCCGCAGCCGAGAGCAGTGTTGCCCGTTCCTCCCTCCTCCGTGAGCCTGCAGCACCACCGCCTGGCTCAGCTGGGGCCTGGGGCAGGCTGACCCGCACCCCGCCCGTGGCACTGCCGCAGCTGCAGGGGAGAGGGGGCCAGGGAAAGCCGCCGCGGGAATCGCGTAGCCACAGACCCCTTCTGGGCGATCATGAGACCGAGACCCTGAGTCCCCCACAGGTCAGCCCAAGGTCATTCCCGACCTTTAGCAAAGCAGAGCAGGCAGTTTCTTGGGGAGTGAGTCCCATGGTTGCCTCTGGTGCGACAGCCGTGTTACACATCCGCCCCTCGCAGCCCCGTGTGTGAGGCCCGTGCCCTGGGCACGGTGCGGACGGCTTGGCTGCGGGCATGCACTCCCAGCACGGCCCTGCATCCACTCGGTCAGGGAGAGGACGGTGGTCTGAACCCGCTTTACAGCAGCCTGCACTGGGTGTGCACATGGCTCCTGTCCATGTGGCCGCTGTAGGGGTGAGACAGGAGGACACCGACAGTGACCCTGCGGCGCCCTTCCTGTCCCGGAGCCCCAGGCGCCGGCTCTGAAGAGGCTCAGAGCTGTCTTTGAAGCCCCTCTGCTCTGACATTCACGCAGCATCCCCAGCACACGGGGTGAAGGACAGCGTGGGGGGGAGGAGCTCAGAGCGTTCTCCCTGCTGTGCGCGCAGCTGGCGGTTCTGACAAGGTGGCTGCCCGTGTGGTGCCCGCCTCCCTCGTGGGTGTGTGGGCCCCGGGTGTGTGTGGGGGCAGCAGGGAGTGTGTTCCCTCCCACCCACAGCCTTGGCAGTGAGCAGATCCCTCCCTAGAGCCAGGGCCCTGTCCCCTCTGCCCCTGCAGACAGGCCATTCTCCCCAACTCTGGAACCCCACGGTCTAGCCTCCTGCCCTGGGGCCACTGCAGCCGCATGGAAAACCCACCAGCTTGTGCAAAGAAAGAGCAGATTGTACATTCACGAGGCTGACGTTTCATTAATCGTGGGGCTGAGACTCCCCAGGAGGGAAGTTACCTGTTCCACTGGTAGATTTTTATTTGCATCGCTAAGACACATTAATAGAAGATTATGGGATAAAAGTGCTCTTGTTGGCTGTCCCGTGGTGGTAGGATACCATCGAGCACCACGTGTAAGCTTTCTGCCTGCTTCGTCAGGACACAAGACAGAGCCTGTTATTGTTTCAAAAATACTTTATGATAAATACAGTTCGTTTGACATTTTCGACTAATCTTCCATTTTTGTGAGTTAAAAAGAGGGAACATTGTGCCATGGAGGCCTAAGTGAGCACATGTGCGCACATTCTCCAGCCGCGTGGGGAGCGTGCACGGCGCTGCCGCCTGTGCGGCCCTCATGTGGGCTGTGCTGCTCGTGCGTGTGTGGCCGACAGCGAGTTACGTCATCAGCCATTCAATTGTTGTCGATGACGTTTCTGTTACAGTGAAGTAAGTAATAGCTTTTCTTATGATCAGAAATCAACTCGTACGTTTCAGCCGCAAATACCCGTAGGACGGGCTGACGGGCCCAGGGACAGTTGTGCCGTGGCCGTGGAGATGCGTCCAGTCCCACGTTTTAAGTGCCACTCCCTTTCCTTAGACCCGTGGCAGTGTTAGGGCGCCACACTGGCCTACAACACGGGTGCGACGCCTGCTGCTTCTGTGTGCTGCCCCCTCTCCCGGCCCCATGTGGGCATCAGCTAAGGGACCACGCAGCCACGTAAACCAGCTTCTTCCCACTCAGTCATCCACACAAACCTTCTGGCTGCAAACAGTTGTAAATGCAGTTTCACGGCCACCAAACCAGTAGCTGCTGCGGGGAAAAGGGTGTGCACTGGGCTAGAATAAGCCTGTCCTGTAAACAGGTCACTCGTGGTCTGCAGGGGGCTAAACTCTCTCAAAAGAGCTCATTTCAGCCATTTTCCTTTTAAGAGGTCATATTCCCTCCACTTCCAGTAAGTAAACCGTTTCAGGCAATGATAATCCACTTAGGGAAGCTCTGTGACACACTCCCGCTCTGCTTTATTTGATAATAGGCTCCGTGAAACATTCCAGAGCCTGTCCCAGAGGCCGCAGCCCAGATGGCTCCCGGGCCATCTCCCAGGCCATCTCCCGTCCAGGCGCAGGAGCAGGCCCCATTAGCACTGCTGACCTCGTGGTGGCCCCGCAGCCGCCGCCTCCCTGTGGTCCGACCTCATGCCGGGAAGCCAGCTTCCCACGTCTGTGGGCCTGCCCTGGTTAATTCTCCCAGGAGAGTCATGCTTGCACAGGTCCACGGCAAAACAGGTCCATCAGAGATCATTGCTGGGTGTTCTAAAGCTGTCCTTTCATGTCAAATTATCTTTGGAAACATTGACTCCTGGCCTCAAATGCTGAAACAGAGCTGTGAGGCAGTGATGTTGGCTTCCGTGGACTTGCACTTCCGTGGAAGTGGGCATGTCACTACCCTCCACATCCTGGCTCTGGCTCTCCACGATGCCGGCTAGAGTGAGTGACGCACAAGCCAAGATTTGGGGCACACGGGCTGGCACGTGTCAGTGACACTCGAGCACTAACAGGAACGTCAGACCTGCCTTTTGCTCACTCTGAAATAGCAGTAAGGATCAGGTGTTCAATTATAGCAGGTGACCTCCCCCTGGAACTCATGGGGGCATCCTGTGCACTCTCAGCTGGGGCCTCAGCCACCGAGGGGCCCCACACCAGCCACCGAGCAGTGGGAGGCACTGCCTCCTCCACGAGAGGTGCCTCTCCCACACCTGCACACGCATCCTCACACGTACACTCGCGATCAAGCTTGCATCGCACTTGCTCACACGTGCTCATGCTTGTGCACCCTCTGTGCTCACACTTGTGCACACGCTCATGGGCCCGCCTAGTTTCTCAGTCGTGCTTGCACGTGCACACTTGCTCATGCAGGTGCACACACCCACGTACAGGCTTGCTTTCTCACACGTGTGCTTCCTTGCACTCAACGCTCGCGCCCGAGCCCACACATCCCCATTTCCACACTTGCACTGACACGCTCGTGCATGTTCACACGCGTGTGCATGCACACCCAACCCTCAAACCGCACAGCCCTGCCGTGGGTGGCAGTGGCAGCAGGAAGCCGTGGGGAGGGACAGGCGGGTGCTGTCAGGTCCTTGTGAGCAGCACATTCAGAATAAAATTGTCTTAATGAGCCTCACTGGAAGGTGCCAGAGTGGAGAGAGTTTTTTCATTCTTTTCCTGCAGAACTGGAGTTTTACTTGTCACCTGTCTTTCTGTAGACCAGTCCAATTAGTACACTAGTAAGTCCAGCCCGGTTTGGCTCAGACTGCAAATGTGGGGGTGACAAAGTGCGTCTGCTGCTGAATGTCTTGTGGCCATGCTGTGACTTCGGGAGAACACGACACCGGCCACCGAGCCTGCTCAGTAAACGTCACAGTGATCGCTGCAGTTGTGGGGAGCCAGAGTTTGGGGGGGGGCACCTGAGACAAGCCGAGGGCCGTGTCCCAGGCGACTCTGGCAAGTAATTTTGTTGCACCAGAGACAGGCAGTTGGCTCCACCTCTTACTGGATGGACAGGGTTTTCATGACCCAGCATTGGCCAAGGGCCCCCCTCGGGCCAGTACTGGGGGGCGGCAGGGGAGTACAGGCATGGTTAGGCCGTGCCGCTCCCACAGGGCGGCGTGCAGGGTGCTCCGGCGACCGAGTGAGACGCTGGTGGAGGCCGCTGGCAGAGCGCACACGCCGCCAAGCTCGGCAGCCAGTGGAGCCTGCTAAGAGCCCCACACACGTGGTTCCGACGCGGCTGGAGCTGCGGGCACCACGTTCCAGCCACGGGCACCGCACTCCAGCCGCGGGCACCACGCTCCAGCCTCGGGCACCGTGTTCCAGCCATGGGCATGCGCTCCAGCCACCGGCACCACACTCCAGCCGCGGGCACCGGGCTCCAGCTGCGGGCACCGGGCTCCAGCGTGGCTGGATCGTGTGCCTGCTCTCAGCTGCGGTGTTTTGTGTGCTCACTTGTTAAGGACTTTCCTTCGATTTCTAGCGTAGAGAACATTTAAGAGATGCTATTAATAAATTTGGTTTACGGAATTGGCAGATAGTGACAAGGTGAAATCCACCACTTAATGAACTTGTCAGGAAAGAGAGTGCAGGGGAATTCTTGTTGCCGTTTAGGGGGATGCCCGAGGCCTGTCAGGGTGAGGAAGGCGTCTCCTGATTCGAGTTTCGAACAAAACCGGAACCCTGGTGTGCCCTGTTGTCAGGCGAGCCCGCACGCCCCTCGTGGGCCTGGCTTCCGGCGCTGGGTTTCCTGCTTCCCACCAGCCCATGTGCTAACGTGCTCTCTCTTCACGCGTGACTCTGCAGGTGCTTGAGCTGCTAACTTGGTAAACCGGAGCGTGACCTCTTTAACCCTAAGAAGTTCTTCGGTTTTTCTTCCCGTAGGACTATGTGCTGGCCGTGGATGCTTATCACTCGGTTATCCAGTATCACCCAGAGCAAGAGCCGCAGCTGCTGAGCGGCATTGGCCGCATTTTCCTCCAGGTACGTGCCGCACGGCGCGTGAGCTATGGCGGGTGGTCTCTGCCGCGGTGGCCTGGGACTCAGCGTTCGTTCTGTAGATAAGAAGTAGCACAGAGCAGCACCTGGGGAACTCCGTCGGTGAAGCGTCTGCCTTCGGCTCAGGTCATGGTCTCGGGGTCCTGGGATCAAGTCCCCTGTTGGGCTCCCTGCTCAGCGGGGAGTCTGCTTCTCCCCCTGTCTGCCACTCCCCCTGCTAGTCCTCCATCCCTCTCTCTCTCTCTAATAAATAAAGTCTTAAAAAAAAAAGAGAGAGAAAGAAAGAACGAGCAAGCTCAGAAAATGTTTCGCATCAGATGTTTGTTAAAGGTTTAGTTCTTCACAGTGGTTCTGGTTTGACTGTATGAAGTATTAAGTCCCGCTGGCTTTGGTGGGATCAGGAAGCCGAATTGCTAAATGTGAATTTCCATAGACTTTCATTGGTGAAGCACTAAACAGATTGCTTTAGAAATCATCCTGTTGCACTTAGAATAGTGTTGATAAAGCCATGCAGAATCTTCTTTGAACTTGGCTGATAATAGTCACTCGCTGCTGTTTCCCTGGCAAGAGCGCACAGGAAGTCTCAGCGTGAAGCAGTCCCAACAGGGCAGAGCGTGAGGGACAACACCCTCTTGCCAAGACAGCACTGAAGCCGGGATGCGTCTTCCTGGACCGTTTGGCGATGGAGGGATGCGCACCCCCCCTCACTTCTGTCTCTCCCAGGACCGCCGTCCCACCTTTGCAGGCTGCGCTTAAGCAGCCTCTACCCCCGGCCACCCTCCGTCTGTAGGGCTTCTGCATAACGTCCCTGAGCCGGGGCCAGGGAAAGGAGCATGAGCAAAGGACAGTCCCTGATAGTCGGAGAAGGGCCAGACATCTCTGGAGCACCACTCACCCTGAGCAGGCGCCGTGTGCAGCCGTTCCGCCGTGGGGACTACCAGCCATTTTACAGATTAGCAAGTGGAGGCTTCCCTGTGGTTGAGTGAGCGGCCCGAGGCCTGAGACATGAGCGTACCAGGAAGAACTTGAGCAAGGGCTCTCTGAGCCCAGAGTTCAGTTCTCTTCACTAAAGGGGGGCCCTGTCCTCCTACACCCCCAGTCGTCCACGTGCATCCCTCCTCCACACCACACACGCACATCTGCACACAGTCCTCCTGCAACCCCAGTCCATGCACACACACTTCCCTCCTCCACACTGCACACGCACACACACGTACATCTACATACACTCCTCGTATACCCCCAGTCATCCACGCACACACCCCCTGCACACCACACACACACACACACACACACGCGCACACATCTCCTATTCCCCCACCCCAGCCCATACTGCTCATGGGAAGCAGATGAGACCTGCACTGGGGTCCAACGACAGCCCAACAGTGAAGGCCACCTGTGGTCTCTGAGTCCCTCCTGGGGCGCTCAAGGGTCTCTGTAGTGAGGCTCTCGAGGGTGACCTTCATGACCAACAGCATGGATGTTGAGGAGTCTGGAATCTGTCTGTCCTCAGCCCACTAGCATGGGAGCCATATCTCCTCCATGCACCCCGGGTGGTCATGGTCATCCCATGAGGTCATTGTGCAGACAGAGCAAGACAGGTCACATAGCACAGTGCTGTGCCTGGAATCTGGTAGGACACACTCAGAAACTTCACTTCTGAGTCTGTTTACGCAATCGGAGGACCGCACCCTGGACGTCCGTGTGAGAATCCTGACACATGAAGCAATCTTCGGCGGGAGCCATGGATCCGGTAGCACTGAGGTCCACGTCAGGCTGGGACTTTGGGAGCATTTCCCTGGACACGTTTCTGGCCCCAGGTCGTTGCGAGAAATCTCTAGACACAGAAGTCCTGGAGAGAAGGGCACAGGCTTCCAGAGCTTTGTTTGACATCCCACCTGGTTCGGGGACAGTGGCAAACCGTGCGAGGGAAGTTCCTCATTCTCGGGGCTGAAGGAGGAGACGCCTGGTCAGGAATTCCGTCCGAAAGAAGACAGCAAGACAGGAGGCGAAGGACTCACTGAACCCCAGGCAAGTGACCGGGAGACCTAATCACTCGGGAGCTCTTTCTTAAATACCTCTCACTGATACTCGGACTGTTGCCGGACCACAAACTGTCCGAATTCTGTGTTTCCATAAAGGAAATCAAGGTTGTCATACTTAGGGTCACGACACGCCTCCCCCCGAGCTTCTAGAAGGGAAGCGCGGGGAGACGCCAGGCCTTCAGCAATCAGGGCTGTCCCTTTCAGCTCCACTCCAGGGACGGCCATCTGGCTTCCTTAAGCGTTTAATGGGTGCTGGGTGTGGCTTGGTTTGGTTGGACAAAAGCTAGAGTTCTGTATTGGGTCCCAATAGGACTTTGAAATTTGTGAATGTGATGGTCCCTATCACTTTACCAGTCACAACCCAAATGAACGACTTGGGGCCTGCCTTACTGTACCGAAACGTGTGTGTGTGTGTGTGTGTGTGTGTGTGTGTGTGTGTTAAGCTTTATTTACTTAGGAATTTTTATTTATTTTTTATTAAGTTTGTTAACCCAGCGTACTTCACGTACAGTGTAATATTAATTTCAGGTGTAAAACGTAGTGACCCCACACTTCCATACATGACCCGCCGCTCGCCCCAACAAGCGCGCTCCTTAGTCTCCATCACCTGTTTCCCCATCCTCCATCCCCTCCCCTCTGCTCACCACCCTGTGTTCTCTGTGGTTAGCAGTCTGTTTCTCGGTTTGTCTCTTTCTTTTTCCCCTCTGCTCATTTGTTTTGTT
Organism: Ursus maritimus; assembly: GCF_017311325.1. Taxonomy (NCBI): domain Eukaryota; kingdom Metazoa; phylum Chordata; class Mammalia; order Carnivora; family Ursidae; genus Ursus; species Ursus maritimus. Next base: position 7,468,432 of record NW_024426774.1, on the reverse strand, counting down.
TCTTAAATTCCAGATATGAGTGAAATTCTGTAGTATGTATTTTTCTGACTTATTTCACTTAGCTTATACTCTCTAGCTCCAACCACGTCGTTTCAAATGGCAAGATTCCATTCTTTTTTTTATGGTTGAGTAATAGTCCACTGTCTGTGTACCTACACACCACATCTTTAACCATTCATCAGTTGATGGGCACTATTGTCAATAATGCTGCTGTAAACATAGGGGTGTATGTATCCCTTTGAATTAGTGTTTTCATTTTCTTTGGGTAAATACCTAGTAGTGGAATTAATGGGTCGTATGGTGTTTCTATGTTTAATTTTTTCAGGACCCTCCATACTGTTTTCCACAGTGGCTGCACCAGTTTGCATTCCCACCAACGGCTCACAAGGGTTCCCCTTCTCCACAACCTGTTGTTTCTTAGGCTGTCGATTTTAGCCACCTGACAGGTGTGAGGTGATATCTCGTTGTGGTTTTGATTTGCATTTCCCTGATGATGGGTGATGTTGACCATCTTTTCATGTGTCTGTTTGGCCATCTGTGTGTCTTCTTTGGAGAAATGTCTGCTCATATCTTCTACCCATTTTTTAATTGGATTGTTTGTTTTTTGGGTGTTGCATTCTGTAAGTCCTTTATATATTTTGGATACTAACCCTTTATCAGATACGTCATTTGCAAATATCTTCTCCCATTCAGTAGGCTGTCTCTCAGTTTTGCTTGTTTCCTTCACCGTGCAGAAGCTTTTTATTTCGATGTCGTCCCACTGGTTTGTTTTTGCTTTTGCTTCCCTTGCCTCAGGAGACATGTCTAGAAAAATGTTGCTACAGCTGACGTCACAGAGGTTATAGTCTCTCTTCTAGGGTTTTCGTGGTTTCAGGTCTCACATTTACGTCTTTAATCCATTTTTTATTTTATTTTTGTGTATGGTGAGAGAAAGTGGTCCAGTTACATTCTCCTGAATGTAGCTGTCCAGTTTTCCCAGCACCATATGTTGAAGAGACTTTTTTCCATTGGATATTCTTTCCTGCTTTGTCAAAGATGAATTGACCACATAGTTGTGGGTCCATTTCTGGGTTCTCTGTTCTGTTCCATTGATCTGTGCGTCTATTTTTGTGCCAGTATCATACCGTTTTGATTATTACAGCTTTGTAATAAGACTTTAAGTCTGGAATTGTAATGCCTCCAGCTTTGCTGTTCTTTCTCAAGACTGCTTTGGCTATTCAAGGTCTTTTGTGGTTCCATACAAATTTTAGGAATGTTTGTTCTAACACTGGGGAAAATGTTATTGGTGTTTTGATAGGGATTGCATTAAATCTGTAGATTGCTGTAATGTAGATGTTTTAACAATAGATGTTTTTCCAATCCCTGAGCATGGAATGTCTTTCCATTTCTTGGTGTCATCTTCAATTTCTTTTATCAGTGTTTTCTAGTTTTCAGAGTACAGATCTTTTACCTCTTTGGTTAGGTTTATTCCTAGGTATTTTTTTATTTTGGGTGCAATTGTAAATGGGATTGATTCCTTGGTTTCTCATTCTGTTGCTTCATTATTAGTGTATAGGAGTGCAGTAGATTTCTATACATTGATTTAAAAGTCCTGGGACTTTACTGAATTTGTCAGTTCTAGTACATTTTTGGTGGAGTTTTTAGGGTTTTCTATATATAGTGTCATGTCTTCTGCAAATAGTGAAAGTTTGGCTTCCTCCTTACCAATTTGGATGCCTTTTATTTCTTTCTCTTGTCTGATTGCTGAGGCTAGAACTTCCAGAACTGTGTTGAATACAGTGGTGAGTGGACATCCCTGTCTTGTTCCTGATCTTAGGGGAAAAGCTCTCATTTTTCCCCACTGAGTATGATGTCATCTGTAGTTTTTTCATACATGCCTTTTATTATGTTGGGGATGTTCCCTCTAAACCTGCATTGTTGAGGGTTTTTATCATGAATGGATGTTGTACTTTGTGAAATGCCTTTTCTGCATCTATTGAAATGATCACGTGGGTTTTTATCCTTTCTCTTATTGATGTGATGTATCACGTTAATTGATTTGCAAACAGTGAACCACCCTTGCATCCCAGGGGTAAATCCCATCTAATTGTGGTAAATGGATTTTTTAATGTATTGTTGGATTGGGTTTGCTAATATTTTATGAGGATTTTTATATCTATGTTCATCAGGGATATTGGCCTATAGTTCTCTTTTTGGTGGTGTCTTTATCTGGTTTTGGTATCAGGGTAATGCTGACCTCACAGAATAAATTTGGAAGTTTTCCTTCCTTTCCTATTCTTTGGAATAGTTTGAGAAGAACAGGTATTAGCTTTTCTTTATATGTTTCGTAGAATTCTCCTGTGAAGCCATCTGGTCCTGGACTTTTGTTTGTTGGGAGATTTTTGATTACTGATTCAATTTCATTGCTGGAAATTGGATTGTTCAAATTTTGTTTCTTCTGGCTTAGGTTTAATAGTTTATATTTCTAGGAATTTACCCATTTCTTCTCAGTTGTCCAATTTGTTAGCATATAATTTTTCATAATATTTTCTTATAATTGTTTGTATTTCTGTGCTGTTGGTTGTTCTTCTCTCTCGTTAGTGATTTTGTTTATTTGAATCTTTTTTTTTTTTTTGAGTCAGGCTAGAGGTTTATCTGTTTTGTTAATCTCTTCAAAGAACCAGCTCCTGGGTTCATTGATCTGTTTTATTGGGTTTGTTTGGTATTTTTGGTGTTTTGTTTTGTTTTAGTTTCTTTTTTAAGATCATTTATTTATTTATTTGAGAGAGAGCACGAGCGGGGGAGGAGCAGCAGGCAGCGGGAGAAGCATACTCCCCGCTGAGCAGGGAGCCTGATGCGGGGCTCAACTCCAGGACCCCGGGATCATGACCTGAGCGGAAGGCAGACGCTTAACTGCCTGAGCCACCCAGGCGCCCCGTGGTTTTTTTTTAGTTTCTGTATCATTTATTTCTGCCCTAATCTTTATCATTTCCTTCCTTCTGCTAGTTTTGGGTTTTGTTTATTCTTTTTCTACCTCTTTTAGGTGTAAGGTTAGGTCGCTTGAGATTTTTCCTGCTTCTTGAGGTGGCCTGTATTGCTCAGATTTTTCTTACGGTCCGCTTCTGGTTTTAGAGCGTCGTGGTCAGAAAAAGTGCAGTCTTCTTGAATTTGTTGAGACTTGTTTGGTGGCCTAACGTGATCTGTCTGGGGACTGTTTTGTGTGCACTTGAAAAGAATGTGCATTCTGCGGCTTTAGGATGGGGTGTTCTGAATACATCTGTCAGATCCATCTGGTCCAGTGTGTCATTTAAAGCCACTGTTTTCTTATTGACTCTGTTCAGATGATTTGTCCATTGATGTAAGTGGGGTGTTAAAGTCCCTACTATTTTTGTATTATTATCAGTGAGTTTATGTTTGTTATTAAGTGTTTTATATATTTGGGTGCTTCCATACTGGGCGCATAAATATTTACAATTGTTCTATCTTTTTGGATTGTCCCCGTTATTATTATATAGTGTCCTCCCTTTGTCTCGCTCTTTTAAAGTCTTTCCTGTCTTACAGAAGCATTGCTGTCCTGGCTTTCTTTTGACATCAATTTGCATGATAAATGTTTTTCCATCCCCTCAGTTTAAACCTTCAAGCATCTTTGGGTACAGAGTGAATCTCTTGTAGGCAGTGTATGGATAGGGCTTTTTTTTTTTTTTTTTAGATTTTATTTATTTGACAGCCAGCGAGAGAGGGAACACAAGCAGGGGGAGTGGGAGAGGGAGAAGCAGGCTCCCAGCGGAGCAGGGAGCCCGATGCGGGGCTCGATCCCGCCCTGAGCGGAAGGCAGATGCTTAACGACTGCGGCACCCACGCGCCCCCTTTTTTTTTTTTAATGCGCTCTGTCACCCATTGTCTTTCGGTTGGAGCATTAAATCCATGTACATTCAAAGTAGTTTTTGATAGGTTTGTACTTATTGCCACTTTGTTACTTGTGTGGTGGTGTACTTTTTCTCTGATCCTTTCTCTCTTGCATGCTTTGTTGGCTTTCTTTAGTGATGTACTTGGATTCTTTTCTCTTTATTCTTTGCACATCTTTTACTGCTGTTTGGTTGTGGTCGCCGTTCTGTTCGTATATGGCATCTTCTGCGTCTGGCCGCCTGTGTTATGTTGGTGTTTGCTGAAGTTTGAGCCCATTCTTTACTCCTCCCCCCACCTCGGTTTTTGGTATGTGGGTCATATTTCACATCCTTTTATTTTGTGAATCCCTTGACTGACTTTTATAGATATACTTATTTTAACTGCTTTTGTGTTTCCTACTTTTCTTGCTGTCACTTATGGTCTCTTCTTTCCACTCAAAGAGTCCCCTGTAATATTTCTTGTAGGACTTGTTCAGTGGCCATGAATTCCTTTAGTTTTTGTCTGGGAAAGTCTTCATTTCTCCTTCTATTCTGCACCGGGGCCATGCTAATCTTCTCTGTATTGTTCCAGTTTTATTTTTTTGATTGTGTCCCGTTAGCCACTGTATAATACATCATTAGCTGTTGGTGTAGTGGTCATGGATTCACTGTTCCGTGTCACACCCAGTGCCCATCCCCAGTACAGTGCATGTGCTGCCGAGGGGAGCGCCCTTCCGTCCTGACTGATACACTTGCTGGAGAGAGTGGTCTTGGATGCAGAGTCTTCCCTTTCGGCACTTTGAATGTATCATCCCGCTGTCCCTTCTTGCTTGGAAAGTTTCTGCTGCAAAATAGCCTCATCTTCCGTCTTGCTGCCAGTTCCGTCACTGCTTTTTGCCATTTTAATTACTGCGTTTCTGGTGTGGCCCTCCTTGCGTGGACTTTGCTGGGAATTCTCTGTGCCTCCTGCACGTGAGTGTCTGTTTCCTTCCCTGGATTAGGGAAGTTTTCAGCTGTTATTTCAAGTAAATGTTCTGCCACCTTTTCGCTCTCCTCTTCTTCTGGGATCCGCGTAACGCAACTGTTATTACACTCAGTGGAGTCACTGAGTTCCCAAAGTCTCTTCTCCCGTTTTGCATAATCTTTTTTTCTGTCACTTGCTCAGCTTGATTACTTCCCATTACTCTGTCTTCCAGGTCATTAACTCACTCCTCTGCTTCCTCTAACCTGCTGTTTATTCCATCGAGTGTATTTTTCATTTCATTTATTGTGTTCGTCTCTGATTGGTTCTTCTTTACTCTGTGTTAAGGGTCTCGCTGACGTCCTCCACTCTTTTCTCAAGGCCAGCGAGTATCTTCACGACCATCGCACTCTCTGTGAGGCGTACTGACCCCCATCTTGCCTAGATCTCTTGCTGCATCTTGTCCTGTTCTTTCGTTGGCAACATACTCCTGTCCCCTTATTCTGCCTCCCTGTGTCGGTGTCGGGAAAGTCAGCTATGTCTCCTGCCTTGAAAGGAGCGGGTGGGTTGCATGCTTTTAATGAGGTGGCCCTGGTCCTCTTCCATAGAGGACACACAGCTGCTGCAGAGACCAGACTGGCCAGGGCCAGTCCGCAAAGCACCCACCGGCAGGGGCGCGGTGCAACAGGCTGTGCACACCAGCCCTTCCACAGGGCGTGGCGGCCACCGTGAAGCGTGTACAGGCATGTGGGAGAGGGTGCGGGGGAGGGCGGTTTTAATAGGGTGTGTGCATCTTCCCAGGGCGCTCAGGAGATGCCTTGTTGGCAAGGTTTGTGCCGGTCCCCTGCAGGAGGGGACCTGTCGCACCTGAAGTGGGCCCAGCTGGAGGGGTCCGGGTGCGGTGCAGGCGGGTTAGGCGTGAATGCAGGCGGTTGCGTGGCTGTGCTGGGGGCAGGGGAGGGCATGGTGCCCACCAACTCCCCTTTTCCTGCAGAAGTCCCTCAGGCACTCTCCCTCCCTCCTGCCCCAGGCAACTTTCAAACTGCTGCTTCTATCTAGACCTCATGGGCTGTGTGCTGTGCTGTCCCTTTGAGGGCAGGGACCCAGCTTCCGGTCACCTCTGGGCTCTCCCAGAGCCGAGCCGGCTGGTTTTTAAAGTTCCAGGCTTTGGGGCGCCTGGGTGGCACAGCGGTTAAGCGTCTGCCTTCGGCTCAGGGCGTGATCCTGCCATTATGGGATCAAGCCCCACATCAGGCTCCTCCGCTAGGAGCCTGCTTCTTCCTCTCCCACTCCCCCTGCTTGTGTTCCCTCTCTCGCTGGCTGTCTCTCTCTCTGTGTCACATAAATAAATAAAATCTTAAAAAAAAAAAAAAAAGTAAAGTTCCAGGCTTTAAGTCCTGCTGGTTGTAAGAACTCACAGAATTCGGCCCCTCTGATTTTCAAAGCCAGATGCCCTGGGATTTGTCTGGCCCATGTGGAGTCCCTGGTGTGATCATCTGTTTCTCACCCCTCCCCGCACACGCGCCCCCCCGGGGTCTAAGTCCCTCCCCCAGCTCTGTCCTTCCTGCTCTTCGATGTGCCGTCTCCTGGGTTGTCTGCGTTGGTGTGTTATCCAGCTGGGTCCATGGGCCCGGGTGAGCTCAGGGTCCTGCTCCGCTCTCTGAAAGTCCTTTATTGTTTTACTTAGTGCCACAGTTCCTTTCAAAAGGTACAAATTAAAAATTAAGACTTAATAAGGCATGTGATTAACTTCATTGCTGACCTACGGGTGTTGACCATCCCCGTATCCTGGTGATTAGTGGTGTCACCAGGGTTTCCCCACCTGCTACGAACAAACCTGTCGTCTTAGCCTAACCCGCCAGGCGACTGTACGTGTACACGTACGCTTATTACTCCCTTTGTTACCTGAACTAAGCAACTTTGTCAAAACAGATTGGAGATATAAAAACAGCCGAGAAGTATTTTCAAGATGTGGAGAAAGTAACGCAGAAATTGGATGGACTGCAAGGCAAGATAATGGTTTTAATGAACAGGTAAACCTCTTAAGACTGTATTTGCTCCAGTCTCCCGAGAGCGCAGACTACCCAGTAAAGCCCCTGCGGAAGGCGCTCCTGCCCCGCGCCCCGCGCCTGACACTGAAGTCCGTCAGCGCCCGATGCGCCCACTGCTGTCTCCTCGAACTCAGTCACCTTTCAGTCTTAGCGGATTTTAAACTGTTCTCCCCTCGTCCCTCAAAGCGCTGTTTGTACTGCCGTTCCCACTCTCTCTAGCCCCGCAGCGGCTTTCACGCCCGTTTTCACGTCCGCAGGAGTCACACACACCGTGTGGGCCTGGGTGGGGGCGGAGGGTTATTAAATGGAGCCCGTGCCCGGGGCAGAGCTCACACCACCGCAGCAAGCCACCGTCGCGCAGGAAGTCACTTAAGTCAGAGGTCCTAACTTCACCTGACGAGGGCTGGGGCTGCCAGCCAGGGCGCGTGATGCGGTTCATTCAGCTGCAGCGCCCCTCCCCCAGCACCAGGCTGCTCAGAATCCCCCGGGAGATGCGGCCCGCCCCTGTCTGTGCCGTTGACCCCTCCCTGGGTAACTGCCCCACCTGTCCTTTATGTTCCAGAGCGTTCCTTCACCTCGGTCAGAATAACTTTGCAGAAGCCCACAGATTCTTCACAGAAATCCTCAGGATTGACCCAACAAATGCCGTGGTAAGGCCCGCAGGAGCCAGGAGCTGACACCGGGGGCCTGTCCGGCGTCCATCCCAGGGGGCGGCGGGCGGGGCGGGGGGGGGGGCTCTCCAGCAGGGCCATCCTCAGCTGCTCCCGCCACCCTGCGCATGGGACGCGACCCCCGAGCCGGCTGCCGGGTCCGATCTGTGCGTGTCCTCCTCTGCAGGCCAACAACAACGCCGCCGTGTGTCTGCTCTACCTGGGCAAGCTCAAGGAGTCCCTGCGGCAGCTGGAGGCCATGGTGCAGCAGGCCCCCCAGCAGTACCTGCACGAGAGCGTGCTCTTCAACCTGACCACCATGTACGAGCTGGAGTCCTCCCGCAGCGCGCAGAAGAAGCAGTCGCTGCTCGAGGCGGTCGCCGGCAAGGAGGGGGACAGCTTCAACACCCAGTGCCTCAAGCTGGCGTAGGACAGCGGCCTTCTCGAGCCGCTGGGGCCCCTGTAAATGTTGTACACTGCGGCTGATGCGTGAACACGGCTGATGGACCCAATAAAATCTTGCACGGCGGCCGGGGCGCAGTCGTCTTCGTCGCGACCCCCGCGGAGGCCCAGACTGTTCCGGCAGGTTGTCAGACTGCAGCGGGCTCCGTGCCCACCGCTCTGCCGGGGTTTGGGGGTCGGGGTGAACGTGTTCTGCGTACTCTGCGGATGGTGGGCGTGGGCAGCAGTGGCCCAGACGCGGCGCTGGGTCCCTTCTATTGATTCTTGGAGGCCGAGCTGCTTCGTCTAGTAATTCCGAATGTCCTCCGAGAAAAGCTGAAAAGCATAAACGATTCTCACTCTAAACCCTCTAGTACATCCGGGCATAAAGACAGAGAAACACCAAACATCCTGCCACGCACCCTCTCTCCTTCCCTCCTCTCACCTCCCAGAACTAAACGCGTCGCTCTTATCTCATTCCTTGTCAGCTGACGCCACACACGTTGGACAGGCCCGGCGACGGGTGACGGAATCCGCCGTCTGGTCTGTACATCACAGGGGGGAGGAGCTTCTGCCGCACAGTACGGCCGAGGGGGAGCACTGCAAGTGTGCGAGCAGGTGGCCTAGGAGGTACCTGTGACCCAGGCACGTGCAGGTGTGTGTGTGCTCTTCCATCCTGAATGTCGGGACAGTTGCTTTAGTATTTACAGAGTATAGGGGAGGAGTTTGCTCCTCTACCCTGCTAGGTTCTTTGGTGGGTCTAATAAGCAAAGTGACTTCTTAAGACAGATCAACAGGAGAAAAGTGTCATTACGTACGTACGAGGGACCCATAAGAATAGGAGAACCGAGGACAAGCCAGGCAGTTGAGGCTTCTGTGCCATCCTGAGCTGAGGAAGGAGCTCGGGGCCTGGAGCTTCGGCGGGAGAGGAGGGTGATTCACAGAACATTGCCCTGCTGTACGTACAGGTAAGCCGTTCCGATCAAAGTTTAGAGCTGGAAAGTGCTCCCCCTCTGAGCAAGGACCCCATCCAGACCCTTCTAAGTAGTGAAGGGAGAGGTAAATGTTTTCCTTAAACCTGCTGCACCCTGTCTTCAGCTCCAACTAATCCACTTGCTAAAGCAGCATATTCTCCCCCCACCTCAGCCCTACCTTTGAAATCTCCAGGAAGGTCTGCACCCCAGACCGCGCTGGCGGGTGGCTCCAGCTCACTGACCTCGTGTCCTGGTCCTGTGAATAGGTCGGTTCCGTTAAGCGGTGCGTCTCATTTCAGGAGGCAGCTATGCAGGAGGGCTCCCGAGTTAGGCCCGGGTGCGAGTAACCAGTTGTCGGATAAAAGGCCTTCCTGTGGGGACAGAGGGAAATGAGGCTGAGCCACCGGAGCAGGCCGCCGTCCCCATTTCTGAGCTCTGGAGCTTGGAGCCTCTTCAGATGCAGTGGAGCCAGGCGGTGGGAATCGGACGGTTGCTGGCAAGCGTTCTGAGTGGCCCATGCAGCAGCGGCACAAAGACTCTGCACACGGGCGCTGGGGTGGCTTCCCCGGAGTGCGCGCTGGGGGCCCGGCTCTAGCTTGCATGGCCGCAGGGGAAGGGCAGTTTCAGTTCTCAACAACTCCAAGTGAAAAGGGCAGGCGGGAACTGGAAACATCAGTTTGGAGAGCTGCAGCCAAATATAGGAGGAAAATAGAAGAATTTGGGACCTAGTCCAGTTTACAGGTGGAAAACCAAGCCTCACAGCCCGTGAGCAGCACCAGAATCCGCTGTCCATGAAGGCGTGTCACTGAAACACAGGTTTCTGTGCAGCCGCCCTGCTTCCATCAAAGACAACCGTAGCAAGACTAGACCTGCTTTCCAGTTCAGTCTGGTAAACCCGGCCTGGTTATTTACAGAAATGAGGAAGAGCAGTGCTTACCATATAGGCTCTGTTAAGTCTGCTTTGCTGGAACTTTCCATAAGGAGTGTCCGATGAACGTCAAAAGCCTCTCCAGGCTAAGAAGCCACACCAAGGACCTGCTGTCAGACTGCCTGCAATATATACAGATTTAGGTGAATTCCTCTCTTCTCAAGGTCCCAGAATATCCTGAGGTTCCGGGGCCTACCAGGAAGGACCCTTCCTTGCTCACCAGGCCCAGCTGCCGGGAACCCTGTAAGCGAGGGGCCAGGCTGGTGTTCCCCCAGGGTCTTTACCGGCTCCATGAAGTCAGCCTTAGTTCCTGGAAGCTGATCATGTGAGTCTGTACATCGCTCTCAAAGAGGACCTGGTAAGATAACCAGCATTCCGTCGTGTCCTGTTGCGAGAACGGATTCTTCGTACACTCGTGCGTGTACGTTGCCTCTAACATGAGAAGACTAAGTTGGCAGATTCTGGAGGGATCAGGGAGAAAAATTGCTTCATCTTTGTTCAGAAAGGTGTATCTTAAATTGTTGATACCTTAAGAGACGAAGGTTTCCTTAGATCTGGAAAAACAAAATAGGCAGTGTTTCAAAGCAGAAGTCAGGGAATTCGAGTTCTTCTCCTAAGTTCATGCGGTCCCGCCTAACACTTGTGCCGCTTGAATCCATGTGCCATTAGTTCTAGAAAGTCTTACCCAGCTCACGTTTCCAATTGTAGGATTCCCAGAAGCCGGTCCTTGTCAGAGTCCTTTCCTTGATGCTCCCTGAAGGGGAGGTGTCTTTGCAGGAAGGCTGTGGCCGCGCATCACCGCGGAGCAAGACCGGTCTGTGACCGACGAGTCTGACTTACGCTGCCCGTTGTGTCCACCTTAATGGAACGGACAAAGCAAGTTAGTTATTTCTGTACGTTTTAAGATAACTGGAATTATGACCAACATTATCCAGGACACACGAGGTTTCCAGGAATTTCATGTAATTTGTACAACATTTACGTTAATGTTCGCCCCTACAGTGCAACCCAAGAAGGCTTAGCATCACGTATTTGACATGCTTTCCACGTAATTTCACACCAGATAAGCCTACTTAACATAATATTGTTCTTTGTGTAAGAGAGAACAAATCTGAGATGGTCCAGGGACCCTCTGTAAATTCTCAAAACTTAGTTCAAGGTCAGTTAAGGCCTTATTTAGAATTTGATTTGGGGAAGTTTGTCAAAAATGTCAACATGTTTGGACACCTGACTGAGGAGGGTCGCAGAGGGCTGTCAAACTACTTAATGAGGCTGATTTCGCCAAAGTGCCAGAAACCTAAGACCTGGCATCTTGGCTTCCTGGCGCATTTAAAAGGTAAAGAAACTCAGTCTGTTGTCAACGGCTAATCTGAAGTCCAAGAAAAGTTCACTTTAAGAGCAAAAACCAATTTTGTACCACTTTTGATATTAAAACTAAATTTTAACCTTAGCCACCTTGGCCACACATTAAAATTTCTCTTCAAAGATTCCTTTTCCAGGGGCATCTGGGGGGCTCAGTCGGTGAAGCGTTTGCCTTCAGCTCAGGTCATGATCCCAGGGTCCTGGGATCGAGCCCCGCATTGGGCTCCCTGCTCAGCGGGGAGTCTGCTTCTCCCTCCACCTCTGCCTACTGTTCCCCCTTCTTGTGCATGCACTCTCTGACAAATAAAATTGAAAAAAAAAAAAAAAAGCCTACAAGATTCCTTTTCCACAAACCTGCAGCTTTCTTTGTCCTCAACAAAAATGCATTTTCATTCCTCAGACCTCCTTTTACCAAAATCATACTCTCCTTGCATATGGGAATGGTTTCCTTATTATTCCTAATAGCTTCACCGAATTTTTTAAGTCGGAGACGTTTCTAGTGATAATGCCAACAAGCAATTGTGAACAGTCACGTTAGGATCTCTACATCGTAAAGTATGCCAACTTGCCAATTTCTAGAGACTTCGGCTTCCTGTTAGTACAGTTGGTTCCATGTGGCACAAAAACATGTTTGCTAATAGACCCAAAAACCTTTTTGTTCCTCTCTGAAAAGAAGCCAAAAGTACATAAGCCCCATCCCCCCGCCCCAGCCACAAGAAGCCTCTCCCTGAAGTTTGCATTTCAAAGCATTGCTCTGAGATCCTGGAGAAGCTGGGGGTAGAAAGTCAACATCACAAAGGCACAGAGTGTGTCCAGAACCGGTGGGATGGAGTTCAAGGATGCGTACATTCACCTGTTCTCGCAGGGCCGGGGTGGTTGCTGGTGAAAGGTTTCGCTTCCCCGTTCTGAAGGGCAGAACAGTCCCGTCCCAGCGTCCTCTTTTCTGTGTCTGTGAACACAGAGAGGAGTAGGAGAGCTTTTAGGATTGGTAAAGATAGATGGGCTAGGAATTGCTTCTAGAGCCCCACTTACAGTTTTGAAGAGATTTGCAAGACCCTTTTTCCAAATCCCGGGAGAACAGGGTTGCAGCCTGAATGTCAATGGGGCGGATCCCCCCACCCGATTAAATGACCTCAGGCTTCTTTCCCTCTGGGGACACAGTTTTATTTTAGCTTGGGCGGAAAGGCCTGCACAAAATTAAGTAAAACAATAATCCTATCAGCCTCTGAGTATCGGCTGCGGTCACAAGTTTGGTCACACCAGTGGCCTCCCCTCTTTCTTTCTGCCCTTTTATCTACTGTTCCGGAGGTCATCCGTCTGGGGACTCTGCGTTTAGGACATTCTCTCACTGTGGCCTTTGGCGAGCATCCCCAGTGATGTAGGAAAGAACATTAGGGTTCAAAGCAGACGGCCAAGAAAGAATTCTTGAGACATCTTTGGTGCAAAAAGGTGGTTTTATTAAAGTACGGGGACAGGACCCGTGGGCAGAAAGAGCTGCACTGGGGTCAGGAGGAGTGGCCGATTATAGCGTCAGTCTCTAAGGAATCTCGGAAGCAAGGTTTCCAGGACCTTGGTGGGGGGGGGAGGGCAGCTCTTGCTGGGAAAGGTCATTTATTACTGTCTCATAGAACCTGAGTCACGAGACCCTTCAGATGTCTATCGGTGGGGATGATGACCAACACATATCTTGGGGGGTTTAGAGATAAAGGAAATTCCCAAAGGAATTTTTATACATTAAAGTAGACTTACAGGATGGGGGGCGGGGGGGGTCAGGCTGGGATTGTCTTTTGCCCTCAGCGAAGTATTAACATTGAGGCAGTTGAGTCCCGAGAGGAAGGTCACTCTGCCTGTTTCAAGGACTTGTCAGTGGGCTGTAGGGAGTAAGGACGTTTAATAATTTCCCCTGCCTCTGTTTCCCACATCACCCAGCAGCCTCTGGGGACTGCAGTGCGGCAGGGGGAGCAGCAAGAGCTCGGTCAGCCTGTCCGACATTTCCGGAACCTCTTGTAAAAAGCTAATGAGAAATTAAAGCTACAGCAGTTCTTCCAACAAAGCAATTTTGGAATGTTTAAGTCTTTTGGAGGCTTCCACATACTAACTAAAACAGGCATCCCATTCTGTCTGATTTAGAAACCCTTGCTTTTAACGGTACTGCTTACATGATCTTTGGAGTTCCTAATGGCCTTCGTTGCCCTGTCACGCCCCAGGGGCTGGTCGCGGGCTGGTGGGACCCTGGCTGCAGGGCAGTTAGTCCACACTCCTGCCCAGCCAGATGTGGCCATGAATGGGACGCGCCCCGCACTTGTGTCTGGCCAGATTCTGGAGGCCCCGACCTGACCAAGCTCGTTCTCAGGACGCGAGACAAGTCAGAATTCGCCCTCTCTGTGGCTACCTACGGCTTCCGGGGTCACGGTTCTAGAATACAGGGTGAGTAACTCTTTGGACTTCAAGGAGGGGAACTCACGGTGGACGTCAAGTTTAGTCTTGTTAGCGTATCTGTTCTTGCACTTAGTTAAGGGAGTCCCTCACGCTGGCCGTTGTACGTTCTTAAGCACTTTGCAGTGTGGTCTTTTCCATACATACCAGCATTTTTCTTTCAAAGAGAGCCAGTTCAGAGGATCCATCCTCTGGCCCCTCAGAGCAGGACGGCAGGTTGACGAGAGTAGTGGGAAGGCTTTACTAGGTGGAGAGCAGAGGCAGCCCCCGCCCCTCCGGGAGAACGCAGCAGGTGCAGCCCTCACGGCCCGGGAGTGAGCTCCCGGCGTTAGCCACAGAACCAAGACTTGAGGGTCACGAGTGGTCAGACTGGGGTAAAGAGTGTGTCTGGTTTCCCACGAGAACATGAGGTGCCTCTGGTGACCCACTCATCTCGGACACCAGGCAGGCGCTCCTGGAAAGGGGGCTTCCCCAGCACCCGCGAGACAACAAAGGCGGCGAGGACAAAAGCCCCTGCTGGACGGGCCCAGAATGACAAATTCCCGAGAGCTGGCGTGGCCGGACAGTGTGCTGCCGGTGGCTTAGGGTCTCGGGTCCCCGGTCGTGGCCCCCAAGTAAGGGCGCCATCTGGCTAGCAGAGCCCAGGGAGAACGTGCTCGCCCGTCACCAAGTCAGGCGGGAGCAAGATGCTCGGGAACCCGTGTGTTTTCCTTGTGCACATGAACAGCTTCAGCCGAGCTTTGGGTCTCAGAGCCAGACTGACACCGGAGAGGAACATGCCTCCGTGTTGGGGACTTGGTGGTGTTTCACGGCGTACCTCACTGGACAGCAGTTTTTTTTAAGGTTGGTGGGTGACCCGGTGTCCATCTAACCTGTTACGTGACCAACTTACCCTAACGTGGAGTCCACGAGTTCAGGGACAAGCACTCCCACAGCCTTTAAATGCTCCTCCCGTGCCGGCCAGCTTCTCAGCTGTGGCTTCTAAGAGGCCCCTTGGCAAGGCGTCTACCTCATGCGCACAATACCCCCAGCAACGTGTGTCCAAACAGACACCAGTCCGTGGGGCTGGCTCCCAGGGCCCGTGCCCGTGTTCTGCCTGATGGTAATTCTGCTTTAGGACAAAAGACAACAAAGACAACAACTGTGACCATCTCCAGGAGGAAAAGGATCGACAGAAACCGAGTGCTCATAAACTTTTACATTCGAGGACCTAGTCCTACAAATATCTGCTCCGCTAGTCTGAGTTTATAGACGGAAGGAAGGACTGTCCATTCTCCCTTCCGGGAGACCCTACAGCAGAGACTGGGACACGAACGTGGTGAACATCCTCACCTCCTGCAGGCAGCACTGGTCAGAGGCCCAGGATCTCAGCTGCAGCAGCCGCAGAGGCAGCACCGCCCGGCCTGTGAAGAGGCTGCCGACCGCCCCAGCTGCAGGCAAGGAGACTTTTCTCCCCCACCTGCTAGGTTCCTTGGTCTAATAATCTAAAGAGCGTATTGAACAGATGAACGGAAAAGTTTGTGTACGTATGGGGACCAGAAAAACATGAGCCCCCGAGGACAAGCCGGGCAGTTGAGGCTTCTGCACCACCCTGAGCGGAGGAAGGGGACGGGAGCATTCGTAGGATGGCAGGTCACGCAGGTAAAAGTTTACAGCTGGTAACCGCTCCCTCTGAGCCAGGCCCCCTATCCAAACTCCTCTAGGAAGTTGAGAGGTAAGAATTTTTCTTGCATCTGCTGGGTCTTGATTGCCTTCAGCTCGAACTAATCCACATGTGAAAGTGGCATCTTTTGGGGTGACATATTCTTCTCGTCAATAATCATTCCTGCTTTTAAAGAAAATCTAAAGTACCTGAGAATTTCTTCACTAAAGAAATTCTGGGAAGGGTCCTTTAAAGATGTTGCTCTTCTAGGAGCCCCCGGCTGGCCCAGTCGACAGAGCATGTGACTCAGTCTCAAGGTCAGGACTTCAAGCCCCATGCTGAGCATAGAGAGGACTTAAAAATCTAGCTCTTCTAATACATTTTAAAATATAATTCATTTTAAAGACTGTGATATAGGGGCACCCGGGTGGCTCAGTGGTTAAGTGTCTGCCTTCAGCTCAGGTCATGATCTCAGGGTCCTGGGATCGAGCTCCGCACTGGGCTCCCTGCTCAGTGAGGAATCTGCTTCTCCCTCTCCCTCTGCTCCTTTCCTCGCTTGTGTTCACTCTCAAATAAAAATCTTAAAAAAAAAAAAGAAAAGAAAGACTGTCATATAAACATTCATTGCATAAAGCAAAACTGTGTTTCTATTCATTTTTGTAATAAAATAAAAACACATAAATAGCGTCTCTACCAGGCAGAGAGTCTCAGCACGCTTGTTGAAATACAGATTATACATTAGAGAGAAAAAGCCAAAAAGGACTGTTGGATACAAAGGAGATTTTAAAAGCTTTCTCTTCAAGGAGAAAAATAAAAACTGGTGAGGTCATTTGAATCCCTCCACCTTGAGGGTTTTGCTTCAAACCTGGCGGCTCTGGGGAGGTGAGAGGGCCCATCGCTCCGATGGGGCACAACAGCCCAAGGGGTCCTGCAGGGATTTGTCCGTGGTCACTTGCGCACAGGGCAGGTGGTACTGGATGGGCTCCTGCAGGACAGAAGCCACGTGAGTCTGGGACAGGACCCAAGGTCCCCCAGGAAATTGGTATCTGCACCCCCAAATTCACCCTCCCTCCCCAAGCCTGTTCACCTGACCAGGAACTCCAGGCAGGAGGACACCAGGGCAGCCTGGGAGCCACACTAGGCCCTGCAGGCTCAGGAGCCCAGCGTTTGCGGGGCACCTGAGCGGCCACCTGGCTCCTTCTGGGGGGCGGGGGGGATCCACTGCCCTGCCTGGGGTAACCGGTGTGACTGCTCTAGTTCACATGTGCTTTTCCTTTATCTTAAAATTTAAAAAATAAAGGCATCCCTAGAATCTATCCCAGAGCCAAGCAGAGTAACCTGCTAACCCTGAGTGCACCCCGCTCCGCAGGAACCTGGGGACCTGAGGCGACACAGACCCGGAAGAACACCAACACCCCTCCATCAAGGCTGTTCCATCAGACACAGTGGGGACACAGACCCATCGTCCTGGCAGCTGGCTGCCCTGTGGCCCACGCATGCAGGTGTCCAGTGGTGCTGGGGGCGTGGGGGGGGCGGTCAGCATCCCACAGTGCTGGGGGCAGGGGTGGCGTCCAGCAGGACAGGCGGGCGGCTCCTGCCTGTCACCAGGCAAGGAGGGGGCTCCACACAGCTCAGCACCAGTGGTACCGAGTCACCCACCTTTCCTCCCGGCATTCCAGGTGCCATCAGCAGACGCTGGCACATGGCCCCAGGATCTGGGGGAGGCTCCCGCCCAGCACCTCTCCCTGGCAGGGTGGCCCACGGGCTCCCCGGGACCGGCCAGGGTCTTGTGGGCAGAGAGAAGGATCTCGAGTCTAATAGCTGCCTGGGCACTTCACCTTCACACTGACCGTCCTCACCCACGGGCCCCCGGCCGCGCAGCCTACAGGTCTCAGCCGCAGGTGCTCCGCCGTGGGGTCGGTCACCCCCAGCAGCCAGGGTGCCCCCAGTCCTCACCCCGCTTTTGCTTTCCCTCTGGGACCTTTCAGCCACCACGGCGGGCAGCCCGGGGAGCCCCCTCCAGTGCTCCGGGGACGCCTCCCCACTCAGCCGGCCGAGTCCCCCTCCTATGATCCCCACACGCCTCCTGTAGTCGGGTGTCTCCACAGAGCCTGACACGCGCAGGCAGCTCAGACGTGCAGCAGGACCAGCCTGAAGAGGGCGAGCTGGGGTCCCCCGCGTCCTGCCCCCAGGCCCAGGCCCCGCGTGCCCTGGCTCCGGGCAGACAGGGGCAGAGCTTTAGGCTAAGGTCTGTTAAGGTTAAAATGGCACGTGGAAGAGCCAGCAGATCAGCTTTCTTAACCGTTCTAATCACGGACCATAAACTCGTCACCTGCCCCTTCGGGAGTAGTCGGGCTTCGTCTCCTCCCGGGCTGTTTAGGGAAAAGAGGAGACCAGGAGCTGGGCCCGATTCCAGGGACGAAGCAGGACCCATGTTCTGCCTGGGCCGGTGGGGGCCAGGCCGCCGGGGTCGCTCTCCTGCTCTCAGGCCAGACGCGGCCAGGCAGCCTGTAGGACCACCGGCACCGCCCAGCCCCAGAGCAGCGTCCTCAGAGAACACCGGAGTGCGCGAAGGAGGCCGGACCGGCTCGGCCAGAAGGGGCTCCAGCGGATGTCACCGGACTGGAAGAGAATGGAGATTTCCTGCAATCCCGAGACTCGGCCCAGACTCGGACTCACCTGAGTGGTTGGCTTCGGGCTTGGCTCTTCCAGAGCCGCCGCCCCCGCCGGAGCCCCGACGGTGTCCGCACTCCAGCCAGACCCGGAGCCTGTCGCCGGCAGGCCCCAGGCGCTCTCCAGCCGCTCTGCTCTCCCGGGCTCGGCACCTGTCCCGCCTCAGGGACAAACACGGGGCTGCGCTGGACTGTCTCCCGGGCCAGGGGCGGAGGCGAAACCCCGCTCAAGGGGACTCTAAGCACGGAGACCGCTGAGCGGTGCCGCTCTCCGGGACACGCGGCCACGGCGGAGCCGACAGAGCCGTCTGTGAAGACCTGCATGTGCAAAAGCCAGGTCCGCTTTCTTACCAACCATTCTAATCACGGACCATAAACTCGTCACCTGTCCCGTCGGGAGCAGTCGGGCTTCGTCTCCTCCTCCCGGGTTGTTCAGGGAAAAGCAATGGACTGTCGGGTTTCCTCAAACCTTGGCACCTGTGCGATTTCCGCGTGTCCCCTGCATTCTGCACACAAGTACTGTTCAGATAAAAAGGTCACAGAGATGATGAAGTTTAGAAGCAAATTCAGTGAGCCTTACACAGCAGGTGTCAGGACGTCCGCCAGGAGGCAGGAGCACTGGCCACGGACAAGGGCACCACGAAACCACGCCTGTGCCCTGGGGGGCGGGGTGCTGTGCTGAGCCCATGCAGCCAGCTCCAAGTCCTGTCGTGTCACCCGGAAGCCCCCTCTCCCCACACGGCCTCCCGTGCGGCACGCCACTGAAGCAAGCTCACGGGCGGCGTCCCGGACCAGGAGCTGGCGCACGTGTTCCGGGAAGGACCAGACCGCAAAGGTGTCGGGCTTTGTGGCCACAGGCCAGCTCTAGCAGACTGTGCTTCGGCTGGACTTTGTTTTCAAACCGCTTTAAGACTGTAAAAGCCATCGTGAGCTTGCGGGCCATTCAGAAACAGGCTACCGCCCATAGCTGGCCAAGGGCTGCAGTCTGCGGACCCGTGTTCTAGAACACCACACGCCCCCGATACAGTTTTTGTATGAAGTCTGTGGCTTCAGTCTGACAACAAAGGGACTCAGGGTGTGGGGTCTACATACCATGAACCGTGTGGCCGTGTTAAGCACCTGGGATTTCAAGCCTGTTTCCCTTCTTCTTAAGGGATTACAGGGGTTTGTTACAACTTCATCAGCCTTCTGTTCCTCACCCTCCCCAAGTTTTGTTCCCACATGGCAGACAAATTGTGTGTCCCTCTGCCCCCAGCCCTCCGCTGGTCCCCATCCCCAAAGGAGGCGGCCCCCCCTCCTTGAACCAGGGTCCGAAGTTCAGGGAGGTCTGTCCTGACAACTCCCGCACCACCTCTCCACTGCGTTCTAGCCACCCTGGCCTGCAGCCAAAGGAGGCATGCCTTCCTGCTGCAGGACCTTTGCACTTGCTGCTTCCCACACCTGGGATGCTGTCCCTCCAGTGTCACACTGAATTATGTCCCCCAAATTCATAGGTTGAACCCATCATCCCCATTGAGGCACTACTTGGAAATGGACCCTTAAGGAAGGAATTAAGGTTAAATGAGGTCACAAGGGTGGGCCCTGATCCAACAGGACTGATGTCCCTACAAGAAGGGACACCAGGAATGCATGCACAGAGGCCACGTGAAGACAAGAGAAAAGACCGCAAGAAAAACCAGCCCATCGGCACCTTGATCTCAGACTTCCAGCCCCCAGCACCACGGGAGGGACAGTCTCTGCGGTCGAAGCCCTAGCTGTGGGGTTTGTTATGGGGACCTGAGCCCCCACACTTCCCGCAGGTTGATGCCGTGGGCACCCCGAAAAGGGGGCCCGCCACCCTTCTGCTCACGCACCTTCCCCCTCTCCCTTCCTCAACCCTTGCTCCAGGCTCTGGGCTCACCATCCACCCTCTGGATCGGCGCTCCGGAACACAGCACCCACCCCTGGGCGATCCTGCTCACCAGGTGAGCCCGTGCGAGCAGAACCCCCCCAGAGCAGGAGCGCGAGCTGCAGCAGCTCCGGAGGAAGGACGGGCAGGGGGTCGAAAGTAGCGGGGCGCCTGGGCGGCTCAGCTGGATGGGCATCTGCCTTCGGCTCGCAGGTCATGAGCCCACAGTCCTGAGATCGAGTCCCGCCTCGGGCTCCCTGCTCAGCTGGGGGCCTGCTTCTCCCTCTGCTGCTCCCCCTGCTTGTGCGCTGACACATAAAATTGGTAATTTTTTTAAAATTAGGTTATAGTAATGATACTGAAAAATAAGGGAACGTTTCATTAGCCACCACCTATACGTGAGAGGGGTTTACGAGGACCACACTGTGCGAGTGTCAATGACCTGGGAAAACCGAGTGGAAGGCGTTTACATCAACGGCGCATGTGTTCAAAGTGCAAGTACTGTGTGTTCCGTGACAGGCAAGAGACTGGGCAAAAGGTCATTTTTTACCCTCCCTTCTAGATCTCTGAACTTCAGATTTTTCCATAAAATGAGTATATTTGCTTTTTCCTATAATGAGAGGGAAGCATCAAAATTGGTGAAGATTTTGCTTTTAGAAGCGGACTTAGGGGCACCTGGGGGGCTCAGTCGGTTAAGCATCCGACTCTTGATTTCGGCTCAGGTCCTGATCTCAGGGTCACGGGATGGAGCCCTGTGTTGGGCTCAGTGCTCAGCACGGAGTCAGCTTAAGACTCTCTCTCCTTCTCCCTCTGCCCCTCCCCCCAGTCACATTCTGTCCAAAATAAATCTTTTTAAAAAATAAAAGGGATTTAAACACCCTAGTGATAGGTTCTGTAATTAGACAGCAGACGGTGATTAAAAGGAATGATGCAACGTCCACCAGTGTGCACACGTCTAAAAACCTGCAGGGATAGTGAGGACGGCAAAACTGCATGTAGGATGAAACACTTAGAGATACGGAAATGTACACACTGCTCATAGATCCACACGCCCGCAGAACTGGCCAGACAGGCGCTGGAACCGCGCAGCCCATCGGAGGACCACCCCAGGAGAGCAAGGAGCAGGCAGGGTCCTGGGAGATTACATTTGTACACATTTTTTAATTTTTTAAAAATGTTTTTTGAGTAGGAGGCACCTGGGTGGCTCAGTCAGTGAAGCGTCTGCCTTCGGCTCAGGTCAGGATCCCGGGGTCCTGGGATGGAACCCCACAATGGGCTCCCTGCTCAGCGGGGAGTCTGCTTCTCCCTCTGCTTGTGCTCTGCGTCAAATAAATAAATGAAATCTTTAAAAAAAAAAAAAGTTTTTAAGTCATCTCTAGACCCAACGTGGGGCTCAAACTCACGACCCTGAGATCAAGAGTCACGTGTTCTACCGACTGAGCCAGTCAGGGGCCCCCAATAAGCATTTCTTTAAACTGTGTTTTTCTGTTACAGTAAAAAACCAGTGGTTTGAAGACGGTCCCGCTGGCTGGACAGCCGGCTCCCAGCTCCCTTGCTGCAGACGGCAAGCAGGTCCCTCCAGCTCGGGTTTGCACACGGGGACGCACAGACCAGCTTACCTTCCTAGGGCTGCTGAGGTGACCAGGGAACAGTGAGGGCTCCCTCGGCCATGAGCTAGGCTCCCAAAACCGTGAGGGGGGCGTGGGGGGCACGGGACACTCTGCTCAGAAAAAACAAGTTCTTATACCGTGACACTCACATGTGCGTGACCCACCCACACGGGTGTGCATGGGTCACTCATTCTGACTCTCCCTGGGTGCTCAGGACTGTGCCCAGCTCCCTCCCCAGGAGGCCCACCCAGGGCTGGAGTGGGTGCTGGTACTGGACCCCACCCCATGAGGCCCTTGAAACCCAGGCCCCACCAGTGCGGGGGGACCTGTAATCCCCAGTTCTCCAGCCGCCAACTAGAGGAGAGGGTCCTCCATCCCGTGAGCGGCTGTGGCCAAGCAGCACTGGACTGACGGCAGCTTCCGTGGACGGGAGGTCCGTGAAATGCTAGAGCCACCCCACGCACCCCTGGAGGCAGGTGCTGTCACCCCCGTGTGACAGGTGGCACCAAGAGCCAAGACCAGCCCGACCCCACTGGTCCCACTCAGCACAGGCCAGACCCGGGGCCTCAGGGCCCACACCCCACCACGGGCCCCCACCAAGCACTTACCCTGAAGACTTCATGACGTACTTGGTAAACAAAGACTGGTTAGCAGCCTTCACACGGATCACCTGCTAAAGCATGAGGCCACACTAGACGAGAGACCTCATCTAAGACCATTCCTGCTTTCAACTTTCCGTGGCTGCTTGAAGCAACACACGTGGCTCCCATTAGACCACGTGCGGACAGTGGAGAAGCAACAGAAGAAACTCAACAGGAAGGGACGGGAAGGGCACCGTTACGGAACCCGTGGGGGGGGGGGGG